>NC_044981.1:49275919-49585086 GCF_008728515.1 Papio anubis
GTAAATTTCCAAAGATACTATTTTTCTCAAAGGTCTTACACCCCTTGTTCTTTGCTCCTCTAGGACTTAGAGACCTGTCTCCCCTCTCTAATTCAGTGGGAAATGCTTTTTCTTGTTTATAAAGACAACCTTCTCCTTTGCTTCTTTCTAGACGCTCTGCTTGTTTCTGTAATTCCCCTTTGCACTTTTCCTTTCTTTGACAACTCGGTTTGTTCTCCCAAGGGACAGATTTTAGAAACAGGGACAGAAAGTCTGGCAGGCTAATTCTGCTTTTTCTTCTTTTACTGAGCACATCGCACCTCTCCTCCGCCACAGATTTTGGAAAGTTAACTGGATACCTGCTTGAATGTGGGAATGTAAGAAATGTGTATAAAGACTGGTTGCTTCAAGGAGGAGGGATTAAGGATGAGACAGAAAAAAGTCATTAATATTTTCTTTATTCACTTTTCTAATCCTTGATCTTTCATAATTAGCTTATATTATCTTTTAAATCCAAAACTCTAATAAATAATTGGTTGAGTTTGGAAAATAGAGTAGAGCTTTGCTAAAATAACTTTTTAGTTCCAATAGCGTTTTTTGTAGGCCGCAGTCTGTTTTCTAAACCGCAGTCTTACTTGCATATATTAGCAACAAACAAATGGAAATCGAATTGGATAGTTCATTTACAATAGCATAAAAATAAAATATTTAGAAATAAGAAAACTGAGGGAAGGGCAGTCTTTTCAACAAATGACAATTGGCTATTTGTATATAAAAAAAAAACTCAACCATTACCTTACATGTTCATAAATATTAACTTACAACAGAATATATAATTAAATGTAAGAGCTAAAACTTTAAAGTACCTAGAACAAGATATCAGAGACAATCTTTGTGACTCTGAGTTAAACAAAGCATTCTTAGATAGGATACAAAAATATGAAAGAAAAAAATTGACGTTACACTTCCTCAAACTTATAAAAATTTTACCCTTTGAACAACACTGTTAAAAACATGAAAAGATAAGCTATAGAATGGGAAGAACTATTTATAAAATGCATATTTAATAAAGGACTTATATCCAGAATATATAGAGAACTCTTACAACTCAGTAGTAAGAAGACAAATCCTTGATAAAAAAATCAATAGACAATTCAATAGACAAAATGTATGAATGGTCAGAAAACACACACAAAAAAATGCTTAACATTATTAGTCATCAGGGAAATGCAAATTAAAACCCTTAACATTGAGATATGCCTACACACCCACTAAAAAAGCTGAAATTAGAAGGATAGAGAGTTCCAGGTACTGACAAGGATGTAAAGCAACTAGAAGTCTCACACATTGCTGGTAGGAATGCAAAATGGTACAGTGACTTTGAAAAATAGTTTATCAGTTTCTTATGGACTTAAACATAGTATTGACTTGCTGTAAGACCCAGCAACCTCACTCTTAGGTTAGGTAGGTTGGTGCAAAACTAATTGCGGTTTTTTCCATTACTTTTAATGGCATTACTTTCAATACAATACTTTTTTTTTCTTTTTTTTTTTGAGACGGAGTCTTGCTCTGTTGCGCCCAGGCTGGAGTGCAGTGGTGTGATCTCGGCTCACTGCAACCTCTTCCTCCCGAGTTCAAGCAATTCTCCTGTCTCAGACTTCCAGGTAGCTGGGATTACAAGCACATGCCACACTTTTAATGGCAAAGACCACAATTACTTTTGCATCAAACTATTATTTAGGTAAGATAAATTCAAACATATGTTCACAAAAAGCTACATATGTGAATGTTGATGATAGCAGCATCATTCACAGTAACTCCACACTGGAAACAACCCAGATGTCCATCAGCTGGTGAATAGCTAAACAGGTTGTAGTAAATCCACGCAATGGAACACTACTCAGCAACATGAAAAAATAAGCAATCAATAAATGCAACAACCTTGATAAACCTCAAAAGCACTATGCTAAGTGAAAGAAGTCAGACACAAAATATTACATACTGTGTGACTTCATCTATGTAAAATTCTAGAAAAAGCAAGAGTAGAGGAACAGAGTACAGATCAGTGGTTTCCAGAGTCTAGGGTGGGAGAGAGATTGACTACAAAGAGCCCAAAAGGAATTTTTTTCAGGGGATAAGATAATAGTCTATATCTTTGTGGTAGTAGTTATAGGACTATATACATGTATGCGTTTCAAAATTTATTTAACTGTGTACTGAAAAAGAGTAGTCTTTATGTAATTGTACTCAATAAACCTATCTTAAAATATACTGGGGGCAGCGAGAGGAGGGAATTATATCTCCCTGCTTCAGTTTCCTCATCTGTAATATAGACCTGATAATAAAACACTGCAAGCTCCACCTCCCGAGTTTACACCATTCTCCTGCCTCAGCCTCCCAAGTAGCTGGGACTACAGGCACCCACCACCATGCCAGGCTAATTTTTTGTATTTTTAGTAGAGATGGGGTTTCACTGTGTTAGCCAGGATGGTCTCAATCTTCTGACCTCGTGATCCGCCCACCTCAGCCTCCCAAAGTGCTGGGATTACAGGCGTGAGCCATTATTATTATATTAATAATCATATTAGTTATTGTATCAGTCAGGGTTCTCTACAGGGACAGAATAGAATAGGTGTATATATGTAGAGGAGTTTATTAGAGAAGTTGACTCACATGATCACAAGGTGAAGTCCCACAATAGGCCGTCTGCAAGCTGAACATCCAGGAAGCCAGTCCGAGCCCCAAAAGCTCAAAAGTAGTGAAGCTGATAGGGCAGCCTTCAGTCTGTAACTGAAGATCTGAGAGCCCCTGGCAAATCACTAGTGTAAGTCCAAGAATCCAAAAACGGAAGAACCTGGAGTCTGATGTTCTAAGGCAGGAAGAATACAGCACAGGAGAAAGACGGAGGCCAGGAGACTCAGCAGGTCGGCTCTTGCCATGACTGCTTTTATGCTGGCAGCTGATTAGATGTTGCCCACCCAGACTGAGGGTGGGTCTGCCTCTCCCAATACACTGACTCAAATGTTAATCTCTTTAGGCAACACCCTCACAGACACACCCAGGATCAATACTTTACATCCTTCAATCCAATCAAGTTGACAATATTAACCATCATAATAATTGTTATTATTTATGGCTTTTCTGTGTTTTACTTATTTTACTTAGTAAAGATTAGTTAACTTATTGTAGTTCCCCATAAGATTTCACTGGAAACAAAGTTTGCTGCTAATAAGCACAAAATATAAGTTTGTAACTACATCTAAAAACTATGATCATGGACAGGTGTTTTTCTGTGTTTTGGCATTTGTGAAATGCTGGCTGGGCAAAATGTGGGAGGCTGTGCTTATCTAAAGCCTTCAGGGTCCTAGAACCCTAGTTCACTGGGCATTAAGGCTCATGGAGTTGTAGCAAACATCTGCTTGGATTTGGAGAAAGAGTATCTCAGTGTGTTGTGTTTCACTCTTTGAAATAACATAAAAAATCCCTGGTTCTTTCTGGTTCAGAAGTAAATTTTTTCATCAGTCTAAGTTCCCTTACTTCTTACTCCACCATGCTCTGAATAAGACCCATTCTTCATACTTACTCTATGTGTGTATGTATTACATACATACATACTCTTACTTGCATACATGCTCTTCCAAATTTCTAACTCTGTAGAAGGACCAACTGATTCCTTTATATCCCTGCATTAATTAAGCACTAATGAGGGCAGTTTTCTGCCTATTTATTTTAAACATTTTATTTTAAAATACTTTCATACAATTATACTTAATTTTATTGTGCTTTGTAGTTATTGTATTATTTACACCTGAAGGTTTGTGGCAATCCTGGGTTGCCACAAACATGTACCAAGAGAGTACATGTTGTTTTTCCAGCATGTACTCTCTTCCTGGCTCTGCATCACATTTGGTAATTCTTGTACTCCTTCAAATTTTTTCATTGTCATTATATCTGCTGTGGTGATCTGTGATTGCTGATTTTTGATGTTACTATTGTAATTGTTTTGGGGTGCCAAGAACCATTCCCATGTAAGACAGCAACATCATCAGTGAATGCTGTGTGTGTTCTGACTGTTCCACCAACCAGTCATTCTGCATCTTTCTCCCTCTTATGGGGCTTCCCTTTCCCTGAGACACAACAATATTGAAATTAGGCCAATTAATAACCCTACAATGACCTCTAAGTGTTCAAGTTAAAGGGAGGGTTGCATGTCTCTCACTTTAAATCAAAAGTGAGAAATGATTAATCTTAGTGAGGAAGGCATGTCCAAAGCTGAGACAGCCCAAAAGTTAGGCTTACATTTACATAGCTAAGCTGTAAATGCAAAGGTAAGGTTCTTTAAGGAGACTAAATGCGCTACTCTAGTGACCACACAAATGACAAGACAGCAAAATAGCCTTATTGCTAACATAGAGGAAGTTTGAGTGGTCTGGATAGAAGATCAAACCAGCTGCAACACTCCCTTAAGCCAAAGCCTAATCCACAGCAAGGCCCCAACTCTCTTCAGTTCTATGAAGGCTGACAAATGTGAGGAAACTGTAGAAAAAACAGTTTGAAGCTAGCAGAGGTTGGTTAATGGAGTTTATGGAAGCAATCCATCTTTACAACACAAAAGTGCAGGGTGAAGCAGCAAGTGCTAATGTAGAAGCATCAGCAAGTTCTCCAGCCAAGATCATTGATTAATGTGGCTACACTAAACAACAGATTTTCAGTGCAGATGAAACAGCCTTCTATTGGAAGAAGACGCCATCTAGGATTTTCATAGCTAGAGAAGAGAAGTCAGTAGCTGGCTTCAAAGCTTCAAAGGACAGGTTGACTCTCTTGGGGTCTGGTGACTTGAAGTTGAAGCCAATGCTTATTTACTATTCCAAAAATTCTAATGTCCAGGCCGGGCGCAGTGGCTCACGCCTGTAATCTCAGCACTTTGGGAGGCCAAGGTGGGTGGATCGCGAGGTCAGGAGATCGAGATCATCTTGGCCAACATGGTGAAACCCCGCCTGTACTAAAAATACAAAAATTAGCTGGGTAAGGTGGTGCGTGCCTGTAATCCCAGATACTCAGGAGGCTGAGGCAGGAGAATGGCTTGAATCAGGGAGTCGGAGGTTGCAGTGAGCCACGATTGCGCCACTGCACTCCAGCCTGGTGACAGAACAAGACTCTGTCAAAAAAAAAAAAAAAAAGAAAAAAAAATTCTAGGGCCCTTAAGAATTACACTAAGTCTACTCTGCTTGTGCTCTCTATATGGAACAACAAAGCCTACAGGACAGCATAACTGTTTACAGCATGGTTTACTGAATATTTTAAGCCCACTACTGATACCTACTGCTTAGAAGAAAAGATCCCTTTTGAAGTATTGTTGCTGTCTGACAATGTACTTGGTCACTCAAAATCCCTGATGGAGATGTACAAGGAGATTCATGTTACTTTTATGCCTGCTAACACAACATCCATTCTGTAGCCCATGGATTAAAGAGTAATTTTGATTTTTTAAGTTTTATTATTTCAGAAATTCATTTTATAAGACTATAGCTGCCCTAGCTAGTGATTCCTCTGATGGATCTTGGCAAAATAAATTGAAAATATTCTGGAAAGAATTCACCATTCTAGATGCCATCAAGAACATTTATGATTCATGAGACAAGGTTAAAAGATCAGTCTTAACAGGAGTTTGATGGAAGTTGATTCCAACCTTATGGATGACTTGGTGTGGTTCAAGACGTTAGCGAAGGAAGTAACTACACATGTGCTGAAAATAGCAAGAGAACTAGAATTAGAAGTGGAGCCTGAAGATGTGACTGAATTGCTGCCATCTAATCATCAAATTTGAACTACGAGGAGTTGCTTCTTGTGGATGAAAATACGTAAGTTTCTTGAGATGAAGAATCTACTGATAAAGATGCAGCAAACATTGTTGAAATGACAACAAAAGATTTAGAATATTACATAAACTTAGTTAATAAGCAGTGGTAGGATTTGAGAAGATAGACTTAAGTTTTGGAAGAAGTTCAACTGTGGGTAAAATGCTATAAAACAGCATTGCATGCTACAGAGAAATCTTTCATGATAGGAAAAGGCCATCCATGTGGCTGGCAAACTTCGTTGTCTTATTTTAAGAAATTGCTATAGCCACCCCAAGCATCTGTAGCCATCACCTTGATCGGTTGGCAGCCATCAACATTGAGGCAGGACCCTCTACCAGCAAAAAGATTATGACTTGCTGAAGGCTCAGATAATTGTGAGTACTTTTAAGCAATATTTGAAAATTAAGATATGTACGTTGTTTTTACAGACATAATGTTATTGCATACTTTAATAGACTACAGTATAGTGTAAACTTAATTTTATATGCACTGGGAAAATAAAAAATTTGTGTGACTTGCTTTATTGCAATTTGTTTTATTTCAGTGGCCTGGAACTGAACCTGCCATATTCTCTGAGGTTTACCTTCAGTTAGATAAAATTTGCAAAATAGTACAGGAAATGTTTACCATTCATGGAGCTTTCCCTAACATTAATATTATTACAATATAATCATAGAAGTTAAGAAGACCAGGAAATTAACACTGGCACAATGGAATACTGTTAATTTGTCTAAAAGCCTCATTTACATTTCACTTTTTCCCCACTAATGCCTTCTCTTTTTGATCCATGATTCTGTCCAGGATCGTGCTTAGCTATTATGTGTCCTTAGTCTGCTCTAATCTGTGACAGTTTCTCAGTCTTCCCTGTCTTTCATGACTCTGACACCTTTGAAGATTCTGGTTAGTTGTTTGGTATAATGTCCCTCAATTTGAGTTTGCCTGATGTTTTATTCATGCTAAGATTGAGGTTATATATTTTTGTGTGTGTGTGTTTAATTTTTATTTTTTTGAGACAGAGCCTCACTCTGTCACCTAGGTCGCAGTGCAGTGGTGCTACCTCGGATCACTGCAACCCCCGCCTCCTGGGTTCAAGCGATTCTCATGCCTCAGCCTCCCAGATAACTGGGATTACAGGTGCCTACTGCCATGCCCTGCTATTTTTTGTATTTTTATTTGAGATGGGGTTTTACCATGTTGGCCAGGCTGGTCTCAAACTCCTGATCTCAAGTGATCCATCCGCCTTGGCCTCCCAAAGTGCTGGGATTGCAGGCGTGAGCCACTGCGCCCAGACTGGGGTTATATATTTTTGGACCAGAATAACATAGAAATGATGTTGTGTCCTCAGTTCATCATAGGAATGGTATAAGATATTGGTATATCTTATTACAACATCTTATTACTAATGATGTTGACGTTGATCACTTGTTTAAGATAATGTCTGCTTAAGTTATCCATTATAAAGTTACTATTTTTTTTTCTTTTTCTTTTTTTTTTTTTTGAGATGGAGTCTTGCTCAGTCGCCCAGGCTGGAGTGCGGTGGTGCGATCTTGGCTCACTGCAAGCTCCGCCTCTCGGGTTTAGGCCATTCTCCTGCCTCAGCCTCCCGAGTAGCTGGGACTACAGGCACCCGCCACTACGCCCGGCTAATTTTTTTGTATTTTTGGTAGAGACGGGGTTTCACCTGGTTAGCCAGGATAGTCTCGATCTCCTGACCTCGTGATCCGCCCGTCTCGGCCTCCCAAAGTGCTGGGGTTACAGGCGTGAGCCACCGTGCCCGGCCAAAGTTACTGTTTTTTAAGTTGCTTTTTTCACTTTTATAATCAATAACTATATTTGGGAGAGATACTTTGAGGATTTGCAAATATCTTGTCGTTATTATATTTTTTCCTACTAGTTTCAATACAGAAAAACATTGGTTTACCCTGATCCTTAGCCAAGTGGCTCAGAAGTAAAGAAAGCATTTAGGGACTTCAAAATGTGAGTCCCCAATAATTGGATGTATAAATGTACTTTAGCAGTGATTCCTTCTGAATATGCACAAGATTACTTAAGGTCAAGTGAGGAGAGGGAGTAGACTGAAAATGTGCATTGCAGGTTTCTGAAACAGCTGACTCACTCAGTCACATTCATGGCATATTTTTGAGTCTTATTTCATATAGTCCCTGCTGCCACTCTGACTTACTCCACCTCCAGGCCATTTCACACTGAAGTTTGTGAGGATTTCGGCTCAGTGTCCCCAGGGTGTTTATTTCCTAGTTTCTCAGAGGGAAGGCTCAGTGTGCCTACCCTGGCCTCCCACTCCAATCACAGATTCAGCTACTTCCACAGATGCCCATGTAAATCATCTTTAGTAGAACAATGAGAATCTGGGGAAAACCCCTCCTAGGGAAACGAGTGTCATTTCATTAAAAGAAAAAAAACCACAATCCTTCAAATCTGGTTCATCTCACAGTCTAAATGCAAGTTCTTAATTAAAAGCCAACAGAGATTTCTAAAGTTGGAGAAAAACTGGAGCAACAACTTTTAAAATTATCCTGTGGGCTTTTTTTTCCTTCTTAGTCTCTTAAAGGGAAAAAGGCTAATAACCATTCAGTGGCAAATTGCTGTTCCTTCAGAACAAGGAAGTGAATGAGAATGAAAAGTGGCATCCCAGGGGAATAGGGAGTCATCCTGTAATTAGACGGGGCACCATGTCGAGAGGCAGCAAAAAATTACTGGAATGGATCAATGAGGAATTGTCCTATTAGGCCTGAATTGTTTATTCTAATTTCAAGTTTCTGGAAGAAATTGTGTTTTCCACGGTACCTAAAACAGTGCTGAGCATAAAGTAAGAACTCAGTGAATCCTTGTTTATTGATTTGAGGATTCCATAGTTCAAAGTCCCTGGTGTTTTGGTAGACTGTGAGTTTTGTTTGAGCATGTCAGTGCTGAATGATGGTGATGATAATAGGCTCTTTATGTATGGGGTTGATCTTCCTCAGCACTACTGACATTTGGGACCAGATGATTCTTTGTTGTGGGGTGTTCATTGTGGGATATTTAGCAGTGTTCCTGGCTTCTATGCACTAGATGTCAGCAGCATTGCTTCAACTCATGACAATCAAATATGTCTCCAGACATTGCCAAATGTTTTTATTTCTTTATCCCAAGGTTATCCCACAGATAAACGGTAGAATTGAGGATAAGACCCAGAGAGTCTGAATCCTGGCCTTTAGTAATTGCCATACTATAACCCTACTAATTGCATCATTGACTACACTGATATGAATGAAATGTTAGAAGCATTGACATACAGCAGCACAGTTTTTAAAAAAATTGTTTAGCATGAACTCCATACACACATCAGTTATGCAACTTAGTGGCATGGTGACCACCTTGAAGAATCAAGAAATTTTGTCCATTTTGCAGGAGAACCCACTGACCATGGAGACATGAAACAAACTGAGCAGAGGAGATTTGCTTTTGCTTCTTTCTGAGTACCAGCCGAGGTCTGGGCAGTACTGAATCCGAGTCTCTTTCCTTAATTTACATATTGCCTCCATTTTAGCAATACAGAAGGGAAATGAATAAAAACAATTATCCTCAAAGACATTCAGTCTGGTCTTGACTTGTTAAGAACGATAAAAGTCAGCAGTTAGAAGCATTTAATACAGCTGAACAAACCATAGAGTCTCAAACAGCTTCATCTGGTGCATTTCCTCTCAATGGCAAATAAAAAGGAAGACTATAATTAGGGCATGATTCTGCACAAGCTATCCAATAAAAGCTTTTAAAAATGATTGCCCTTATAGACAGCAATGTAAAGAACAAAGGAATCGTGAATGGTTCGTTTGCTTATTGGTATTACTATATGATAATCTATTTTTTGCATTTTAAACCAAAATGAAATACTAAAATGCTCACATGATTTCTTAAGGATATTTTTGACACCTCATTCAAAGTATGCTGGTTTGTTGTTTTCTGAAAGTCAATTCCTCAGATTTTCAGTTAATCAATAAATGTTTATTAAACCTTATGCTGTTCGCCAGATCAAGGGTACTGCACAAAATTTGGTTGGAAGATCTGAGTCTTCTCTTTCAATCTAGAAATTGAAAGTTAAGTAAGAAAAAGAGGAATCAGTGACCCTGATTCTTTAATGTGCCCATAACTCACCTGGGATCTCTCTTTTTTTTTTTTTTAACTTTGCTAGTAGGTACTTTTATTATTATTATTACTATTATTATTATTATTATTATACTTTAAGTTCTAGGGTACATGTGCACAACGTGCAGGTTTGTTACATATGTATACTTGTGCCATGTTGGTGTGCTGCACCCATCAACTCGTCAGCACCCATCAACTCGTCATTTACATCAGGTATAACTCCCAATGCAATCCCTCCCCCCTCCTCCCTCCCCATGATAGGCCCCGGTGTGTGATGTTCCCCTTCCCGAGTCCAAGTGATCTCATTGTTCAGTTCCCACCTATGAGTGAGAACACGCGGTGTTTGGTTTTCTGTTCTTGTGATAGTTTGCTAAGAATGATGGTTTGAGTTCCTGACTCCGCAGGTCTAGGGTAGAGCATGAGATTCTGCATTGCTAAGTTTCCAGGTGATGCTGATGTTGCTGGTTCAAGGATCACATATTGTGTGGCAAGAATGGAAATGACAGTCCAAGGATACATGATATAAAATAAGCTGAGCTCTAATTACTAAGTACAAAGTATGTCTCCTGTATGCTCAAAGAGTGATTCTCTTCTCATCTCTGTGGTATAGCAATCACTGAGGATGTTTATGTGCCTTGTGCTTTTGCCCATTGCTGGTACTGCATGTTTTTCTTTGTGCATGAAAACTTCCCTGCATTTTACTACATGGAGATGGGATTGGGCTTCCACTGTTGTGCACTGCTAAGACGTATCTAAGCTGTTTGGAAAGCCACTTATAATTTGACATTGGCAGATGGTCTGGATTTCCACCGGAACCTCTGTGACTCCTGTATTTTCTATTTAGGTTTTATAGTTGCCCAGAGACTCTTCAAATTGAAGTCTATGGCCTAACCCTGTGTACTAAGCACATGGTCCCTTGAGTACACTTCTAGTCACTGTCTCTTGATGCAGTGTGAGAAAGAAACAGGTATAAGTAGAGTCATGCTTTCTATTTCAAATAAATGTGTAGAGGCCTTCCCTTTCAAGAGCTGCTCATGGCTGATTGTAACATTGTGCTCAGCTAGCAGCTTAGCGCCTAGACCAGCAGTGTCCAATAAATCTTACTGCAATGATGTGATTTTATGTTTCTGTGCTGTCCATTTGGTAGCCATTAGTCACATGTAGCTATTGAGAACTTAAGATATAGCCTGTGAGACTGAAGAACTAAATTTTGAATTTTTGTTATGTTTAAATTTGATTAAATAAAATTTAAATACAATTTGTGGCTAGTCGTTACCATATTGGACAGCACAGCCAGATGAAATTCTCAAAGACACATGCACTCACAGGAAGGCAGCAGAAAATGATTGGATTCAACCAAAACTAGACTACTTTTGACCTGGCTTTCTAATTTATCAAGGTCATGGAGTACCCTGGGAAAATGTCTTAGTTTCTCTGTTCAGTTTTGTATCTTTCTTAGAAGTATGAGAAACAGTAGGTATTTAATTTTTAGTTTTAAATACCTTTCCGTTTACTTCATAAGAAATATGTAATCATTATAGAAGGCTTAGAAAATATTATTATATAAAATGAAGAAAAACACTGATAATCCCACCATTTAAAAATAACCAGAGTGAACATTTTGGTGAATAGCCTTTCAATGCTCTGTGTGTATGTATCATAATGATCTATAAATAAGCCCATATATTTATAAATCTATACATATTACATGAATACATTTATTATTATTATTATTTTGAGACAAGTTTCATTCTTGTTGCCCAGGCTGGAGTGCAATGGCACGATATCGGCTCACTGCAACCTCTGCCTCCTGCGTTCAAGCAATTATCCTGCCTCAGCCTCCCGAGTAGCTGGGATTACAGGTGCCTGCCACCATAGCCAGCTAATTTTTTGTATTTTTAGTAGAGATGGGGTTTCACCATGTTGGCCCAGCTGGTCTGAAGCTCCTGACCTCAGGTGATCCACTTGCCTTGGCCTCCCGAAGTGCTAGGATTACAGGCATGAGCCACCGCGCCTGGCCTTAATTTTTTTTTTTTTTTTTTTTAGACAGAGTCTCGCTCTGTTAACTGGGATGGAGTACAGTGGTGTAATCATGGCTCGCTGCAGCCTTGACCTCTTGGGCTCAAGCAATCCTCCCACCTCAGCCTCCTGAGTAGCAAGGACTACAGGCATGCACCACCACACCTGGCTAATTTTTAAAATTATTTGTAGAGACAGGGTCTCACTTTTTTGTCCAGGCTTGTCTCGAACTCCTGGCCTCAAGCAATCCTCCCACTTTGGTGTCCCCAAATGCTAGGATTACAGGCATGAGCCACTCTGCCTGGTTAAAGACACTTACTTTAGATAGAATACTTTTGGAAGGGGTCGTAGTGACTTAGTGGTGGTAAACATGAACCCCTAGATGTCACTGGAAAAGGAGAGATATGGTAATTTTCTTCCTTTTTCTTAGAAAAAGGAATGCTTTGTTTTGTTAACTATGTCCAACCTAAGAAACTTTTTTGTAGGCATCAAAGAAATGGAGTCTATGAGTGACTGATCAAAACTCATGGGTTAACAGACGGACCCTAATCTAGAAGCCCTGGATGAGCACTTAGCCATCTGAGTTGCTGGCGGTATCACAGCCAAATAACAGATGGAAATGGTGGGAGAAAGTAGACCTAGCAAACTCCAGGATGAAGTTTTTCTTCATCATGTAGCGTTAAGTACTAAACAAGATGTTCTCTAGTTAGTAGAGTTGTTTTTGTAAATGCCCTTATGTTACTGCCTAAGCAGCCCCTGCCTTTGTTCAGGCCCACAAAGGGAAAAAATAAATTGCTTCAAGAATCAAGATGGTGATGTTTTGGGTTAGTTGAGTGGAGGGGAAAGTTCCTTTGCAAACTGCACGTGGACATGTGAAATTTAAATTTTTATATCTGGTGAAATGCAAATCATCTTTAAAAAAATCAAGATGATTTTCTGTGGGACAGAGAAAGGAAGAAACAGAGGAGGCTGCCCAAGTCAAAGTATCAACCAGCGATTCACCCAGAAAGTTTCTGCAAGAGAAGCTTTCAAAATGTAGCTTCGTTTTCACTTTAGATCAGGTGCAGTGTTAAGTGCTTAATCAATCTGGAAGCACTGTCATAATAACAGCTGGCAGTACTGCTTTTATTCTTTTTCTGTCTGTTTCTCAGACTCACACAGAATGACAGGTTCAAAGTTTATGAAGCCTAGCAAGATGTACTCAGACTTTTCTCTTGTATTCTGTGAAAGCTTTATATTGTCCTCCCTGCCACCTAAGCCAGAAGTACAAATATGGCTGCAATGAACTGGTGATTCTCTTTATGAATTACTGAAGGGTTCTTCCTTCTTATATTTTCTGCTCCCTTTTTGACCAGTTCTCTGAATATTTAAACTTACGACTCCTGTGATATTTTCCTTCTAGAGTACTGGCTGCAGAGTGGTTCACAGAGCATGAGCCCTGGGGTTGTACTGCTAGATTTGAACACTGGCTTCACCATTATTTGGGCATGTTTCTGCATAGCTTTGTGTCTCAGTTTTTCCTTATGCAGCCTATTATCCATTATTATTGTCTGTTATGGATTGGGGATACTATGCTCCAACTCATAGAGTTGTGAGGCTGAAATTAGATAATCCTTGAAAATTGTTGGTTATAGTGATCAGCATATTCAGTATTAAGTATCTATTAGTAAGAGTTGCACAGGCTTGCCATTTTTCTCCAAGGGAAATGACCAGAGAAATTACATGTCCAAGCTTAAAACGAATTTTTTTCTCTGGAGAATATTCATTTATGGTTTGAATGACGCCTACCAAAGTCAGATTCTACACTGGCACCCCCTGCTGCAGCATTCAATTCAGGGTACACAATGGGTGCTTGACTTAAAAACTGTATATATACTTATATATACATATAAATGTATATATAAGTGTATAAGTATAAAACTATATATACACATATACACACATATATCTCACTTATATAGCATTCACTATGGGTCAGGTATTCTAAATACTTAAATATTGAATCATTTAATTTTCACAGTAACTTCCATGAAGTATTACTATTGTCATTGTCATTTTACAGATAAGAAAACGGAGGCACAGAAAAGCTAAGTAGCTTTGGGGTCACAGAGCTAAGTACATGACAAAGCTGGAATTTGCACTCAGAAAGTATGGCTCAAGAATTTGTGTTTTGGTCCACTACACTACGCTGCCTTCAATTTATCCATATATATTCCCATTATATATATATATATATTCCACATATATTTCTCCTTACAGTCTTCATTTTCTTCTGAATCTGGAAATCAAACAACCAAATGTAAAAGAAATATTTCTCTTTAAAGTTCTTTTCTTACCTCTCTTCTCTCCCCTCCCCTATTCTTTTGCTACCCTATCACTCCATCTCTCAGGCCATTCCATTATATAGATTCCATTATAGGCTGCTGCTGTCACATGCTGGACACAATATAATTCAACATGACACATGGTGAGCAGAGATGTGTAGAAATACCTGAAACTATTAGAGCCAAACAGCTTTCTGTTAAAGTTTTTTACTGCCGCATAAATATTCTCCTAGCTGACTGGAGTCTCTGAGTATAAATACTTCATTAGGGACTATATCCATGGCAGTAGCATGGCCCTCTGGGTCTTGCCTAAGAGACCAAGAAAATGCAAGGGTCTGGTGGCATCTGGTTTCTTTGTATTTAAAAGGCCTTCTCTAGTTTCCAAAGTACAGGGGCATTATTAACACAGTCCATTTGGCTTATTACATCCCTAGAAGAAATCCCAGCACCTCTATGGACAGATGTAAAAATCAGTTAGGCAACTTGTATTTATTAAGTACTTACTATGTGTCCAACCTGTGCAGGCACTATAATAGAAATAGGTAAGCATTAAAAACCACAGCTCATTATCACTGAATATTCAAGGATTCTCATATGAGCTCTCTAAAGTGTTAACTGGACTTTAACTAGGTAGAGGGTCTTTTCATCCAAAGATGGCACATTTACCGTCCACAAAGATTTCTGAAAGAAAAAATCATTATTATTTATTTCCATCTAACCAGTTCTTGCCTTTTAGAATACCCAACCACATCTCCAAAATGCAGACAGAAAAAGACTTCCCTGGCTGTCTCTTTTATAATATTTTCTGAGGGGGCCAAGCTCATCCCCAACCACTCCAGGTGGCTGATAACACTATACTCCTGATAATGTAGAGATTATTATTTTCTCAGGAGGGATGACTTAGGAGGAAGGATGGGGGTCAGACCATTCAGGCCCAGCAAGACTGTATCATCAGCTTGTCCACAGACTTGCCAGATTCATTCATCCTTGTGCTCTGTCTGCCCCAGGCTATGCCACTCCAGAAACATGGGAACAGAGTGGCAGCATACAAGCTGGGCACTGCATGCGGGTAAATGAGGCATACCCTCAGCCCTGCGTAGGTATGAGAAGGGCATGCCTCTGCTTTCTCCGATCCACAGATCAGAAAATTAAGGTCTGCCTCTCTTTAGTCTAAACAACATCTCAGTGAGATGAAGCGGAAAGGAGGCAGTCAGCCTTATTGCCATTTCACAGGCTGGAGAGTTGAGACCTGGTGAAGGCCACACCTCCAGAGGGCAAGATGCTGTGAAGGCTCTCTCCACTGACGTGTCACATGCTTTCTACTTGACTGAGCTTCCCCAAACTTGGGTAATTAGCAACATCACCCATTGGCAAGGGTTAAACACATGGATTCCAAGGCTCATCTATCCCTCAGAGATTCTGATTAAGTAATTCTGGGTACCAGTAATCCATATTTTCAATAAATCTCCCACATGATTCTAAAGCTTGGTTATGCACTAAATCACACGACTTTCCTTCTTTTTCCATAACTGACGTGGGATAGGGGAAAAAGATTATATTTGACACTGATTGAAACTATAGTCAGACAGGTATTATTCGCCCTGTTGCATGAGATTCTATTGGGTCTTAAGCAAAGGATATCTCTTGAAAGAACAACTTTTCTGAGGTAAGGTCAAGCCAGTTCTAAACAGCTAACACAGGCCCTGCCAATGTGTGATCAGAGGACTACAACATGAGGCTTTCATCCACCAAATGTATATATATTGTGGTCATAGAAATGCCACACTATTTTGCTTGACATGTATGCTCCCTGGGTTATGTTCCAGGAGGTTTTGAAGTTTCTGGGAGACATCAGTGTGAAAGGTATGCCAAATTCATCTCATGAGGGGTGTCCTTTGGCTACGGAGTGTCTCAGTCACATGGGGATTTGGTCTATTCTGTTTTCAGGGAGTTCTGTGGAAACAGCACACAGATGTCAGGTTTTTGCATGAAGTCACATTGGCGATGGGGTCTTCCTCCCACTCTGGTGTTGGATCAGGTTGGGAGGAAATTGCCAAATTTTATGTCAGTAAATAAACTACATAAAAGGATAAGAATTATCAGAAATGAAGCTGAATGAACTCCTTTTCTGATATTCCCCAGCTAATTTAATAAATCACTAATTAAACATTAGCCACAGCAAGGAATAGGGATAGTGTGGGTAACTGAAACCCACACATAGTTGCTACTCTTACCATTTTCCTTTAAACTCATGAGAACCCAGTTTTGTGAATAGAAAATCAAATAAACTGATTTAAACTCTTCTCTTTTTCTTCTCCTGTCTACCTTCCTGAGAAGGAACTTCATTTAAAAACATTTATTTATTTGAAAGAGGAAGGGGATGGGGTGGAATTTTATTGTCCACTTGGAAATAGGGAAAAATTCAATTATACTTATGCAGTAATCTTTACAGCTGATTCCAGGATCCACATGGACATATTGACATATTTGGTCATCCCAGGAGCTTCCTGAAAAATTAACATTGCTAATGCATATAAAACTGCAATAATATTTTTAGGTGAAGAGAAGTTCAAATACGTGGTTAATTCAGTTTCGCTGTGCATATACGTAGATTTTGCAAGAAGTTTATTAGATTTTGCAAGAAGTTTAAAGCTAAATGCCTGAGATAGAATGTTAGCTATTTGCCTGTGTATGTCTTATGGAAGGTCTTGTGTGTGTATAGAGCTTGCTCACTATTTCTAATCAGCACAGAGATGTCCCAGAGCTGTATGCCTCCCTTCAGTGGCTAGTTCTATGCTTAGGTTGTGGTGACAATAAAATGGGTTTAGCCTCTGCTCTGTCTCACCACATGAATTAGGGAAAGAATGCAGAGTAATAATGGAGTGAACTCAGCTCTGAGTGTATGTTATTTCATTTTATTTTATTTTTTGCTTCACTCCTGAAGCCACAGTCAAAATGATATTTTTCTCCAGTTTGTCTCACTATTCTTTAAAAATAAATTTTTTGTCAGTTTCCTAATTTTCACTGCTCAGGAAGACTTTTCTAATTCATTTTGTAACTAACTCTCAGGGGCTGGCAGTGATTTGGTTAACCATTAACTTCCAAATAGTATTAATCACTGTACCAAATTCCTCTTACTATAAACCTCTGGAAACTGTTGCTTTAAATGTGTGATGTCTTCCTTTCTTACTTTTCACTCTCAGCAGATCCTAGACGCCACATTTTAATAGTCAATAAATATATCTAAGGAAAGTTTGGAGGTTGGAACAAAATTTTATTTAAGAGTGCTACTCTGTTGGGTTTAGCAGCATAAAGCATTTGAAAATGTATTGCACTAACATTATTGGAGGTACAAAATGGTAATCAGAAGACTTAATCTCACACATTAGTAGAGACCCTTTGAAGTACTTTTCACTGGATCTACAATTTTTAAAAGATAAGGTTTATTTTTATAATATAAATACATGTTTACTCTTCCTCTTCCACCACCAAAGCCAACACAATTTCTTATCAGGTTGGACTGCTCAAGTATTCATGATTCCTTCTCACATCTGTTTCCTTCTCCTTTTACTTCTAAATGCACTTTATTGTCTGGCTACCTATTCTCCAGACTTTGACAGACTTCTGCATTTATAGTCTTTATCCCCACGATCATTCAAATTTTTCAATCCTAGAGTCTTCCTTTCAACAAAGTCACATAAATGCTTTCTTTGTAACTAGCCTTACCCCACTCCTCTTCTTTCTCTCTCCTAGTTTTGGAGAGCTGGCTCAAATTGGATATAGTATATATACAGAGACTAGTTGTTCCCATGACTCTTTCTCCCCAAACAGTTATTCAAAGAATTAGTAGGTGTTATTCCTTTCCTTCAAGAATGTTTGTTTGGGTATGTAGTTTGGCATGTAAGTATGCTACGAAAGACACACCTAAAGAAAACTTTGCTACATTCTCATTATTCTATTTTCTGCAGCCTCTCAAAGGTTTTAATAATCTGCACTCAGCCTTCTTCAATGTAAACTTCCTCTCCCTTGGTGAGTCCATGTATCTGAGGCTCAAGTCAGTATCTCCAACCCTCCTTCTTTTTTCTATGAGGCTGATTCAACAAATGTTAGTATTGAATACCAACTGTGTTCCAGGCATTGTAATGAAGCTATGGATATAGCAATGAAACAAATATGAAACTCCAGTTCTCATGAAGCTTACATTTTTAGGTGAAAGAGATTAACAGACAAAGAAAGGGGAAGTAATGATGAGTGCAATGGAGAATGTAAAGTGGGGTAAGGTTGATAGGAAGTGACAGTGGTGCTTTCTTTTTATGAGGTCATGAAGGAAACCTTCTCTGATGACACTAGAGCAGAGACCTGAAGAACACAAGGAGGAAAGCAGTCCATGTGACTATGGGTGGTATGACATTCCAGGCAGAAGGAAGAGCAGGTGCCAAAGCCCCAAGGCAGGAGAGGACTGAGGAGGTCCTAAGAAGAGTGGAGAAACTGGTATGTCAGGAAGGAATTGAATAAGGAAAAGAAAGGCGGGAGGAGAGTCGGAGAGGAAGCAGGGAGACAGAATCTTAGGGCTGTGAACAATGATGAAGACTTTGGATTTTATAGTGAGTGAGATTGGAACATTTTAAGCAAACAAGGGACATAATGTGACTTGTTTAAAAAGTATCATTGATGTCATGTGAATTATAGACTATTGAAAATAACACAGAAGCAGGGAGACCCATTAGGAAGACACAGTAGTAGTTCAGATGAGAGATGATTATGTCTTGGGCTGGAATGGTAGTTACAATAGCAGTGAGAGAGAGCCAGGTTTAACGTATATGTTGAATTTGCTATAGGGGAGTTTGCTATAGGAGAGTCCTATAGCCAACAGAATTTGCTATAGGAGAGTTTTCAAGGAAGTTGCAAATGTTTAACACAGAGAAGTGAGACTGACAACATTTGGGGGTGGTTCAGTTTTTTTTTAATTAACTTTAGTTTTTAGATAAGTTTTAGGTTCACAGCAAAATTGAGCAGAAAGTTCAGAAAGTTTGCATATACTGCCTGTCTTCACATACAAACAACCTCTCACTATGGACATCTCATAGCAAAGTGGTACAGTAGTTACAATTGATGAACCTATATTAACATATCATTATCACCCAAAGTTCATTGTTTTTGCTAGGGTTCATCCTTGGTGTTGTACATTCTGTGTCTTTGAACAATATATAATGACATGTATTCATAATTGTCATATTGTTACCTGGTGTAATGCCTATGTAAAATAACTAAATTTCTACCCTGCTGTAACTGTGTTTGTCTTTAAGAAACAGGAAACCTGCAATAAAAAGTTCCCCTGTAACCAGACCAACTGAGACTGCTTAGAACCAAGATAGCTGACTGAACAGCTTCGAAAAGACTTCAGGCTTCATTATAATCTCTTTTCCATGCTAAATGACACTACCACCAGTGCCATGACAGTTGACAGTCTCCATGACAATAATTGGAAGAAGTAATAAAAGGACAGAAAGGATGGCAACACTCCGGTTCCAGGAAGTTCCCTGCTCATTTCCAGAGAACACATGAATATTTTTCCCTTGCTTTTTTTCTTTTGAGACGGAGTCTTGCTCTGCTGCCCAGGCTGGAGTGCAATGGTGTGATCTCGGCTCACTGCAACCTCTGCCTCCTGGGTTGAAGCAATTCTCCTACCTCAGCCTCCTGAGTAGCTGGGACTATAGGCATGTGCCACCACGCCTGGCTAATTTTTGTATTTTTAGTAGAGACAGCGTTTCACCACATTGGACAGACTGCTCTCAAACTCCTGACCTCAAGTGATCCACCTGTCTTGGCCTCCCAAAGTGCTGAGATTACAGGCATAAGCCACTGCGCCCGGCCTTCCCTTGCTTTTAATGTCCCACTTATTCATTAGAGAAACTATATTTTAACTTCCTCACCCTTCACTAGTAGAGCAGTTGATTTGTGAGCCAAGCTCCCACTTCTCCATTCCATTGCCATGAAATAAAGCCTGCACTGCTTGACACTTTTGGCTTTGCATATTGGCTTCATGGCACCAAACAGGCAAGGACCCCATTTTTTTTGGTGGGGGCAGCTTTGTTGGTAACAATTTCATCCAGAATAGTTTCACTACCCAAAATTTCCTCAATGCTCTACTTTTCTCCCCCAAACTTTTGGCAACTACTGATTCTTTTACTGTCTCCATAGTTTTGCCTTTTCCAGAATGTCATATAGTTGAAATAATGAGTGTGTAGCCTTTTTAGATTGACTTCTTTCATTTACCAGTATGCATTTAAATGTCATCCATGTGTTTTCATGGCTTGATAACTTATTTCTTTCTACCATCCCATTGTTTGGATATACCATAGTTTGTCCATTCACCGAAGGACATCTTCGCTACTTCCAAGTTTTGACAATTTGGAATAAAGCTGTCATAAATATCTGAGTGCAGGTTTTTATGTGGATATAAGTTTTCAACTCACTTGGGTAAATATCAAAGAGATAAATTTCAATTGCTGGATCATATGGTAAGAGTCTGTTTAATTTTGTAAGACACTGCCAAACTGTCTTCCAAAGTGGCTGTACCATTTTTGCCTTCCTACCAGCAACAGTAGAGAATTACTGTTTCTCAGCATCATTTTCAGTATGTGGTGTTGTCAGTGTTTTGCATTTTACCCATTTGAATTAATGGGCATGTAGCGATATCTCGTCGTTAATTTGCAATTCCATAATGACATATGATGTCGAATATCTTTTAATATGCTTATTTGCCATATCTTCTTTGGTGAGGTGTCTGTTCATGTCTTTAGCCAATTTTTCAGTTAGGTTATTCATTTAAGACCCAACACTTAAGACTGTATTTTGGATAATAGTCCTTTATCAAACTTGTCTTATGAAAATATTTTTTCCCCATCTGTGGCTTGTCTTCATATTCTCTTGACATTTCTTTTTGTAGAGCAGAAGTTGTTCATTTTAATGAAGTGCAGCTTTAAAATTATTTCTTTCATGGATCACGCCTTTGGTGATATATCTAAAATGTCATTCCAATACCCAAGGTAATCTAGGTTTTTATCCTGTTATCTCTTAGAAGTTTGGGTTTTTAGAAGTTAATTTTGAGATACCTATGAGATGTTCAATTTGAAGTTCAATGTATGAATCTTGAGTACAGTAGAAGTCAAGCATGGACACACAAATTTATGGATACTCAATATGAAATTGATCATTAAAGCCATGCAACCAAATTGATCATCTAGACATAGATAAAGAAAGGGTCAAAGGAATGAGTTCTTTGGCCCCCAAATATTTCATTTAGAGGTTGGGAAGATAAGGAAAAACTAGTTAAGGGAACAAAGAATAATAATGAATTAAGTAAAAATAGAAGCAAGGGAAAATATTGTCCCAGAAGCCAAGTGAAGAAAGTGTCTCAAAATGCAGGGATGATTAAGTGTATCAAATCATGCTGATGAATTAAATTAGATAAGGGCTGAGAAATGACCATTGGATTTGGCAACATAAAAGCCATTGATGTCATTGGCAAGAATTATTTCAGTAGAGCAGTGGGAAAGGAAATTCTAATGGAGTACGTTGAGAGAGAGAACAGAAGGAGAGAATGTCTAAACAAAATTGTCAAGGATTCTTGCTGTCAAGAAGAGATTAATGACATGGTTGTGAAGTACAGGGAGATTGTTTTAAAGATAAAAGATATTAAAGAATACTGTCTGTTGAGGGGGATAATCTAATACAGAGAGAAAAACTGATAACACAGGAGAGTTAGGAGACATTGTTAGAGCAATGTAGGTGAGAAGGGACCAGATCTAGTGTACTGTAAGGGGATTGATGCTAGAAAACATCATACAATAAATATAATGATAATAATCCATTTAATAGGAGGGAAGGCATAGATAATAGGTGCTGATATAACTGGGTCAATAGATTTGTTGTTGAGAATATATGAAAGGGGGTATTTCCTGTTGATTTTCCAAAGACACCTAACATATAATATCATGAACACAACTTATCATTCTGGTCCCATCCCGAGTAGCCAATTATATTTCTGCTAAAAACACTACTGTTTTACCAATCCCCAAAACAGTAAATTTTTTTTTGCTGTTTCTTATTTATTATTGTTCTGTCACCTCATAATTTCCCATACCCGTTCCCACCTTAACATTTGTGGAGCTACAATTCCATGTCAGTGAGGTCATGTGACTTAAGTATCTATTTTAAAACTTTATAATTCCTCTTTGAGTTATAAGATCTACTATTAAAGATTTTTATTCTTCATCATTGTTAAGTTTCTTGGCATTAACTAACATATGTCCTCCTGAACTATAATTTTTTTCTTGCTTTTTGAGGAAGGTTTATGAGGATTACCATTATTCTACTATTATTTCTAATGTTTCTCTTTTCAAAACACTTTAAATAGTCTTTTTGTTATATCAATTATTTTTTGTTAAGGAGTCCTTACCTTTCACTTTTCTCTCTACCTTCTGTACTTCGTTTGCATACACTTTTCTCAGTTCCTCTTTTCTGTTTATGCTTTCCTTTATTTCCTTATACTTTCCTATCTGTTTTATTTCATTAAACACTCTGTAGCTGAGAATGTTTGTTTTGTTTGGTATAACCTTCATCTTATCTCCTACCAATGAATATTTTTTATATCATATTTTAACATATGACTGCCTCTCTGATATCTTGAGAGTTAAGCTTTGATTATTCCTTTTATCATAGTTTTCATTTTTTCTTGTTCTAACAGGACTTGGTTTATTCATCTTTTATTTATTTAGTATTTCAGGGATTTTGAGACATTAATACCAGTTATCACCATAGCATGATTAGCAAAGATGCTATCTTTCATTTTGTATTATACAAATTTTGTATTACACAAATTTTCTTATACATAAATCATATCACTTATAACTGGCCCATTTCTCTCTTTTTGTCATTTAATTTTTTCAGACTTAGTATAATGCACACAAAACAGTCATAACAGATTTACTTATTATTTCAATGTGGTTGCCTACACTGAACTCATATCTGGGGTAACAAAGCTCTTTATAATGGTGGAATTTAGAGTAAAAAATAAATAACCATAGCGAAAAGACATTTAAGTAATTTGTGCTCAATTTTGAAGATTATTTTTCCTACCGTAAGTCATGAGAGTCAGTCATATTCTTCTAAACCAGTACAATATAGAAGAAATTAACAAAGGAAATTAACAAGCCCAACAAAGTAGTCATGCCTTCTATACTTTATGTGTAACATCAACTTTCAAAATAACAAATAGAATGTTATAAACAGAAACAGAACAGTAGAAACACAAGAGATAAACTTAAGTGGCTACATCCAGAAAAACTGTATAATTGAAAAATTATAGAGCTTATTACTATAAGCATATCGGCATTGATATCTGGAATTAATGAGTCTTGTATGAAATAGGAAGGACCAAGACGGAAGTCATATTTTAACAACAGTTGACAATTCTGGCCAAACATTTCTTGTAGATATTTTCTGGCTGAGGGGTATGTATTTACAGTTGTATATTACTCACAAGTACTGTTGAGTAGAGTTACATTTAATTACATCATGTAGTATGTAATGCTTTTTATAGTATATGTTCAGTTTTCCTTAATAGTTTCTTCCTTAAAAAAAGGCTTTAAGATTAGCAGCAGAACAGGAACTGATTGAACATTTACTATTATTTCCCTTATGGGGTAGTTTGGGTAGGCCAGATTTTACTTTATGTTTAAAAGTATGTTTCATCCATATTTTGTCATACATCAATAAGATTACTTTTCTTATTGTTTTCTTATTCTTCTTATTCTTTTTTTTTTTTTTTTTTTTTGAGACAGAGTTTCACTCTTTTTGCCCAGGCTGGAGTGCAATGGCATGATCTCGGCTCACTGCAACCTCCGCCTCCCGGGTTCAAGGGATTCTTCTGCCTCAGCCTCCTGAGTAGCTGGGATTACAGGCATGTACCACCACACCCGGCTAATTTTGTATTTTTAGCAGAGATGGGATTTTTCCATATTGGTCAGGCTGGTCTTGAACTCCTGACTTCAGGTGATCCGCCTGCCTCTGCCTCCCAAAGTGCTGGGATTACAGGCATGAGCTACCACGCCCAGCTGTTTTCTTATTCTTCTTATCCTGAACCTTACAATACTAACATTTAGTTAAGATGGACTTTCAACATCATCCTTCTTGTTTGCAGTACTTATGCCATATAGATTTGTATGCAATATGTCACTTTTGATCTATAATCTTATGTTTAACCTCAAATTAAATTGATTTTTTCATCTCACAGTGCTGTATCCTGTCTTTTAGGCTTCTCCAGTTTATGCTATTTTATTTATCTATTTATTTATTTATTTATTTATTTATTTTTGAGATGGAGTCTTGCTCTGTCACCCAGGCTGGAGTGCAGTGGTGTGATCTTGGTTCACTGCAACCTCCACCTCTTGGGTTCAAGTAGTTCTCCTGCCTCACCCTCCCGAGTAGGTGGGATTACAGGCACATGCCACCATGCTCGGCTAATTTTTGTAATTTTTTTTTTTTAAAAATAGAGACAGGGTTTCACCATGTTGGCCAGGCTGGTCTCTAACCCCTGACCTTGCGATCTGCCCGCATCAGCCTCCCAAATTGCTGGGATTACAGGTGTGAGCTACCGTGCCCAGCCTGCTACTTTCATTATGTCTACCCTTTACCTAGTACTATCCCCATGATTTTGAAAATGTATTTATTTTATCTTGAGGCCTTCTTTCTTCTTCTCAAACTCTCATCATTCTACCTAAAGCAAAACAAAAACCTTAAAAAAGCCACCTTTCTTATCTGTTTCACCTTCTAAAACTTTGGTTCCATATATAGAGAACCTGTTTTAATTTGTCTTTGCTTTCATTTTTGTCTATTAATTTCTCTGAATGCTTTATATCTTTCCTGTCAAGAACTAAATCACTTCTTTTGAAGGGTTTGTTCTCTCCTTTCTTTCTTCTGCAAGAACCACCCTTTCCTTGATGTCTGCTCACTGCTCTTGTCATCTGTCTCAAGCATTTCTGTGTTCCTCACAATATGGGGTTTCTATGTTCTTGAAACCTACTTTGGCCAAATTCTAAACTGAGGAGACTTTTAAACAGCTTTTCCTCTGCATACTGGATACCAGCCAAGATTTGCTAGCTGCCTTTTGTCATTAAACTGCATTGCATAGGTGGCATCACAAAAAGTGTGCTGAGTTTTCTCATTAACCAAATCGTGTTGGGCATTTTGGTCTCTGTATTTAAAACTTTTGTCTGACTGCATAGCGATTGCAGAAAGGCCACTGCTCTAGTACACCGACTTCCATAACAGGTGCCACAGAGACCTAGAGGTTCATGAAACTGCGTCAAGGGCCACTGCAGGATGTAGGAAAGACTGAGGGCAGAGTCTGGGACCTCTGCCTCTAGCTCTAATGTGAATTCCTCCTACATGTTGGGATTCTATATAAGTTTTCTATTTAAAAAAAAGTTTTATGGATAAAAATATAAGCTTGAAAACAGTTGGTACAGTGAAGAAGAATTGGCCAGGAAGCCAGAAGGTTCTTTACCTACCCCCTGGGCAATCTTGAATACTCTCATCTGTAAAGTGGAGATGTTATAACTCGTTTAACTCACTTGGAGTTGGAAGGATCACACGAAATAGTGTAAGAATGCATGACTGTCAGAAAAAATTAAATATGTTAAAGAAATCTCTGTATATAAAGATTTATGCATCTCAAAAGATAATATTTCATAAAATAGGCAAGTTGTAGAATGGTAGATACAGTGTGACAACATTTGTATTAGTTTAAAACAAATACAGAATAATACCTGTTATTGCTGGAGGATTAGCAGTGGGCATTAGGACACAATGGACTTGAGGATGATATGTAATGCTTTTTTTTTTTTTTTAAAACAGGCAATTAAGTCAAATGTTAATAATAATTGTACTGGTTATGTTATCATGTACTTTTTATGCGTTTTAAAGATAACCCTCTTCTCCCAAACCTGTAAATACTATTTAACTGTGTTCATGGCATTTTATTAAGTGATTTCTTCATCGACATTTATATCTTCTCTTCATTAGTCCCTAAAACTGTGTCTGTGCTTAAATGAAAAGTTCAAGGGGAAGAGAAATTGATGGTTGCTTTTCTGGCATGGTTTATATATTGGAATATATTTAGTTTATACCTTCTCGTCTACTCATTATTTTATTCCTATAAAAAGTAAAGGAAAGCTAGAACTCTGGTTGGTATCATCATTTATTTTTTCAACTATCCCATCTCTTTTCTCTGCTCGGAAACAAATCTCCAAAATAAGTTATTCTTTCACTGCCAATTTGGAAAACACATCAAACTTCCTCCTTCCCAGGCTTGAATGCCTGCAGATCAATCTTTTGAATATGTTGGTTCAATTACTAATCAGGGATTCCTCTGCTGTCTACCAGGATGCTGAGCATTGATCTTTTCTCAAAGGGTCCTGATGCTTCCCTCCCTCCATGGAAATGGCAAGTATCCAAGATTACTTGTTTTTCCTCCTCTTTCTTCTTCTTCAGTTCCTAACCTGGAAGGACACAATAATATCTAAAGCCAGCTGCAGAGGTGCACACCTGTAATCCTAGCTACTCGGGAGGTTGAGGCGGGAGGATCATTGAGCTCAGGAGTTGAAGTGCAGCCTGGGCAACATCCCATCTTGAAAGGAAAACAGGAAGGTGGGAGATGGGAAGAAAGAACTTGGGAGTTGGGGGATGGAGATATGGACTGCACATATTTTGGAATTAGCACAATGTCACTCTTGTCTTTCCTCTTCCCAGTATGGTATGGTATTTCTTGAGTTCACAACTTTTGTCTCCTTGCCTGCTAGAGGTGCTGCAACATTTCCATGGTGACTTGTCACAGATGAAAGCTTTTGTGCCTTTTAACAAAGGTAGAAGTGTGGCAGGCACAGGTGATAATCCTCATTTTATAGGTTATGAAGTGGAAATGAAGAGACCTTGATACTAGCTTCTGATACAGCTGTGATTATGGCTTGGGCCTCTGGTTGTTAGCTTCGGCCTCCTTCTTCTTCACTTTTTGTCCTAGTTAAGAAATCTTTGCAGTCTTTGTTGGATCCTGCTTCACTCAATTCTAAATGCTAGGATGTCTTCCCCAGTTATACTTACTTTCTTAGTAATCTCATTCAGCTCCATTTAAAATACCAACTATATGCTATTGACTTCTAAATAGATATCTTTTGATCTGACCTCTCCCTTGAACTCTAGTCTCATTTATCTTACTTATTTGACATCCATCAGGATATTTAATAGGCATCTCAAACCTAGCTTGTCCAAACTTGGTTGCCCTCCATCCTCAAACCAACTACTTCCTGAGCTTTCTCAATGTGACAATATTATTCACACAGCTGGCTTTTGTTAAAAAACAACTTGGAGTCAATATTGATTCTTATTTTTCTTTCATACCATTATTCAAACCATGATTCAAATCATGTGTGCCCCACTTTCAAAATATATCCCAAATCTGACCACATCTCACCATTGCCATCCTATCAAAGTTACTCATGTATCATCTATTCCAGGAAGACTCCTAACTGGTTTCCTTGAAACCAGTCTTACTTGCTATAATCTATTTTCCATGCAGCTGTCAGTGGGGTCCTTGTAAAACATAAGTCAGATCATGACATCCCTTTGCTCAAAATTTTCTGATGTCTTCTCAGCATATTTTTAGGTATTCCAAACTCCTTATGATGGCATCTGATGACCTACATGATGGGCCACTGGCCAATTCTCTAATTATATCTCCTCAT
The DNA here is from genome assembly GCF_008728515.1 of Papio anubis. NCBI lineage: Eukaryota > Metazoa > Chordata > Mammalia > Primates > Cercopithecidae > Papio > Papio anubis. Next base: position 49,304,048 of record NC_044981.1, read on the forward strand.
TTCTCTCCCTCACTCACTCTGCTCCAGGCACACTGACCTGCTTTCCCTTGAGTTGCCAAACACACTTGGCTTCAGTCTTTCCTATTGCTGATCCTTTACCTGGAAATGTCCCAGGATAATTGCCCTACTCCCATCTTCACTTCTTTCAGGTATATGCAGATATCACCTCCTCAAGGACACTCAACCACACTAACTAGAAACCATAGCCCTATCCCTCGCTATCTCCTTTCCTGCTTTCTCTTCACAGCAGTTACCACATGCTGACTTTATACATCTCTTTATATATTTATCTATTTCTATTTATCTTTCTAGAATGTAAGCTCTGTGAGGGAGATACTTTAACACTCTTCTTTACTGCTGTGTCCCCACTGTCTAGAACTGCTTCTAAGTTATAAGAACAGATTAAAATGGACTTACTAAATATTTGTTGACTCGATGACTACTGGAGGATACTTCAGGCTAGACTACTGAGATGGGCCCAGATCAGAAGAAATCCTCTGACAAGGAGCCATCACACACTGAGCCTTACTGTGGTTGAATGCATGCTATCTATCTACACTATATAAACACACTTGTTTTGGGGACAGGCCCCATTTCTACAGTATGACTTACCTTAGCTTTTAATATTATTTTGTTTCTATAAATGTATTTCTCAGACCACATATTTATTGGGTGCATACCAGAAACCAGTCTCTATACTATTTTTTTTTTTAATTTTAGTAGGTTTTTGGGGAGCAAGTAGTTTTGAGTTACATGGATAAGTTCACTAATGGTGATTTCTGAGATTTTGGTGAACCCATCACCCAAGCAGTGTACACTGTACCTAATGTGTACTCTTTTATTCCTCACCCCACTCCCACCTTTTCCCATAAGTTCCCAAAGTCCATTGTATCATTTGTATCAGGCTTTGTACTTTTCTATTCATTACGTATTTTAATCCTCACAAGAACTTAAGGGCACTATTGAGCTTAAGTACTTTGCCCAAAACTGGTCAGTGGTGAAGTGAGAATTTTAATCCTGGAAGCCTGACAAGAAGGCCAAACTCTTAACCACCATCGCTCTGCTTTGTGTTCTCACACTGCTCCTGGTGTCTCCGTTTTTGGCTGAGAAGCTATGAATATCATAGCGAAGCATCAGTGCAGCAATGCTCCCAGAGGATTCACACACCGTTACATATTTACTGAGGTGTGTGATGGAATGGCATTTTTCTTTTTAAGATTCAACAACCCATTAATTCTGCAACTTTAGGACAACCTGTCCCATGTGCTGCCCAACAAATATTCTTTCTCCTTATGATCATTGGACAATAAAGAGACCATGTTCTGGTAATTTCTCCCCACCTTGTCCTGCCCTCCTCCTCCTAAGAACTGATTGTTTCCTACATTCTGCAGGCTGCTCAGTCAACCCGGTCACTGTGATATCCTCAATGCTAGGGACACTGGAAGCGGGAGTCAGGTTTGCACAGTTAGATTGATAAGCAGATGCTAAGCTGATGTGACACAGCTGCTACTGCTGAGCCAGGAAAAGCAGGTCAAGGTTATTAGGAGAAAGTGTAGCACTTGTCCATAGCTGGAAGCAAAAATATTCCCATGTACTATTCCCTTTTCCAGTCTCTCTCTTCAGATCCCTTCTTGTTCTCTCTTTGTATTTCTTTCTGTCTTCTCTTTTTTTAGAGTATTGTGGCCAAAGAGACACATATAGAAATAGCTGGACCTCTCTAAACAAAGGACATCCATAAAACAATAACTTTATTTTTCTAACATTATGTGTATTATTTGCTCTTTCAAGTAGTACCATGCTTTAAAAGTAAGTCAAAGATTAACAGTGACCATTTGCCATTTATTATTTGATTCTATTTCTTTATTTCTAAAACATGGTTTCACATCTGAAATATACAGAACATTTTGTACTAATGCATCAGAAATGCATGGCACATTAGCATACATGCAATGCAGCCAGGCAGTCTAGTTTGTGGTTTCCATTTTTCGTTGAACTAAATTTATTGGTGGCTAAATTTGATTTTTCATCCAGAAGAACCTGTTTCCCCTAAGGTCTTTTTAGTTGTTTCTATGTAATTTTGAACTGAATATGATTTCATTAGGTGAAAATGACCACATGAAATAAACCAACCCTAAAACCAAAGGCATTTTAAAATGCTCATCTTTAGATTGACGACATCAGCAACTACCAGTAGAACTTGAAGCCATATCAGGAAGACCACCAGATAGTACATGTTGCCCCGCCCCCGTTTGGGAATTCTCTGACTGTTACAAGTAGTGTGGCACCACCCAGAAAGTTCACTTCCCTTCTAGACCGCCCCCCACTAACCCATTATGCCAATCCCCAGCCTGGGACCAGGCCTTATCCTCTGCCTGGAAATCTTTGGGCTCACCAAAAATTTGGAGACCTCTGCTTCAATTATATGTTATATGTAATTTTGCCTTTACAATCCCTTCAGAATACGTCATGTGGAACATACGAAGAGCACTGAGATGGAAGTCTGGGATTGTATTTGAGCACTGGCACTTATTAGCTGTGTAAGTACAGGAAATTGCACATCTCTCTGAGCTTCAATTCCTTGTTTGTCTGAATAAGAAGGGAGTGATGAAAGAAACAAAATCTATGAAGTACCTAGGATAATATAGTAATACCTGCAATAAACAATAGCAATTCTTATAATATTGTTATTGTTTCCCTGAACTAGCTTTTGTGCTCCTGGTAATAAAGCACCTCAAGGCAGAGAATGATAAGTGAATAAATTAAAATGACTTTTCACCAAGTTTTGCTTGTAAAATGTCTGAAATTTAAGCAAACAGACAGCAAACTTACATATAGTCAGGACAAGTAACTAGGTCATGGAGAAGAAATGCCAGATCTTACAAATGTAAAAAGTAGACCCAGGATTTAACAGTATGTTTCTAGGTCATATCTATAAGTGGGAATAAAAGTAATGCCTGCTGCATTGTGTTGTTATGAGAATAGAATGGTTTAAACCATATAAAGCACTTAAAAGATGTAGGGAGCAAAAACCCCAAATTAGATATTGCCATCATTGAATAAAAGACTTGACTTTTAGTCTCGGTGGCATGCCAGTGGTTATGGGGAAGTCTCCTTCGTTTGAAATAGTGCAAGTCTGATTGTGGTATTGAGATTTTGAGGATGTCTAAATAGTATCCCATTAGCTCCTTGAGACATTTATCTCTATATCTTACCTCTTGGTACAATATTTGGCACAGACTCAGTATTTAGAGAATTCTTATTGAATGAGTGGATGAGTGAGTAGAAAAGCTACCTGTCTTGTCTAATTCTAAAGGTTACTTGGTTAAGACCATAACATTTTGATGCAAATTGCAATTTCTTTATTTTTCTTCTCACTTTGCTCACCCACCCTATCCCATCGGGCACACAATTGTGCAACCTCCCTACCTCTTCTCACTCTAGAAAGCATTTACCTGGAAGCAGTCTGGAGCCACAAACTCTAGAGCCCACAGGATCCACACAGGGAGTACGAGTGAGTGGAGTTGTCCAGGGGATGATAGATGAGTCCTCCCAGAAAGTAAGATTAGGAGAGCAGCGGCCTCACCTGTGTTTCAATTGTGTCTTTACTCAGCAACTAGAACAGTGCCATCTACATAGTCCATCATAAATAAATACTGGTTGAATGAATAAATAAATACTCAAAATGAACTGACTGTTGCATGGAAAGGATGAGGACTAAGTGCTGTCCAACTCTTAGATTTCTTAAGAAATCTAAGAGAGTTTGTACTTTTATGTGAATTGTGTTGCTTTCAAAAGTTGACAACAAATTAAAAATGTAAAGACACTGGGCAGGTCAAACAAAAACATATCTAAGGGGAAAATTCCACTCCTAAGCTCCAGTTTGAAACCTCTACTCTTCATAATAGCTTATGTAATATTTTCCCAATTGCCCTGTAGGATCACTTTTGTTATTACATTTTTTTTAATATGTGCTGGATAGTATAAATAGTATTGTGCCCATTTTATGGATGAAATCACTGAAGCTCTGAGAATTTAATTGACTTGTTTAAGGTCACAACACTGGTATGTAATGAAACTGGGACTAGGATTTGTTTTCTGACCTCAAATCCTGTGTACATTCCAGGACACCATTCTGATTATTTTACCTCACGTCCTTTGGGAGTAGAAGGTAAATCACAAACCATTTACTTGTTGTTACTTCACCCACTTGAATTTCTATTCTTATGACTGTCCAGCACTTTCTCACTGCTTCTTCTCCCCATCCTCCAACCAATCTGGTTCAAACAAGTAGTGCACAATGCAGCATTAGAATTGGAATTAAAATAAAGTTGTTTCCAATTGGTGTTATTAATTCACAAAAAGGCTGATTTCTCTTTGGCTATCCACTTGTATGTACATACATCATTTTGAATCATGGAGAATTGGTAGTTCCTTCCATTTGGATCTAGATTTGGTCATTGCAAAAAGAACATAATCTTTTTAACAAGATAAAAGTTGTTTGTATTTTCCCCTCTTTCATGTACATCTGAACATAAATAGTCCAGGGATGCTATAGGGGCTCCAAAGTGTTGGAAAGGTAGACTTTAAAAATCTATTATGTGGTTGTTATTCTTGTCTGCTTTACCAAGTACACTCACTAATATGTTCATATTAAATTCAGATGGGCAGAGGAAAGAGAAGGGGATTGTGTTCCCCTTCCTCTTTTGGGCATGAAGTGAAGGTTGCACATATTGCTTCTGCTCACAGATTACTGGACAGAATTTATTATTTAGCCACTGAGCTGCAAGGGAGTGAGAAATGTAGTTTTTTATCTGGATGGTCATGGGTTCAATGCCATATAAAAACATGACGACAAATATTGGGAAGCAATTTGTGATATCTGCCACAACAGCTAAGCATGAATGTGTTCTTTAGTGTTTAAGCCGTATTTTCTAACTGGATTGAGCAATCTTGTTACAGATACTTAGTCTTTTTTCTTTTCACTTTTCATCTGCAACATTTAGTATGAATAGTAGATGTTTGGTGGATGAATATTTTAATACATTAAATTAAGGTGTTATCTGGATAAGTCTTAAGACTCTTCTCTGAATTAATTGCAAATCATTAGGTAACTTTTGAAACTTGAAATTTCCAGGGAGTTAAAATAGTCAAGTATATTAGGACTTGGAGTTGATCATTGTAGACAGGGGCCATTGAACAGGAATTCATCACATTACTCTTTGGAGATAACCCCATCCCTCCTATTCTTAAGTATGTGGTTGACACAACCATTTCACATATCCACTCATCTTCTGATACTTGGGAGGTTTCATTCATGAGAACACTGAAAACATTACAGGTTAATTATTTCTGTTTTTGTGGCTGTTGTAACAAATTACCTCAAAGTTTGGGGCTTAGAACAGCAGAAATGTATTCACTCACAGTCTTGGAAGCCAGAAGTCTGCAGTTAGTATCACTGGGCCCAAATCAAGGTGTCTGCAGGGTTGCACTCCCGCGTAAGGCTCCAGGGCAGAATCTGGTCCTTGCCTTTTTCAGGTTTTGGTGGCTGCTGACATTCCTTGACTTGTGGTCGCATCACTCCAGTCTCTGTTTCTGTCATTACGTTGCCTCCTTCTTTTCTGTGTCAAATTTCCCTTTGTATCCTTCTCATAAGGCCTTTTATGGTTGCACGTAGGACCCCTTGAATAATCCAGGATAATCTCCCGATCTCAAGACATAACTTTATCACATCTGCAAAGTCCTTTTTTTTGCCATGTAAGGTGACATTCACAGATTCCAGGAATTAGAGCATAGATATCTTCTGGGCAAATTATTATTCTGTTCACCATAGTAATACTATTGTTGTTGAAAACAGTAGCTATTTATTGAAGCTATACTGCATGCTGAACATTGTGCTAGGTACTTCAAAGAATTTATTAACTTAATTTTTGCCTTACATTAATTTTATTTTACTTTTCAGGAAACTAAGGTTCAGAGGTGCCGAGTAACCTGCTTTTGATCACCCAGACTGCTCTAGCTGCTTTTACCCACATTGCTTTCCTAAACCAGTATTCAAGTAAATGCACAATCAGTATATACACAGTCAGCCTAGGACAGCATGACAGAACGTCCCCCTTCCCTGCTCTCATTACCAGGTCAACTTAAGTAGCACTACCTGCCTCTCCCTTTTGACCTTTTTGAGGCCTTTTCTGACTCCTTTTTCCGGTCAAGGGTGCCTTATTAATGTCCATTTTAACCTCATTTTACCTGTGTGTGAAGCTGAATGTCTGGGAGAGGTGCCACATGCCCATGTAACTCAAACTTTTCATAATTTACCCAAGGGACAATTGGGAGAGTATCAAGTTCCCTTTGCATAATTGAATCCAGAACTCTTCTAGACTCTTGGAGTTACAAAGTTGGGTTATAAATGTCATGAGAACAAACTCTCTGGCAAGATATCTAATGCTACTACTTCCAGTCTCAACTAGACATAACAGGAGACTAGCTTTTCCCAGGGTATTTTAGTGCTTTGGGTTCTGGTCCCAACTGGAATCAAGTTGTGAAACAACTTCCAAGTAAACATTCAGAATGTTAGTGAAAATGCTTGGTTCAATATTAAGTGTATCAATAGGTGAAGCTGGGAGAGTGGGGTGATGAGAATGAGTGGAAGGAGTATAGGCATGTTTTTTTTCCTCCAAATTATTAATGATTAAGACACCCATTGGAGTCCTAGATGGATCTACTGGATATTTTACATGCCATTTCCCAAATAGTTCTGTGCAGAGGTAGGGCCAGCTCAGCTGTATTGTTGCTATACTAATGTGGTAGCTCAGTCATTTGGAGTTAATTGTTAATCAGGCCAGACATTACTGCAATACTATTCTGAGAGACAAAAAATTCAATATCTTGTTATCCTTGTCATGAAAATGCTCTAAAAATTCTTTGATAATAAATAGTCAAAGGAATGACAGAGACAGAGCTATTATAAGAACCAAAAATGCCTCTGTTTTTGGTTTCTATTTTCAAATCATTTTTATCTATGAATTAAAATCAGCTGGAAAGGATCTGACACATACTGGAAATTGCAAAGGCTGGCTTCCAGCAGCACCCTCTCTGTGACACTCATTTTGCTATTAAGAGAAGCCACTTAACAAACCAACTGTCAACAGGGGGAGATGAAAACACAATAGTTAATCAGGCTTTACAAGGTCACACATCTAATTCAAATTGTAAAAGGACCCCATTAGTGCCTTCTTTCCCTTGTTCTCGAATGTAGCCTTTCTTCAAATTGAGGGCTTACCACTTTGGATCCCCCTACAAGATAGCAGTAAGTTAATAAAGGCTTGAAGTACTATTTTCCTAACGGAGGGCCCCCTTTGGAGCCTATTAACACCCTTTTTTTATGGTGAGCAGAGCAAGTAGCCACCTCCTGACATGTGTTGGCACTTTCTAAAAGGTCATTAATGCTCCATATTTCAGAGTATAACAAACCCAGGAAGGCTTACAAGGAGCCCAGCAGGGGTAAATAAAAACAGTGAGTAATTTACAGAACTTCTTGTTTCACCTAGGTGGTGCACGGTAAATGAGAGAGAGAATTAGGCCGTTTCCCTCTTTTCACTTTTGCAAGGATTTGCAGGGTCCTAGAAATTTCCAGGCAAAATCTAGAAAGCAAGCTTTTGGAGAAAAAGCCTTGACCAAGTATTTGTGTTATAGAAAAGCATCATCACAGCATCAAGGTGGTCTTTTTCCTCACCTATTCTTATTCTTTAGAATGAATATTATTTATAGGTAGGCCTTTCTGGCCTTCTGATGAAGCTCTGCTGTGATTCTTCAATAATATATCATATTGAAAGTGGCAACTGATGAACAATTCTGGAGCTTCACTTTTTTTTTTTTTAATGTTTTCAAATTTCAAAGACTTTTAAAAAATAGATAAACTCATTATATACTTTCCAGGGGAGCTACTGATGTTGCTAAAACATATATTGAACTCTAGATTGATGGTGGTTTATTTTCATAAATTACATGTTAGGGTCTATGATAGAAATGAATGTAAAAATGTTAAAAAAAAAAAAACTTTAAAGCATTATCACAAATAAAAAGTATCTAAATTTCACTTATATATAAGTCTTTGCAGAGCTGACAAGCCAATGACCTTTCTATATATTTAAAGCTAAATATCACACCAATGAATGTGTATGCAACAATCCCTTCTTGCTCACATTGTAGTTTCCTCAAAGGATGGAAGGACCATTCCCACTGGCCATTGCCTCTGGTGAGGTGTTCCTGTTCCTCCTGTGTTCATAAGCATATCCTTTTGTACCAGTCCAGCATTTGATAGGATTCTACTGAAAAGTACCTTCTTACCATAAATACCTCCTGACCATGGTAAGAATGCCCATGACCCACCCATCTTCTATTTTTCTGAGCCTGTTAGAGAACCAGAGAGGTGCGAAGCAACTCGAATTATGCATGAAGGAAAGACCTCGTAATAGCTGCCAGACGTTTCTTCAGGTAAGTTAGGCTGGCTAGTTAGGGACAGGGATTTTTTATTCTATCTCAAATTCAGATTTAAGGTGACAGTATATATCCCAACAACTATATTGAGCACTTGAGCACCTACTATGTGACAGATACTATTTTAGGTTCTAGGGAAACAATAGTAAATAAAGCAGAGTAAACCTCCTGTCCTCATCATGTTCGCAATTTGTGTGTGTGTGTGTGTGTGTGTGTGAGAGAGAGAGAGAGACAGAGAGAGAGACAGACAGACAAACAATAAACAAGATATACAGATTACTTAAATACTATATTGTTTAAGTTTCTGAGTGCCATAGAAACAATAAAGCAAGAAAGCAAGGAATGGGAGAATGTATGATGAGGAGTTGTGATTTTGAATTGAGGATTCAGGAAAACCTCTCTGAGTAATTACTATTTGATCACAGACTTGTGAAATATACTTTTTCCACTTAATTGGTAATTGATGGATAAAATGAGTATTCCCATCAAATAGTTATATTAGAAGAATTAAACAGGTTTCATTTACATTTCAAGATAAATATGTTAAGTGCCTTAAGAAATCTATGAGCAAAACAGCAGAGTGGGTAGAGGAGAAAGATAAGGGAAAGTTGGTGGGAGGAAAGAGAGAAGACAGAGGTATCCTCTCATTGAAATGATTAGAATCTTGACCCGGTACGGTGGCTCATGCCTGTAATCCCAAAACTTTGGGAGGCCGAGGCAGGCAGATCACTTGAGGTCGGGAATTCGACACAAGCCTAGCCAACATGGTGAAACCCCGTCTCTACCAAAAATATAAAAAATTAGTCAGGTGTGGTGGCAGGTGCCTGTAGTCCCAGCTACTCGGGAGGCTGAGGCAAGAGAGTCACGTGAACCCGGGAGGCAGAGGTTGCAGTGAGCCGAGATCCCACCACTGTACTTCCAGCCTGGGCAACAGAGTGAGACTCCATCTCAAAAAAAAGAAAAAAAAAGTAGATTAGAGCTAGATGTACGAAGAAGCATTGCCTCAAGGCTATGAGAAATCTGATATAATTTAAAGATGTAATTGTTGCTGATTGTACCTTTGCTGACTCCCATTAAGCCTAGCCTATAGGAGAAGAGATGAATCAGGCCCTCTGACATTTTTGTTAGGGCTTTATGAAAGGAATCAAAACTAGGATTGAGAAGCTGAGTTTCCTCATCCTGCTAACCATCATACTTGATTACAAAGGTGTATGCTACCCACAGGACACTTTAGTTAATACTCTCTTTATTACTGTGCAGGGCTTCGGCCCCATTGCCTATCTGTTCTCTGACCCTATAAGGAAGGGTGGCCTTGAGGGCTGACTCCTTTTATGGCTCTAGCCTGAGGCCCACCATTTACTGGAGGAGTGGGCTCCTTGGCTCTTTGTCCCAAACCCACACCTGTCCTGGCTCTCTGCTTCTTACACTCATACTGTGAATGGAGTTGTGGAACATAGAATGAAAGTGGTCATTTGTCCTGATCCAGATCCATCTATCGCCCACTTCTCTCCATGTAAAAGTGCTTCTGAGAACCCAATTGACCCTTCCAGAGCTCTTCCCACCTGTTAGTGAGTGACTAGGAGAAGCCCCAAACTTAAAGCAGAGCATGAAAATGAGCACTATGTAGCTCTATGTTATCAGTTTTAAAGGCTCTATGGTATTCCATTGAATGGAGGTAACATAATATAGTTAACTAAATATTTAGTAGAACGTACTGTGTTTATTTCTAGTTTTTTTCTCCCCTGTTACAGGGATGCACATAACTTAAATGATATATTATTTCTAGTATTTTATAATAATATAGTATTGTAGTATTTTCTAGATAGATCATTCCCACTTTAAATTATGAAAATATTTACATTTTCCTCTAATACTACTTTAATTTTTCTTTGTTACATTTTAGTTCACTTATGTTTTATTCTAGTACTTTTATGCTTTACTTTTTAACCTTTACATGTTAAATTTTAAGTATTTAAATGATATTCAATAATTTGATGGCTTAATATAAAATATTCACCCATATTTTATGTGGACCATTTGGAGTTGATTTTAGAATAAGAAGTGAGGTAGTACTCCAATTTCATATTTTATTAAATATAAATGCTAAATGCTAATCAATTTTGTAAACACTACTTATTGGATAATCCCTAGTTCTCTCTCATTCACAAATTTGAAATGCCGATCTTTTAAATATATCAAATGCTAAATATGCTTGTCTTTATTTCCGAATTTCTGTTCATTCTGATATCTTTCTTCTATTTCTATACCATCAGCACATGGTTTTAATTATAATAGATTTTATAATTGAACATCTGTCAGGACAAGTACCTCTTCACTACTTTTCTTTTTCAAAATTTTATTGTATGTTACAACATGTTTATTTTTCCAGGTGAAATTCTGTATTTTGTCTAGGCTCAAAAGTAAACCTCTTTTGGATTTCTAATATGGATCACACTGAATTTAAAAATAAATTTAAGGATAAATGGTATTTTTATGTTACTGATTCTACTGAACCAAGAGACAAAGTATGGCTTTCCAATATTTCAAGGTTTTCTTTGTTTTGTTTTGTTTTGTTTTGTTTTGTTTTGGTGTGTGTGTATTTCCCAGCAATGTTTTGTTTTATTCACTCACATTGTATCAGTTAGGATTTGTCAGGTGTTAGACAGAAACTGAATTTAGCTAATTTAAATGAAAAAGGAATTTTAATTCAAAGAAAATTGTCAGCTCAGAAAGTTGCTAAAACGTTGGGGAAGTAAGCCCGGAAAAAAGACAAAAATCAGGGCAGTCCTGGCAGGAAGCACTGGGCAGTCTTCTCTAGGAACTGAAGCGGGAGAGATGAACATGCACTGTCTTCCTATGTTCTTGCTTTATGCTGCTTAATATCAAAGTTCTATTTTGGGACTGAGGTATCTAACTGGTTTGACTTTGATAATGTGTCTAGCTCCTGACATAAAAGAAAACTTACATAACTCTGGTAAGAGTCTCTACATGCATATAACAGGATGACCCAGCTGAGTCTCAATGGAAGACAAGCTCTGGGAGGTTGGTGACCTTATCTTCAACTAAGATTCGTTTGTTTTGTTAGACTAATGGGGTTGAGAAACATCCTGAGAAAAGATCATGAACAGGATCAATGATGGCAGTCTAGAAATATACAGATATCCCAGAAAGCCTTGGGAGGATGCAGTGAAAGGCAAAACACAACATGTCAAGCTAGATTCAGTACAGGATATGAAGGACAGTAAGATGAGAGAGAGAAGACTATCTGAGTATAGTATATTACTATGATCTTAATGTACCTTGGCTCAGCCACTCTGACATTATGAATGTCCCCTTTGTTTAAATGCTCGGTGTATAAAAATTAAAATAACTGTCATAACTGGGGGTCTACAAACTATTTCTGACTGTAGTTTCAAAGTAGGGTTTGGTGAGCAGAAAGCTGTTTTCTTTCCAAGTAGTGGCAGGTAAGCACTGAGAATTTTGATCAGCGCCAGGGCTATATATGGTTGTGCAAGTTGTACACTGCACAATTTCAGAGGTTGTCTTTCACATAAACTACAGTGTGCAGGTACTTCATGGCTATACTTCATTCCCCTGCCAAGACTAAACATCAGCTGGGGCAGTAGGGAGAGCAGCATCTGAAGGCAACCTCAGTGGTCTGAGATGGAGTAGCCATGATAGTGCATGGCAGTGGGCTGGCCCCAAGTGATGGTCAGCTGTGGACGGTGACTTGGAAAAGCTCAATAACTTAAATTAGAGTGCTGGTCTGAGGAAACTCTGAGTATAATGGGAAACCCCTGGGAGCTTCCTGAGATACTAGGATAGGAGAGGATATTAAAAGGTGGTGGAAGAACTGGCTATGTTTGTGAAAACTGAGAAATTTGGTGTGTTAGTGGAGCCCATTTTCATAGGACCCTGGAGTCTTGGATTATCCACGTAGACAAATATGCTTAGTTTATTTTCAGAACTTAGATTTGTGGCTGAGATCTGTTTGTTTTTTTTGGAGGTTTGATTAAAAATCCCTTCTTTGTTAATGGGAAGAGCATGGCTGCTGTAAATGTTTGTTATCTGGCTATGAAAGGGCATGTAGCCAGCTGGCCTAGTAGTCGCTGCCATACTACGTTTTTCCTAAATCTTGTTAACTGGCACAAATTTTAAAGTGAAATGACATTAAATGAACTGATGATCTGAGTGCTCCATGATAAATCACGAGAAAATAATTCTTGGCCATGACATTTAAAGAAAAAGGAAAAAATAATAAAATAAAGATTTTTAAGAGACCTTCAGGAAAGGGAAAAATTTCAGATTTTTTTTTTTTTTAAATCAGAAAGCATACACAAAGAGGATAAGACTACCTAGTAAAAAGTCTTTTCCTTTCAACCTAATCATAACAAAATAAACATGATGGGAAACTATAAGGAGTAGTTTTAACGGTGGAATTTCTACGTCCACAGAGAAGGCAGTATCTTAAAGGCCCTGTAGTTCCAGCATTTTATAGAATTTCACGAAACGCAACCCCTGCTGCAATCAGCTCCAGAGGAGGGGGGCAGTGAGCCAACTGGCAGAAAGGCAAAGCTGACTCAGGCCAAAGGGTGTGGCTGAATTTTCACACCTTTAAAAATATCACCTGGGCTGGGCGCAGTGGCTCACTCCTGTAATCCCAGCACTTTGGGAGGCCAAGGTGGGTGGATCATCTGAGGTCATGAGTTCAAGACCAGCCTAGCCAACATGGTGAAACCCCATCGCTACTAAAAATACAAACAGCTAGGTGTGGTGGTGGGTGCCTGTAATCCCAGCTACTTGGGAGGCTGAGGCAGGAGAATCACTTGAACCTGGGAGGCGGAGGTCGCACTGAGCCGAGATCTTGCCATTGCGCTCCAACCTGGGTGATAGAGTGAGACTCCATCTCAAAAAAAAAAATCACCTGACTGATGCCTTGCTTGTCCACACAATATCCAGCATAATCAATATTCAGCATAATGTACCCACTTTACATTGAGCATTTACATAAAATCCTTGGAAGTCAAGAAACACTTTCTTTTAATGAGGAAGAAAATATGAGATAATTGATGAAAGAAAGAAGAAAAACTGGCCTAATATTCCATAAGCTATTTCTCACTACTAGCTTAGGATGTATAAAGAGTTGACATCTTCAGAGTGGGTTTTGAGGAAAAGGTGTAACACATAAAGGCTTTGTAGAGAAGGAAAGCAACTATATATGAGATAACTTGAAATGCCAGGAACTTTGCATTATCTCTTGAGGTGTGGATATTATCATTCCTATTTTATCAAAAAGGAAAATGAGGCTCAAAAAGCATAAGTGACTGCTGGAGTCACTCATCCAGTAAATGATGGAATCAGGATTGAACTGGGTCACCTCTGAGGGTAACTCAGGTTCTGTTTCCACCACACCAGGCTGCTCTTCCTCCTGACCTCCCTCCAACCATGGAACCCTATGGTGCTCATATTTGTAGGTGCTGTCCTCCAAGTGTATTGGCAAACAGCCCCATCTTCTGCCCCCATTTACAGGTCAGGTAGTATCTCTGGACTCTCTATCAATCATGAGAATATTAGTGGTTCTACTCTATCGTCCACCTGATTGCTTGCTCACTCATGTCTTCACCTCTGCAAACCTCTGTTAACTCTTGTTTAAATATACATTGCTGAGAGTGATAGCATTTACATTCTCTTGAGTAAGTTTACTTAATTCTTCTGAGCTTTGTTAGTCAAGTAAAAGTTCACTTTAAATCCCGAAAGTGAAATTAGGTTCTCCTTTTTAAAAAATAAATAGATTGGTAAGGCAGAAATATATCAGTCTCATTAAATATGCCACCACTGTCATACTCAGAGTCAGGGAGAGGGAAGAAGAGGTTTCATTCATTGTTACTCCTGGAAGAGCGTGACACATTCTGGGGATGGAGAGGGACTTCCAGTAGCTATTGGGACCACAAAGAATGTGACTGCAATTCTGTTAGCAGGATCTAGGAGGTGTATCTGCAGTGGCACAGACAATAGAGCTTAGCCTGCAATGTCATCATGGCCTCCTAAAGGGAGAATAAAAGATACCAGGTTCTGTGTGGACATTTGGGGGTTTTACAGGAGTTACCAGTCTTTCACCAGTGAAGGTGCCTATTGACAAGTAACTTTCTCATTTTTTCAACTAATAACACACAAGACAAACATAAATATATGCCTAAATCATCATTTATGCCCAAATTCAAACTACACTTCAGTTGCTTCTTCTTTCTTATTACTTAAGGTCGGTCTAAAGTAATTTCAGGGAAAGTCTACTGATGAAGGGGAAAATAGCTGTTTATTGAATGACAGTTGCTTTGAAGGACCATTCTACACAAAGAAAGATTTTTCCCGGAGACCTCTACTTTGTCTATGTGTACATTTTCATAGCTGAAGTTCAGTGAAAAGCATTTACATTATTATACTTATGTAAATATTGCTCACTATATATAAAATAAATGTTACATCCTCAAACCCCTTATGACCCTTGAGCAATCAGTGTTCCAGTGCTAGGTCAAAAGAATTTCATTTATTTAAAGTCTTTCAAATACGCTAATCATGTTGCAGTTTTCCTAGGGTTTCTAATTACTAGGAGAAGAAATAGAGCCTTCTGTACCATATTATTATGACCTTGCAGCTTCTGGCTTATCCCATCTATTGAATGGGATCAATTCCTTTATCCTGCCTGAAAAGTTAGTCATGGAGCCCACTGAGTTTCTGTTCTTGTTTGGAGCAATTGCTTTATGGGTTGTCTATACCTCTGTCAACCTCTGATTTACTTTTATTGAACTTTTGAGTTATTCCCAGAGATTATTAATAGCTCAAGGCTCTTTCTTTCTTGAATTTGACACTTATTTTGTTGGAGCATATCTTTAAGTTGCTTACTTAAAAAGGCTATGCAGGAGGTAAACTTTCTAAGCACTTTTGTATAAAAGATGTTTCTATTTTCTCACTATATTTAAAATGTAGAATAATAGATTCAAAATAACTTTTCCCTAAAACATTTAAGAAACCAACCCACTGTACCTTTCTACATTTATTTTAGATTTCCTCATTTCTTTTTCTACAAAAATGTTTCCATATACCGTCCACCTTCAAGAAATTTGTAGAGTTGTCTCTCTCTTTTTAAAAAACCAAATGATCCTCCTTTCTTCACAGTTAAGGGTTTAGTCCCTTTAAGAGAAAATTTTATTATCAATTTAGTTGTATTCATGAAGGAACACAAGACACACTTCTACATTCTATTTATGCTCAGTCCACCTTCTTGATAAAAAACAATAGCAAACCCCCAAATAATTAAATTTGAAAATGAACAAAATATCTGAATAGGCATTTCTCAAAAGAAGATATATTAATTGCCCACACGTATATAAAAAATGTTCAACATTGCTAATCATCAGGGAAATGCAAACGCTAGCCAGGATGTAGAGAAAGAATACTCATACTTTGCTAGGGGGATGTAAATTAGTATAGCTACTATGAAAAAAAAAAAAAAAAACCCAGAAAAAAAAAGGTGTCTTAAAAAACTAAAACTAGAACTACCATACAATCCAGCAATCCCACTGAGGACTACATATCCAAAAGAAAGAAAATCAGTATGTCAAAGAGATACCTGTACTCCCATGCTCGTTGATACTGTTTACAATAGCCAAGGTATGGAATCAACCTAAATGTTTATCAGTGGATGAACGGATAAAGAAAATGTGACACACACACACACACACACACACACACACACACACTGTAATATTCACCCACAAAAAAAGAATGAAATTCTGTTATTTGCAGCAACATGGATGGAACTGGAGGACATTATGTTAAGTGAAAAAAGCCAGGCACAGAACTTATCCATATGTAGAAGCTAAAAACAAAAATGTATCCCATTGAGGTGAGAGAGTAGAATAGCAGTTGCTAGAGGCTGGGAAGGCTCGGAGTAGAAGATGAAGAGAAGTTGGTTAATGGGCACTAAAATACAATTAGATAGAAGAAATAAATTCTGGTGGCTCGTGTCTGTAAACCCAGCACTTTGGGAGGCTGAGGTGGGTGGATCACCTAAGGTCAGGAGTTCAAGACCAGCCTGGCCAACATGATGAAACCCCATCTCTACTAAAAATACAAAAAAATTAGCTGGGTATGGTGAGGTGCCTGTAATCCCAGCTACTTGGGAGGCTGAGGCAGGAGAATTGCTTGAGCCTGGGAGCTGGAGGTTGCAGTGGGTTGAGACTGCGCCATTGCACTCCAACCTGGGCAACAAGAATGAAACTCCATCTTTAAAAAAAAAAAAAAGAAGAAGAAAAAGAAGTAAGTTCTAGTGTATGATAACACAGTAGAGAGACTATAGCTAACAATAGTTTATTGTGTATTTCAAAACAGCCAGAAGCGAAACCTTGTAATAGTCCCAACACAAAGAAATAATTGTTTGAGGTGATGGATGTCCCAGTTACCCTGATTTTATCCTTACACATTGTATGCATGTATCAAAATATCACATTACCCCATATATGTGTACAACCACTATGAATCAATTAAAAGAAATTTGGCCTTCACCTGTTAAAAGTACAAATACCTTTGGGGTAAGAGTGAAAGAGGCAGCTAACCTTATCACATGCATTCCGATAACCAACTTATTCTGAACAGCTGGAGCGAACAGTAAATCCGAGCTTTCCAAGGGCATATAAACAAGGCTTTAATAATACCTCTTTATGTGAACTAGGAAATGGATAACAGTTTATTTGGAACTGGAAAGCTGACAGTGGTTATAACTGGTGTTTAATCCTAACCCAGGGAGAATTATGTCAGTGTTGGAAATCCTGTGTACAAGTTGCTTTTGATTTTTTTGGTACTAGTGTCATATATATGTGTGTGTGTATAAATAGATATACTTAGATACATATGCCATGTATATACACATATTACACACACATAGACACATATCTTTACACACATATTTACTGATCTATTAAACATATATAAGTACATATATACATATATAAACCTATATATTAAAGTTGGAGCCTCAGCTAGTTTTATTTCAGACATACTTCCTTTTTTCCTAAATCTTATAATAGGATGTCTGGGTATTTGGTTACTGTAAGTCTTGGGGTTGCTACTCATGGGTAGAATTTAGGGCGCATGCCCATGTGACCTTTGAGGCAACCAGTCTTACTGGGTCTTTAACTCTTAGAAATGTTCAGACTCCTCCCGGGTCAGGTGTGGTGGCTCACACCTCTAATCCTGGTGACTTGGAAGGCCGAGATGGGAGGATCACTTGGGGCCCGGAATTCAAAGCTAGCCTGGGCAACATAAGGAGACCCTGTCTCTAGAAAAAGAAAGAAGATATTAGCTGGGTGTGGGGTGGAGTGCACTTGCAGTCTTAGGTACTGGGGAGTCTGAAGAAGGAGGATCACTTTGAGCCCTGGAGTTCAAGGCTGCAGTGAACTATCCAACCTCGGTGACAGAATGAGACCCTGCCTCAAAAACAAACAAACAAGCAAACAAACAAAAACCTAATAAAAAAGAAATGTTTAAACTTCTTTTCTGGCTAAGTTGTGACCACTCAGTTTTTGTTTGTTTGTTTTGTTTTAACAAGACTTCATGGTGCCCTGAAGAGAAAATAACACCTTCTAAAGTTGATTTTATCATACAGTTCAAGCTTGTCCAACCCACAGCCCGTGGGCCACATGTGGCCCATGATGGTTTTGAAAGTGACCCAATACAATTTCATAAATGTCCTTAAAACATTATGAGGTTTTTTTTTTTTTTTTTGCAATTTTTTTTAGCTCATCAGCTATTGTTAGTGTTAGCGTATTTTATGTGTGACCCAAGACAATTCTTCTTCTTCTTCCAATGTGGCCCAGGGAAGCCGAATGATTGGACATCCCTGTGAGGAAAAGAAAGAGAGACCAGACTGTTACTGTGTCTATATAGAAAGAAGTAGACATAAGAGACTCCATTTTGTTCTGTATTTGAGATGCTGTTAATCTGTGACCCTACCCCCAACCTTGTCCTTGCAAGAGACATGTGCTGTGGTGACTCAAGGTGTAACAGATTTTGGGCTGTGCAGGGTGTGCTTTGTTAAACAAGTGCCTGAAGGCAATATGCTTGTGAAAAGTCATCACCATTCTCTTAATCTCAAGTACCCATGGACACGTAAACTGCCAAAGGTCGCAGGGACCTCTGCCTAGGAAAGGTAGGTATCGTCCAAGGTTTCTCCCCATGTGATAGTCTGAAATATGGCCTTGTGGGAAGGGAAAGACCTGATCATCCCCCAGCCTGACACCGTGAAGGGTCTGTGCTGAGGAGGACTAGTATAAGAGGAAAGAAGGCCTCTTGGCAGTTGAGATAGAGAAAAGCATCTGTCTCCTGCCAGTCCCTGAGCAATGGAACATCTCGGTGTAAAACCCTATTGTATGTTCTGTTTACTGAGAAAGGAGAAAACCGCCTTAGGGCTGAAGGTGGGACATGCAATGCTGCTCTTTATGCACTAAAAAGGTTTATGGAGATGTTTGCATATGCATATCAAGGCACAGCACTTTTCCTTAAACTTATTCGTGTCACAGAGATCTTTATTCATATGTCTTACTGCTGACCTTCTCCCTACCATGATCCTATTATCCTGCCACTTCCCTTTTTCTAAGATGGTAAAGATAATGATCAATAAATACTGAGGGAACTCAGAGACCGGTGCCACGCTGGGCCCACTTTTTCTTTCTCTATGCTTTGTCTCTGTGTCTCATTTCTTTCCTCAAGTCTCTCGTTCCACCTAACGAGAAACACCCACACGTGTGGAGGGGCAGGCCACCCCTTCACATCCCTGATGTAGTTGTTCAGGCTGACCATACTACCATTTGAGACCAGAGTTCCTCTAGCTAACAGGAAATTTTGGCTTTGAGAATATGCAGGTGAACCTGGCTACTGACATAGGTTACCCAAGACCACGAAGGGAAGAGACCATTTTCTCAGAAGGCCTCACCTGTCACTAAATCTTTCCTTTGCCCACTGTCTTAAATGTCACTAGCTTGATCAATAGGATTAGTTATTCATACTTAAATGTTTAAATGTCCAAGATTTTTTCCTTCCATCTACTTTAGGCCTGTTGAGGAAATGAGGTTTGGAGGTGAATGGAGGGGGAGGTGAGAAAGGAAGCTCTGGGGCAAGCAGGGACAGGCAGGAGGTGGATAGGACTCAGTGAGAGAGTGAAAAAGACAGTGTGGCCTCCTCCCAAGGCAGCATCCCATTATGCAAGCCAGGGACATCTGAGAGCTGTAGAATGCTCCTGTCCACATCACTAGTTTGAGACATCTCTTTTGGTGATAAAAGAGCAAAATACTCATTTCCCCCAAAGTTAACCCTCTGGTTTGAAGACCTGTAACCCCAATTCCTGAGGCATGTCAGCCTCTTAGGCCAATGTGATCCAACAATGTCCATGCTAAGAATTCTCACCACAGCTTCCTCACAGCTGGAGCCATATTTGAACAAGTGGTGACTCACTGGACTGTGTATTCCAATTTCTCTGTAAGAAAGGTAATGAGAAAAGGAAATGCCTATAGGAGAAGGACTTCAGGGGAGGTTTTTGGACTTTTTCCTGAACATATGAGGCAATATTTATCTTCTAGGCCTTAGTTTGATGCTAAATGGGGGAGGCAGACTCTGTGTCCCTGTTCAAAAAAACCTAGCTTTAGTTTTTTTTTTTTTTTTTTAATTTTTCTATTAGAATTAAAGAAGAGAACATTTTTGAGTTTCATGTGTTTAGATAGCTGCAAATTGAGCTCATTCCTGGGTCAGGCTAGCTAATTCGGCCTCCTGAAGCAGTGGAAATGTGCAGCCAGACCCCTGAAATAATATACAACAAATAGCTATGACATGATTGAGTTATATGTCTCTTACAAGTCACTTTCAGTTTGCTTTCTCTCATCTGTCAGGGGTTTTTTTTTTTTTTTACTACATTAATAATTCATATCTCACACACATAAAATGAAAAGATTCACATTATGGATTACTCAAAATAAGTAATTTGGAATTTTTGCATATGCAGGATGAATTTAGATAGAGATTGAAAAGGGCTTAACACTTACTGAACATGTTTTATGTGCCAGGTATTATTTAGGTTCTTTAATATATTTTCCTATTTTATTTTCCATTACAAAAACAACAATACCACTTTGAGAAAAGTATTATTAAGATATTTTATAGTTGACAAAATTGACTTGCAATGAACTGCAGTAATTTGCCCAAGGTCTCTCAGCCTATAAGTGGTGAAGTTACATTCAAATCTAGGTTTTTGTGATATCAAATCAGAACTTTTTCTGTCATCCCACAGTGTCTCTGAAAATGATGCAAAAAAGTCTTCCTGGTCAGAAATATTTCTGTCACTGATCCGCCACAGGGCCTGAAATTGCCTTTACTGAAGTCACTGAAAGATGTAATTTTTAGAGGTTGTCTAGTAAAATGTGATGTGCAACCCACAGTAAGTATAGCAAGGAAGTCATATTAATCCCCCTGCCAACTCCTACTGGAGTTTACTGATAGATGTTAGACCACAAAGGGGCTCGGAGCATTTGGCCCACCTCTTCTTTTTAAAAATGATAAAACTTGATTGAGAGAAGTTAAAGAAACTCCTCAAATTACATAGCTTGTGTGGTTAATTTTAGCAGAAATCAGGGCCCCCAGGGGCTAACACAGATGAGACTTTATTTATGGAGGGAGGAAGGGACAGATAAGTTTCATGTTCAGGGTGCTTCTTAGTGGAAAGCATGAAGACAAAGAGCATAGTGAGAAATCATGGCCATCCATAGGGCCACTGGTCTGGGTGCCTGGGTGGAGGCAGCCCCCAAAGTAGGGGAATGCCTATCATAGGGAGGTGAACATTGCAATTTTGCCCAGTACCAGTATTGTCAGAGGGCACAGATCATTAGAAATGTTTGGGAAGGCCTTTACCGTTGTCTGTTTCTTGGGAACTCCTCTAATCATTACTATCTGTAGTTCATTCAGAGTTGATGAAGTACTCAAATTAAAATAAACAATACTCTTTGAGAACAGTTTAGGCGCAATTTGTAGGCCAAAGCTCCCAAGCACCTGGCACCTGAAAATGGAGCATCAAAAAGCAAGAAGTTAAATTGTGACCTCATCCAATGTTTGGTGTGTCAGTGACCTCACTGGGCACTCGCACAGACAGCTTCCAGTTTACCTCCCTGATTCTGATAAATGGAACTGCTAGGGAAATGGCAGGTCTTGCAAATGTGATAGCATTCTGGCTGGAGGGGTTTGGTTTTAGTACTCATATAAATGTGAGGAAAGCCTTTTACCTCAAGCTTAAAAAACAAAGGAGCAATTCTAGTTCCGAAAAGCGAGAAATGCTACCCTGCTTGCCTCAGCCTAGGAAATAGCACCACTGGCAAATTTGGCAGCTGTTCTGAGGAGAGTTGTGTGGCCAGCTTTTCAGGCTAGCAGTGTAATGGTAACTGCATAATGATGTCTGAGAAAATCAAAGACCAAAGGAACAATTACAGTTTGGAGGAAACAAATATACAACCAAGCTCGTCTTGGGTAATTTTTGAAAGGATGCCCTTGGGTCCTGGGGAGACATTCTGGCTATAGATTCTAGAGGAAAATCATAATCATGACAGGGCACTCAAAAGGATCTGATGACCTGTGGTTAGGCCTGTGTGTGTAATTGTGATTAGCCGGTCAGGCGAGAGTACTTGAGGATCAGGAAGCCAAGAATGACATGTCCAAGTGTAGCAATAGAACTAAACCTTGGGTACTTGTTTCCCACAAAAGCACAGAAGAGAGAAAAGCGAGACCTTGTTTTTACCACTCATAGGCTGCTTGTTCTTGGAACATCACCTGGCCTCCTTAGATCTCAGTTTTCTGTAAAAAGAAAAGCTTCAGTTAGATTATTTCAATGATCCTTCCAGTTATAAGGTTATGTATTCTGGGCCTCCAGAGTATTTATATGTATGGTTTTCTAACTCCTCAGATGGTTGAGTGCTTCTAGAGAGTGGGACACTTGCAAGGAGTTACAAGTCCTGGATTCCTGCCCTTCAGATTGATAATTCAATGTTACTAATGTCCTGAGATGTATGTGAAATTCAGTGCTAACTAAATATTTATATGGGGTGCTGTGCACGATGAGAGATGCAAAAGGGTGTAAGGCCCCTACATTCAGGAGTTTCAGTTAATACATGTGAAACAATTAGAAGATAATTAAGGAATCAACTTTTGGATACTGACTATAAATACAACTAGGATTCATCATGTGGACTGGGAATTCAGAGCAAGCATACTGGAGAAGGAGGGACTTGGCGGAACCTTGGAGGAGTGCTAGGATTTGGATAGGCAGAGAGGAGAAACAAGGAAACACCAGCTGGGGAAAATAGTATAATAATTAATAGAAAAGATTATTCATAGTTTTTCTCAGAAGCACTGAGAGCTTCAGCTGTCTTCAGCCAAATGTTAACCCAGATGGTATATCCAAATTTTATAATTAACAGTTCACCCAGTCACCACAGGTGCTTAAGTATAAGTCTTTAGTTATTTATTTGTGGGGCCACAGAAGAAGAAAAAACCTAGGGGTAGGGAAGGAGGAAGGGTGGGTGGGAGTGATACCCAGGGCAATTTTCCAAGATGAGTGAGTTTGATTAGTTTCTGTTTGGTAAGTGTTCCCGAAGTTGATTGTAGGTTTCATCTCTGTGTGCAGACAAGGTATCTGTTTTGCTGGGAAGTCACAGATGGAGTTAATAAGTCTAGAAGATGAGTAAGCACAAGGCACAGTACCTGACACAGAATTCTCTCTTGCGTTCTTTGGCTGAGTGAGGCCTAGGCAAGAGAAGGTAGGTAACCAATTAGTAAAACTAATCATCATCTGTGTTGAAAAAACAAGTCACAGAAAATCTTGTACAGAAGATGGCTATGGGAAGGAAGAAATAGAAATAGCATCTTTAGCGTAGTTCCCAGATACAGGGTTGAAGCTACACTGGGTTACCCATGAGACTGGGTTCTAGTCTCTTAACTCCTTGCTTCCTGGACTAGCCCCATCCTCAGAGGCACATGGATGGTTTCTGCAATAAAGGCCCTAGGCAAAATTGCAATGTGAGCATAATTTATCATTTTGGGCTGCTGCTGTTCCTTTTTGAGAAAGGTTCCAACTTCCATGAGGGCATATTTAACTCAGCTTATTCATTCCATCCTTGGAGTTCTGTGTTTAAACATTCCCTTTCGTGTAAAGTGAGACATGGCATTGGGATTCCAATTGGTGAGCTTTGTGGGTTTAAATTCAGAGTGAGAGTAGAAGTAAAAGCCAGTTAGCAAGGTCTGAGGAATGGGCATTAGAACCTAGGACTGAAATATTCATTCAAGACGCTCGGCTTGAAGCAGGCTCATGTGCCTTCTCAACCTTGTGCTTTTAATGGCAGGAGACAATTGAGTGCCAGGGCTGTCTGTCAGCTGCCCTGTCCTAAGCGGAAGCAGCTCTTCTGCAGAAAGAGACAAGCTGGTTGCAAACGTGATTCTTGAATTTGATAAGTAGATCCTTCCACAGAGTCATTTCCCGCTCTTCGGAAGTGTCATTTCTAATGAACTATGTGCAAACAGTGAAAAGAGCCTGTCTCTCCTTAATCCTCTTCATTTTTAAATGCTTTCATTTTTCCCAGTTTCTGTCATGTCAGGGATTGGTGGGTGGTTTGTTCTGGAGCATGGAGGGGCTTTAGCTGTCCCAACTACCTCTTGTTTAGAAGTAAAAGGGTCCCCAAGGAGTAACTGCCCGAGGCCAAAGTGCTTCGTGGCTGTGGCTCTCAAATTTGGTTGATTATCTGAATTACCTGGGGGCATTTTTAAAAACATAGATTATTGGACCTCACTTTTGGGAAGTCTAACTTAGTAGATATAGAGTCTGTTTTATAAAAAGCACTCTGGCTGATTCCAAGGAAATACAAGGATAAAGCTTTCATCTGTAACAGCAGTCCGCAAGATTTTTTTGTTTTGTTTCCTTCAGTAAATATTTCAGGCCTTGTATGCCATACAATCTCCACTGCAACTACTCTGCCACTACGGTGGGAAAACTGTCATAGACAATGTGTAAATGACTGGGTGAGCTGGGTTTTCATAAAATACACTGAAATTTGAATTACATAAAATTCTCATGTGTCACAAGATATTATTTTTTTCCCTTAACTATTTAAACTTGTTAAAACTGTTCTTAGCTTGTGGGCCAGACAAGTATAGGCAGTGCATTGTATTTGGCCCACAGGCTATAGTCTGCCAGACCTTGATCTATAATATGTACTAGGGTACTTAACTGCAAATATCAACTAAATTCTGACCAATATAGCTTAGAATATGGGCTGGAATCCCAGCTTCACCACCTCCCACTCCTCTGATCTTGGGCAAATTAATTAACCTCTCTGGGCCTCTGGTATCTTTAAATGTGATACTCTAGTTCATATTTCCTGGGTTGTTGTGAAGATTAAATAAAATTTTACATGTAGGTTTCTAGCGTAGTACAGTGCCTCATAATTTCAAATACTCAGTAAGTGTCAACATTTATATTATTACAAAGAACTGCAAACTCCAGAGATTTAACATATGGATAAAGCCAATTCCTCAGCCTTAAAAGAAGTTACACACTAACCAGCAGGATAAGACTTGTATGCAAACAGTTATTTTATGATATAATATAAACTCCACTGGGGCTAATATTACACAAAAACTGTGTCTGTAGACATTGACAAGGGTGTTGAGGGCTCTTATTATTTGGTTTTAGGGAGGCAGGTCTGCAATCCTGTTTTGCACAGAGTCATTTCCACCCTTCCTTTGGAAACACCTGCATGTTGATCTTGTATTATGAAGCATATCAGTTATAAGAGATCTTCTGATAGACACTGAACAACTTGAATAGGATCTGTAGCTCTGGACAACATAGTCTCATCTGATTGATTCACATGTCTAATCATTGTCAACTATCAAGGGAGTGAACACAGAGCTTGTCCTTAGAATACAATTGACTCATATGTTCAGAGTTCCATAAATCACTAAAAAATGAGAGTGGAAAAAATACTTTTGAAATTTAATCAGATTTTTTTTTTTTTTTTTTTTTTTTTTTACAGAGAGAGACATAGTCTGAGGTTTGCGTTCTCAGCTTGGTCACTTACCAGCTTTCAGATCTTAGACAAGTTTTTTTTTGTTTTTGTTTTTGTTTTTAATATACTTTAAGTTCTGGAATACATGTGCAGAATGTGCAGGTTTATTACATAGGTATACATGTGTCATGGTGGTTTGCTGCACCTATCAACCTGTCATCTAGGTTTCAAGCCCCACATGCATTAGGTATTTGTCCTAATGCTCTCCCTCCCCTACCCCTAGTCCCCCAACCCCTACAGACCTCTATGTGTGTCCATGTGTTCTCATTGTTCAACCCCTATTTGGTGGAGTTTCTTTGAAAAAAAAAAAAAAAGTGCTACATCTTCAACGTAAATTTTAAAAAATTTGAAAGCACAATGAGAAAAATAAATATAACTTTTATTCTCCATATTTAGCTATGTCATTGTTAGTATTTTTTGCATATACTCCCAATCTTTTTGGGACTATGCGTTGATATGTACCATGGGATTGATCGATCAATCTATTTATCATCTCTCTCTCTCGCTCTACCTGTCACATATTCTTTTTAACAAGACTGGGATTATGGTATCTAAATTACATCTTAAATCTCTCTTCGGCTTAACAATATTACATGTATAATTCATTATTATTCATTAAGTCATTAAGCATTATTCAACACCATCCCTATAAAATTATTCAATGTATAGCAGTATCTGTTAGCTGACAGCCTCCAGCTGCCACACTTCAGGATCTGCCGGAGTGTTTATGCTGGGGCTGCAATGTGTTGGCACTGAACATGAAGAGGGTTTTGACACCAGGGCACTTCTGCCTGATGTGGGACTCCTCTATTGGGCACTTGGTGGATGTTTGGTTCTCCATTGGCCTGGCTGGAACTTCCTTAGAGCTGCACTGCACTCTGAGGCTCCTCCTGTCCTATCTTTCTTTCTTTCTTCTCTCCTTTCTCAGGTGTCAAACCCACATTGCAGTTGGAAGACTCTCCTTGCCTTCTACTAATTCCTCTTCCTTTTATCTTACAAATGTTTTCCCCAATAGATCTCTTGTACTTACAATTTTATTTTGGCAGCGTCTCCCTGGAGGATCCAAATAGATACAGGTGTATAAGTCTCCCTCCCACTCCTGCTTCTTAGCCTCTCAATACCCTTCCTCAAAGGCAATTCCCGCTATTGCTTTATATATCCTTCCAGAGTCTTAATTCATATGGAAGCATTTCATATATTTCTCCTTCTGTTTCCTTTCCTCTTAATATTTCTTCATCTTCTCTTCTTTCTTCTCTTTCTTAACAAGAATGGTAGCATACAATGCAAATTGCCCTGCATGTTGCTTTTTTATTTAATATATCTTGGGGGCAGTCTTACTTTATCAGTAGTATATGTAGAATTACGTTATTCCTTTTTTAAAATTTGTCTTTACTGTAGTCCCCCCTACCCACCTTATCCATAAGGAAAATGTTCCAAGACCCTCAGTAGATGCTTGAAACCACAAATAGCACCAAACCCTATGTATACACAATATTTTTCATATAAATATATATATAAATATGATGAAGTTTGACTTATAAGTCAGACACAGAAAGAGGCTAACAACAATAACCAATAATCAAATAGAACAATTATAACAATACATTGTAATACAAGCTATATCAATGTGATCTCTCTCCCCATCCCCACCCCTGCCCTTAAGATATCTTATTGTATGTAATATTTTCAGACTGTGGTTGACTGAGGGTAACTGAAACCACTAAAAGTGCAAATATGGATGGGGGAGTACTGTCTAGTATTAAATTGTTTACTGTATTATAATTAATCTAACCAATTCTCTATTATCAGGTTATTTCCAACATTTTCTACTAAAAGCAGGGCTGATCCATAACTAAATATTTTTACACCCATATGAGAGCATATCTTTATGAACAAACCCCAGATGTAGCATTGCTGGATCAATTGGTATGAGTGTTGTGATTTTAATACATATTGTCAAATTTCCTTCCTTAGAGAATGCACCAATTTCTACTTCAAGGCATGCATGGCAGCAATAGCATCAAGTATAATGGCAACATCATTTCCCATCATAAAAATATAGAATAGACATAATATCATTAAGCTCTTCTCTAGTGGTTTGGACTTCAATAAAGTGTCTGATCTTTGTTTATTTTCATGGTTACTTTCCCTGGAGACTTTTCATTGAGGCTTTGTGAACAGTCCAAGAAGTTAATATTACTATTGGAAGTTTGAGAACCTTGTTGAACATTCAATATCATCAACAGGAAATAATAAACAGTTATGTTGATAGGGTCCACTTGTAGCTGTTAAGGTATTAGAATAAATTAGTAAGACACCAGAAGTAGAAGTTTATACCTTTAGGAAAAGTGATTTACACATTAAGAAGAATACAGAACAGGAGCAAGCAGGCTGTTTTGTTCTGTTTTTGTCTCTTCTATGGTTCTTCAATGTCCTCTGCCCATTTACCTCACAGGGTTCCTGTGAGGGTAGAATAAGAGAGCAAATGTAATATGTTATTAACATGATCATTTGTTATTAATAAGGGTAAGATGTTATTCTAGAGGGTCAAATGTTAGTGACATGCATTCATTCAACATTAATATTTACAGTACCAGTACACTGATTCTTCTGGTGAAATTCCTCCAGTATAGATATGATTTGGGTTAAAAAGTGAAGAGGGTTGGTCCTAGGACAAGCCATTTTATTTTTCTGTATGTTATTGTAAAATGGTGATATTAATAGTAACTACAGCACAGAGTTATTGTAAATGTTAAATTAGTAATGTAAAAATTCTTCTAAGAATCTCTGGCACATAATATATACTCAATAAATATCAGCCATCATCATCATTATTGTTATACACAATTACTTCTAATTTATTTAATTTATTTACTCTTTGAGTTTGAGGTTATAGAATCATTTATTAAAAGTTAATTCAAATAAAGAAGAGAAGTAGCCCTAAAAATATATAAAAATGGTAAAAAGAAAGGGCTGAAAAATGAATCAAAATTAGCGAGTCAAACAAAACAAAACAAAACAAAACAAAAAAAACAACCCAAAGAAACCAGTAACCAGATACATTTCTCTCAAAGCAAATCACCATATTAATAAAATTAATTTTGGTCAAAGTGTGTACTGCTGAATTCTTAAATCTGATGCATGTCACTATCATCTCATCTCCATTGCGCAAGTATTAGGCAAAATTCTGAACCATGTAAAATACATCTTGGGATTCATCCTTCTCTCTTTTTCTGCATCCCCTCCCGAATCTTTTCACCCAACTCTATTGTAGGGCTGCTCAGCTTGCCTTCCCAGCTGCCCATAGCTGTGAATCCTCCCCAAACCACGATGTTTTACCCCAAGAAATGCAATTGTTCGAACATTTTTTCTCCCTTCTTTTATTGGAGAAAAGTAATCAGATAAATTAGTTCACATTAGACTTTACTTTTGTATCTTTTGTAGATGGTCCAGCTAGATTGAATTTCTATCACAAAGATTAAAAACACAAAACCCAAAGGCTATCTCTATCTATAGTCCTGTCAATTCCAACTCCTAAACATCCTTTGAATTCATTCCACTTTCCATAGCTCTGCTGCCATAGCCTGCAAGTCCTCATCAGCTCTTAGCTGGGTAACTGCCCCACTCAGTCTTCTAAAATAAAGTTTGACTATGTCAACTCGCTCTTAAAATCCTCTGTTTAATGTGACCCCTTACCTCGGTAGCTTCATCCATCCTCATTTCTCACTCATGGACTGTGCTACTACATGAAAACTACTGGAAGTGACTCATTTTTCTCTGTATCTCTGTTTTGCAAATGCTTAACTGGATGAATATCGGCTCTTATTTTTATTTCATCTCTCTGTTTGAGGACTAATTCATAATTCCCTTTTTTTTTTTTTTTTGGAACCAAATTTGTGGTTCTCATTTTACAGACACATGGACATTTACTAGCATACATTGAATTTAACTCTGAGGTCAACTGGTTTTCCCCACAATTTTTCCTTTGTCCCTCCTTCTCCACTTTAAAGAAAAACCTTATTTTGCATTTTTGTTACCTTCTCTGTTTCTTCTCTGCAAAGTTTAGCAATAGGCCACCCATAATGTCTCCTGATGATGAGAAAGAGAAGCTGAAAGATCATTGGAAAAAGATGAACATACTTGAAGAAATAGTACTCATTGAAAGAATAAAATGTCTTTTTTATGTTCGGTTCATCTATGCTGATCAAGAAAAATGATGTTATGAATATTTCTCTTAACTAAAGAATTCAAAGCAAGAACTGCTCAGAATTTAGTGTACAGCTGAGGTCACATGTTATACATTCCCAAGTTTTCTTTATGTGCTTTGGAAACTGATGTACATAGTATAAGTTATGCATGTCATCTTTTTTTTAATGTCCAGCCATAGATTTATCACCAAGTTTGGGATTAATGGCAGATTTGGTTTTTAGGTCATTTAGATTAGTTATCCTAGGTAAATTTAATATTCACTTTGATATCCATTTTAGGTCCCCTGACATAAAAATTTATGTCTGTGCTAGAGGCCTTTTTCCCCCTCTCTTTTCCCCAATATATTATTTCCTTATTCATGTTAAGGACAGGTTTTAGACCTTCTGTTTTCTCCAGGTTCATTTCTGGAATATATTTTATAATGCCTAAAAAAAAGTTCCAGTTTTGATGTGTTTTTATTTCCATTATTTAAGGTACACTTGTCACTGAATACCAACAGACTGACCACAACACCTTTCCACTGGTCACTTTGAGGACACAGAGTTTCCTAAGGTAGAATGGGCTTATCCATCCTACCACTACCCATGGCCTCGAAAGCTACAGATGTAAGGGATACTCCTTGACTCTGATCAGTGAAGGGGACTTGGTCTTAGATAAAAGTAAGGTAGATGTCTTGTGGCACTTTGAAATGCTTGATAGAAAAAAGGCTTTACATCAAGTTTCATATATTATATCTCCCTCTTGTTGCTCTATAACACGTTTTAGCATATTACAAGCTTTAAAAGGCCCTGTATTGCCACATTAATTTCATTTAACTTATTGTTTCTGATAAATACTTGATAATGGTGCTTTTAAAAATGATATTGGGCTGGGCACTGTGGCTCACGTCTATAATCCTAGCACATTGGGAGGCTGAGGTGGGATGATCACTTGAGGTCAGGAGTTCAAAACCAGTCTGGCCAATATGGTGAAACCCTGTCTTTACTAAAATACAAAAAAAGAACCATGTGTGGTAGCGGGCACCTGTAATCCCAGTGACTCGGGAGGCTGAGGCAGGAGAATCACTTGCATCCAGGAGGCGGAGGTTGCAGTGAGCTGAGATTGCACCAATGCACTCCAGCCTGGGTGACAGAGTGAGACTCCATCACAAAAAAAAAAAAAGATATTGTTATTAGTATTAGCACCACTTTAACATGTTGGTCTAATTGCATGCTGGTCACTTTTATGGCTGTGAAAATGTTTCATAGGAAATGCTAACATCAAATGTGCATGGCCATGATTCTCTAAATGTGCAACTAGAAACTCCCCGCTTTGGTTAATTCCTACAGTGCTTATTAAGTGCTATGTGAGAATTGACACACGAATATGTAAATAATAATGCAATTATAATTTTTTAGGGTGCTGTATTGTTTACAATTCAGGACTCATAAGAAGGAAGTGAGAAAGTGGTCACTGTATTGTAGGAAGTGTTCCTGGAGAAAGAGAGGAGGCATGGCATGGTGGAAGGAGCTCTAGACTGAATCATAAGACAAAGGTCAGGTATAAGCTGCACCACTAGATGTGCTTTCTGATGGTAATCAATTCAAACAAGGTTCAGTTGTGTCATCTGCAAAGTGGACTTATGAGGTAGGTGGAATTTCACAGATGGTCCCTTCCTCACATTCCTAGCCTAGCCCTTACTTATTCAGTCAAACACTAATCTAGGTACTTATGTGAAAGGATTTTGCAGATGGAATTAAAGTCCCAACTCAGTTGATCTCAAAATATCTGGGTGATCCTAATCTAATTACCAGTCCATTAAAAGCAGAAAGTTTTCTTCAGCCGATGTCAGAATAAGTCAGAGAGGTTCCTGCTGACGTGTAGTAAGAAAGCACCTATATTGTGATCTTCCTATGGGGGCAAAGGGCCTCTGAAAGCTGAGACCAACCCTGACCAATGGGAGAAAGAAAATAAAAATCTCAGTCCCGCACTTGCAAAGAAGGGAATTTTGCCAACAACCAGTGAGCTTAGAACGACTCACCTAGAACCCCAAGTGAGAAAGTATAGTTGGCTGACGACTTGATTTCAGCCTGTGAGACCTGAGCTGCAGACCCAGTCAATTCCTACCTGAAGTCCTTTTCCAAGGCAATTATGAGATAATAAATGTGTATTGTTTGAGTTGCCAAATCTGTGCCTTTTTTTTTTTTTTAAAGGTAGCAATGGAAAACAAAAACAGGCTATTCACCACTTTTCCTTGTCAGATGAAAAGTAACAGGACATAATGTGAGTGAAAGCACTTTATAAAATGTAAATGTGCACATGGTGAAAGTCTGAAGCAGATTCCTTGACTTCCCACCCAAACCTACTTCTCCCGCTCTTCCCTGTTTCAGTAAATGGTACCATCATCCAGCTTCTACAAGCCTAAAACCTAGGAGTCATCATCTTTATATTTTTTGCTCTCTCCCTCCATATCTTATTCTGCCAGCAACCCCTGTCAGCTCCTAGAACACTGCCTGACACTTAGAAAGTTCTTCAAAACATGTGTTCATTCAGTGAATGATAGCTAATTATCCACTGAATTAAGTCATTTAGAAAATTGCATCCATTTGCCGGGCACAGTGGCTCATGCCTGTAATCCTAGCACTTTGAGAGGCCGAGGTGGGTTGATCATCTGAGGTCAGGAGTTTGAGACCAGCCTGGCCAACATGGTGAAACCCTGTCTCTACTAAAAGTACAAAAATTAGCCAGGCGTGATGGCAGGCACATGTAATTCCAGCTATTCAGGAGGTGGAGGCAGGAGAATTGCTTGAACCCAGGAGGCGGAGTTTGCAGTGAGTCAATTTCGGGCCATTGCACTCCAGCCTGGGCAACGAGAGCAAAATCCCATCTCAGAAAAGAAAAATAAAAAAAGAAAATTGCATTTATGAGCTCTGCTCTTCGGGCTGTCTGTCAATGTGATAGATTGGAATTTTTTTCAGAAGTACTTACTCCCTTGTCCACTCCCTACCTCAGTGGAAGGGTCTGTTTCCCTGGCTCATTCATGTTACGCTTGGTGATAAGACTGGCTTTGGCCAATGGGCATAGGAGGAAGTGATAATCTGCCAGTTTGAACCAAGGTCTTAGGAAGCATTGGTTTTTCCACTGGCCCCTTTTGGAGCTTCCAAACTTCTTCATTAATAAAACAGCCTCTAGGTGTCTGCTACCCCTCCAATGTGGACCACTGAGTGAGATACATGGAGCAGAGTTACTCTAACCACCCTACATTCCGGAGGCTGCGACAGAGCAGTCACAGACAACTGCAGGCCTGTGAGCAAGAGGATAAATAATTGTGCAAGCCAGTGATTTTTGGCTTGGTGTGTTATGCAGCATTTGAAAGGCAATAGTGGACTAATACACATTTCTAAAGCAGTAACACTCCTACACATCTAGGAAGTTATGCACCTTATTTAATGAGATTATTTAAGAAACTGACTTCCATCAGTTAAATATACTGAGCACTAACTCATTTTGTGACTTAAGAGATTTAAAATTATAAAACTGGATGGAATATTAGAGATCGTTCAGTTTGCATCTTTCATTTTGCAGATAAGGAAATTGATGTCCAGGTGTGCTCAAGCTTGTATAACTAATTCATTCTTGAGTGAGGACTGAAGTCCAGAGCTCCTGAAGCCATGCCTCCAAGGCCCTAATGGGAGAATGTGATGATAAGAAAACCAAATTGTGTGTGGAAATCAGTTCATTTTATAACTTTCTTTGAAAGATGCAGAGAGCAAGAAGCTCAATAAAAGCCAACAATGGCAGAGCATATTTTAAAATATCCTTTGGGAGGAAACTGCCATGTGCACCTATTAGCTGCCATCATTCAGAGGCATAATTTTAGCTAATACTGATATCCTGATTAGACACAACCTTAGGTTTTGATCTCAGCTGACCTACAGGACCTAAATTTTGATTTGATTAAAGGAATAGGTGACATTTAATTAGAAAATTTCTTCAAGTTAAGCTTAGGTACAGCAGTTAATTCCAAATCACTTTCACTGATACCTGTTTTATGAACACATCAGCATTTTCCTTTGAAAACAATCACATTAGACACTCTTTAGGTATTATTTAACTTAGTTAAGGATCCTCATATACTTCTGGGTTTTCTAATTTAGGAGAAGCCACTGTCCTCAGAAATCCCTTTACACTATAAATTTGGATACACTTTAAAAATTGTATACTTTTATATCAGGATGTATTAGGGTTGTAACCTACAGAGGTGTCTGTATCAGCAAGTGCCTTTCTGCTCATACCTACTTCCCCCAGCTATTTTAGCCTGATGGCCATTGGCCCAAATGTCATATTTAATTGTCTTTGAATTTCCATAAGTTTTATAATTGTAGCAATTCAAATCCAGATACACAATATCTTGACAATATGTCTAATTTCTTTTCTAAAGAAGGCAACTTGATTATATCCTACAGTTTTTTTGAAAGATGGTGAGTTATGGAAAAATAGTCATCTTAGTTTGTGTTACAAAGTAAGTAAGCATTCAAAAAATTAATATTTAGTGACTAAAAGAAAGACATTGGGAGCTAGGTGAATAACTATTTATAAATGCACTTTTCTGGAGTTCTCTCAATATCTAAAAAAAGTTGAAATAAAAGTAAAAACATAACTATGTATATGCATTGTTTCTGAATTTTAAAAAATCTTTTAAAATTATCTTATATTTTCTGTTTTTTTTCTTACAAATTACTTGACTATTTTTATTGCAGTATTTTTGTTAAATTAGAAAATTCATTGTGGAGAAAAGGGAATGCTTATATACAGCTCGTAGGAATGTAAATTTGTTCAGCTACTGTGGAAAGCAATTTGGAGATTTCTCAAAGAACTCAAGACAGAATTTAAACCATTCAACCCAGCATCCCGTTAGTGGACATATAAGGGAATATAAATAATTTCAGCATAAAGAACCATCCACACACATGTTCATCGCGCATCACTTTTCACAATTGCAAGGACATGGAATCAACCTAGATGCCCATCAACAATGGATTGGATAAAGAAAATGTGGTACATATACACTGTGGAATACTATGAAGCTATATAAAAAAAATTAAATCATGTCCTTTGCAGCAACATGAATGCAGCTGAAGGCCATTATCCAAAGCAAATTAGCACAGGAACAGAAAACCAAATACCACATGTTCTCACTTACAAGTGGAAGCTAAACATTGAGTACACTTGGACACAAAGAGGGTAAGAATGGACACTGGGGCCTACATGAGGGTGAAGGATGGGAGGAGGGTGAGAATTAAGCTGCCTATTGGGTGCTGTGCTCACTACCTGGATGACAAAATCATTTGTACATCAAACCCTAGTGACACACAATTTACTCACGTAACAAGTCTGCACATGTACTTCCTGAACCTAAGTTAAAAGCTGGAAGGAAGATAAAAAAGAATAAACCTTGAATTTAAAAAAAGAGAAAATTCAGAAAAGCACAAAACAAACAAACAAAAAAAACACCCAGTAATCTTATGACCAGTAGCAAATATTATTAACATTTTGGTATATATTTTCCCAGTTTTTTTGCGTATCTATATAACTAAAACATAAACTGAAATTTTTAGCCAGTAATTTTTTGGAAACAGACTGTAAAAATAACATCTTCATTAGTTTTTAACTTATAAAGTAACACATGGATGTTGTAAAAACACAAATAATATATGTTTAAATTACAAAAAATAGAAGTTTTTCTATCCTCTCCTATGTCCAATCCTACCTCTCACAGGGAAACTATTATTTTGTGTGTCTGTTTTCAGTCTTTTGCTTATGTGTGTATATTTTAAAAAATAAAAGTTAACTGTTTTCATTTCTCACACATTATAAATATTACCACGTTACTTTAAAGAATCATCAATAAGTGATTTTCATTAGTTGCCAGGTTTTATGTTTCATATATTATTGTAATTGATTTTTACTAAATTCCTACTATTGGAGATCTTTACTGATGCATTTTTTTTTTTTTTGGATGTCCATTGCCTCCTTATGATGAATCCTTAGAAGTGGACTTTCTACATTAATGCCTTTGTGTGTGTGTGTGTGTGTGTGTGTGTGTATTTGTGTGCATATGTTTGAAAAAACTTTGTTTCTGGAAACACAGTAAAATTTCACTTTCACCTAGAATTGTACCCTTTCACTGTTCCTGTTTCTTTTCACGCTATAAGGGACATTATAATTTAATTTTGCTCAGTACTAGCTTATTTGATTGTATTTTCATATCTTTACTCAGCAAGGTTGAATACTTTTCCTATATATATTGAACTTATGCATTTCTTTTGAGAATTGCTAGTTCATGAGGTTGGCTTTAAAATTTGATACTATTAGTTTATAAAAAGCATTATTTACAGGTTAAATTTATCTTTTTTTGCTAAAGTATATGTTGCAAAAAATTTCTGCTCAATTAATACGCCTTTACAGTATAAGTCATTACTTTCTTTTCTTTTTTTTTTTTTTGAGAAGGAGTCTCTCTGTCGACCAGGCCGGAGTGCAGTGGAGCGATCTCGGCTCACTGCAAGCTCCGCCTCCCGGGTTCACACCATTCTCCTGCCTCAGCCTCCCAAGTAGCTGTGACTACTGGCGCCCGCCACCACGCCTTATCTTTTAAAATTATACTTTAAGTTCTGGAATACATGTGCAGAAAGTGCAGGTTTGTTTTATAGGTATAGATGTGCCATGGTGGTTTGTTGCACCCATCAACCTGTCATCTACATTAGACATTTCTCCTAATGCTCTTCCTCCCCTACACCTGCCCAACCCTCAACAGGCCCCAGTGTGTGATCTTCCTCTCCCTGTGTTCACGTGTTCTCATTGTGCAACTCCCACTTATAAATGAGAACATGCCGTGTTTCGTTTTCTATTCCTGTGTTAGTTTGCTGAGAATGATGGTTTCCAGCTTCATCCATGTCATCCTTACAAAGGACGTGAACTCATCCTTTTTTATGGCTGCATAATATTCCATGGGATATATGTGCCACATTTTCTTTACCCAGTCTATCATTGATGGGCATTTGGGTCAGTTCCAAGTCTTTGTTATTGTGAATAGTGATGCAATAAACATACGTGTGCATGTGTCTTTATAGTAGAATGATTTGTAATCCTTTGGGTATATACGTAGTAATAGGATTGCTGGGTCAAATGGCATTTCTGGTTCTAAATACTTGAGGAGTCACCACACTGTCTCCCAAAATGGTTGAACTAATTTACACTCCCACTAACGTGTAAAAGCATTCCTATTTCTCCACATCCTCTCCAGCATGTGTTGTTTCCTGACTTTTTAATGATTGCCATTCTAACTGGCATGAGATGGTATCTCATTGTGGTTTTGATTTGCATTTCTCTGATGACCAGTGATGATGAGCATTTTTTCATATGTTTATTGGCCATATAAATGTCTTCTTTTGAGAAGAGTCTGTTCGTATCCTTTGCCCACTTTTTGATAGGGTTTTTTTTTTTTTTATTGCAAATTTGTTTAAGTTCCTTTTCGATTCTGGATATTAGCCCTTTGTCAGATGGATAGATTGCAAAAGTTTTCTCCCATTCTGTAGGTTGCCTGTTCACTCTGATGATAGTTTCTTTTGCTGTACAGAAGCTCTTTAGTTTAATTAGATCCCATTTGTCAATTTTGGATTTTGTTGCCATTGCTTTTGGTGTTTTAGTCATAAAGTCTTTGCCCATAAAAACTCTCAATAAACTAGGTATTGATGGAACATATCTAAAAATAGTAACTATTTATGACAAACCCACAGTCAATATACTGAATGGGCAAAAGCTGGAAGAATTCCCTTTGAAAACTGGCACAAGACAAGGATGCCCTCTCTCACCACTCCTATTCAACATAGTACTGGAAGTTCTGGCCAGGACAATCAGGCAAGAGAAAGAAATAAAGAGTATTCGATTAGGAAGAGAGGAAGTCAAATTGTCCCTGTTGCAGATGACATGACTATATGTTTAGAAAGCTCCATCATGTCAGCCCCAAATCTCCTTAAGCTGACAAGCAACTTCAGCAAAGTCTCAGGATACAAAATCAACGTGCAAAACTCACAAGTATTCCTATACACCAATAACAGACAAACAGAGAGCCAAATCATGAGTGAACTCCAATTCACAATTGTTACAAAGACAATAAAATACCTAGGAATACAACTTACAAGGGCTATGAAGGACCTTTGCAAGGAGTACAAACCACTGCTCAAGGAAATAAGAGAGGACACAAACAAATGGAAAAACATTCCATGCTCATGAATAAGAAGAATCAATATCGTGAAAATGGCCATATTGCCCAAAGTAATTTATAGATTCAGTGCTATCCCCATCAAGCTACCACTGACATTCTTCACAGAATTAAAAAAAAAAAAAACTACTTTAAATTTTATATGGAACCAAAAAAGAGCCCGCATAGCCAAGACAATCCTAAGCAAAAAGAACAAACCTGGAAACATTATGCTACCTGACTTCAAAGTATACAAGAAGGCTACAGTAACCGAAACAGTATGGTACTGGTACAAAACAGATATACAGACCAATGGAACAGAACAGAGACCTCAGAAATCACATCACACATCTTCAACCATCTGATCTTTGACAAACCTGACAAAAACGAGCAATGGGGAAAGGATTCTCTATTCACTAAATGGTATTGGGAAAACTGGCTAGTCATATGCAGAAAACTAAATCTAGACCCCTTCCTTACACCTTATACAAAAATTACTTCCAGATGGATTAAAGACTTAAATGTAAGACATAAAACCATAAAACCCTAGAAAAAAACCTAGGCAATACCATTCAGGAATCATTAATTTTTATGAGGTCAAATCTGTTAATCTTTTAGTTTATAGAGATTTCACCTTTTGGCATTATGCCTTAGAAAGGTCTTCTCAACTCAGAGATCAAAAAAATATTCTTACGTTTTTTAAAAATTAACTTTTTATTTTAGAATAGTTTTACAGAAAAGTTGCAAAGACAGTACAGAGATTTCTCATATACTCTGCACTCAGTTTTACTCATTATAAACAATGGTAGAGTGCATTGTCACAACTAATATACCACTATTGATACATTATTATCAACTGAAGGTCATGTTTTATTCAGATTTCCTTTATTTTTACCGAATGTCCTTCTTCTGTTCTGAGATCTCATCCAGGATACCACATTGCATTTGACCATCATGTCTCTGCCGGCTTCTGTGGGTGTGACAGTTTTTCAGACCGTTCTTGTTCTTGATAACCTTTGCATTTTGAGGTGAACTGGCTAAATATTTGTAGAAAGTCTCTCAGGTAGGATTTGTCTAATATTGTTCTCATTATTGGATTGGGATTATGGGTTTTTGGGAGACAGAATATAGAAGTAAAGTTCGGCATCATTATATCATATCAAAAATACACACCATCAATGATAAGCCGCGTTTATATTAACCTTGATCATCTGAAAAAGATAGTGTTCATCAGGTTTCCACTGTAAAGTTACTCATCCTCTCCCCTACTTTCTCATATGCACGGCTCAAATTTAAATTGTAGGGAGTTAATGCTTGAAAATCCTTGACAGTGGAGTATCTACACAAGTTGTCTGGTATTCCTTACAGGAGATTTGTCTCTTTTCTCCTATTTGCTTTTTCAATGATTTGTTTACATGTGTATAAACTCATGGAGTTTTTTTCATGCTTGAAGTTATAATCCAATACAATGTTATCGATTTCATTGCTCAAATTGTTCCAGTTTTGGCCATTGGGAGCTTTCTTTTTTCTTTTTTTTACTTTTTACTTTTTACTTTTTTTTTTTTTGAGAAACTGTCTCGCTTTCTCACCCAGGCTGGAGTGCAGTATCATGATCTCGGATCTGCAATCTCCACCTCCTGGGTCCAAGTGATTCTTGTGCCTCAGCCTCCTGAGTAGCTGGGACTACAGGCACATGCCACCATGCCTGGATAATTGTTGTAGTTTTAGTAGAGACGGAGTTTTGCCCTGTTACCCAGGTGGGAGCTCTTTTCAGTTGGCTTTTGTCAAAGGGTTGACATTCCCCAATCACTTGGTTTTGGAGCACCTCCTTACTTCCCGACACTACAAAGAGCTCCAGGCTATTCTTGTATGTTCCTTTCCCAACTCTACACTCAGTAATTTCTCCAAGGAGCCTTAGTTCCTTTTATTGTAGGATGTTATTAGAAAAGAAAATTTGAATGCTGGGTTTGCACACTGCTACTGGAGAATCCTTGTTTCTAGATCCTCTCAGCTGACACAGCAAGAAAGTATATGTACAATCTGTGTATATATCCATATCAATGATTATATATGTTGATTGTAACATCAATGATTATATATATCCATTAACATCTTTATTAAGCTAAACATGAGGTCCTACTCATGTCTCTCACTGTAGTCTACAACCACATTCTTGATTCTAGCCTTAGTCTTTTACTTATCTGTAAATTCTCACTCCTCTAGTAACAATCCTGGTTCCAGCAACTACCATCCTTTTACTTATTTTTCCAATCTCAGCCTACATGTGTACTGGTTTCAGAGTTGGTCACCCGAGACTCCATAGAAAACAACTTTGCAGGTAGAGTTCAGTGCTATATACAGTTTTATTTGTTTTTAGTGTAATGGTTCCAGTCATTTTCAGAGTTACTTAGGTCAGTATGTCTTTTTCCTTGCCCCTACATTGTTGTATTTTACACAAGTTATATCAAACATTTGTAACACAGCTAGATTGTTTTCTCACAGTTCCATCTTATTCTGGCATCCCATTCCCTCCTGGTTGGCATTTTTGAGGTGCTATATGGATTTTGACAAATGCAGTGTCGTGTATGCACCACTGTAGTGCCATATAAAATAATTTTATTTATTTTTATATTTTTTGATTGTTAAAATTATTATTGTTAGTGTTTTCTCTTTATTATATCTTACACACCCTTATGTCAAGGGCTGACTCAATAATCACAGTGAGAGAGCCACTCTGCTATGTATAAAACCCTCACCCAGAAGCAGGCTGTCCAAGAATGGTTTAGCACCAGGTTCCCCAGGAATGTACATGGAATAATTTTATAGCCATCAAAAATCCCCAGTGCTTCACCTTTTTAACCTCCCTCATCTCCAAACCC
Organism: Papio anubis; assembly: GCF_008728515.1. Classification (NCBI taxonomy): domain Eukaryota; kingdom Metazoa; phylum Chordata; class Mammalia; order Primates; family Cercopithecidae; genus Papio; species Papio anubis. The sequence goes on from NC_044981.1 coordinate 49,345,021, forward strand.
CTGGCAACCATAGGCTTTGCCATCTCTATAGTTTTACCTTTTCCAGAATGTCACGTAAGTGGAGTAATACAGTATGTAGGCTTCTCAGACTGTCTTCTTTCACTTAGCAACATGCACTTAAGATGGATACATCAATGTTGTTGTGTAGAGTTATTAATTGTTATTTTGGATTTATCCTTTATTTTACCTAATTGTTTTATGATTTCAGTTTTTACAATTAACTCTTTAGTTAGTTTGGTATTTATTTTGGTATATGGTTTGCGATAGAAATATAAATTTCCCTCCAAATAGTTAACAAATTTTGTATAATTTATTGGAAGGATTGTTTTCATTGAATTTGAGTTGAAATACTTTGACATAACTAAGTTGATGTTCATGGGATGGTCTGTTTCTTAGCTTTCTAAGGCTCAATTTTTCTGTTATTTAATTCTTATGCTACTCCCAAAGTATTTAAAATATTATAATAATTTAATATTATATATTTAAATATTAAATTATATAATGACCTCTTTATTCTTCTTCATCAAGTCTTTCTTTTGAATGAGTTTTAGATTTGTTTTCTTTATTATAAAAACCACATTGCGATTTGGAACAGAACTAAGTTTACAAGCTAAATTAAGGAAGAATTGATATCTTTACAACATTGTGTCTTTCTTTACCTAATCATGATACATCTCTTCATGAATTTTAACTTTTTAAATTGTTCAGTTTTCTTCATTTGAAACTTGCATATATTTTATTAAGTTTATTTCTAGATACTTGCATATTTTTTGGCATTGTGAATTTTTGATGTATGCTGTGCATTTTCAATTACATTTTCTAAAAATTAATTTCTTATATGTGGGGGAGCAATTAATATTTACATTCTAACACATAGTATGACCTTTTATTAGATTTTAAGTTGTCTTTTGTAGACAATTATATTCAAATAATGATGCATTGATATCTCCTTTCTGAATTGTGTATCTCTTTCTTTTACTTATTCTACTGGATGGAACTTTCAGATGAGTGAAACTAGTAGATTATTTTGTCTTTCTTCCTACTTTTAATAAAAATGCCTGTAATGTTCAATTTAAGGAATTTATTTTAAAGGCAACACAGATTTTTCCCATTCAGAGAGATTCTAAGAGCATACTTGATTTTGCAAATGGCATAATTAGGAAATAATTTATCTCTTATAAAACAAATCATCCCTATACTTACTGTTTACTTTAGGAAAAACATACCAATATCTGCTTTTTTTTTTTTTGCCAGTTTTATCAATATATAACTAGAATATCTTCTTATTGCTAACAACAGGAGTACTGGAATTAAATCTATTTGCAGTACAGCATTGAAATTGAACACAGCACTTTAAATTTCCCAGTTACTTTTCTAGCTGTACTACACCATCCATGTTGCAGTACATTTTGACAGAAGTCTGTTTGTTTACCTATGCAGACAAAACATACCATTTTGGCTATGAATGTGTTGGAATTTAAGCTTTTGTTAATTTACATAAACTTAATTTCTTAAACTTAACACTTTATGGTCAAGTTTAAGATATAATTGCACACTAGTCTGTGTCCATTCTGATTGGTTAAATATTTCTTCTTACTGATTGTTGACTATACTATACCAGTAATAAATATATTTGTATGACCATAAACATTTTGACTATTGTAAGATAATCAATCCTTTATTTTAAAAAAGATTTTCATTCTCTAGTGCCATGCAACATCACATTCCTAGTTACTGGAACATGAAATCAGTTTCAGAATTTTGATGTACTAGAGGGAGATATCTCTCTCTTTCTCTATCTGTGTGTGTGTGTGTGTGTGTGTATTATATATATACACATAAGCTAAAACTTGTTCTAAGTCAATATATCAATCAATATCTACTGAGTTTCCAGTATCATCTGGGTCAGTAAGTGCTATTGAATAGATAAGAGGTGTATAAACCTTTTGGTGGACAGACGTTTTCGGTCCAGAATTCTGATAGGGAAAGGACAGGCCTATAGTATTTGGTACAATTTAAATATAAGAACATTATCTTCCTTTTCTTTTTCTCCCCAAACTCAGTATTTCCTTTCATCTGCAAGATGTTTCTGTTTTCCAATGTGGAGTCCTGGCAGTTAAGGTTACCTTGCCTTTGCAGTTTACATTGGTAATGGCTCAGAAGACCGCCCAGGTTCAACGAATGACAAATCATTACTGACTGTACAATGTAATTAAACAACACAAGCATTGATTAGCGATGAGCTAAACCTGAGACCAAAAAGTGGGAGACCCAGAATAGCTGGCACCACTTCTCATTGGATCTGTCTGAAATGGAAGATGTTTGCCCCTGCAGGCATGGCGCGAGGCCCATTGTGCATTTCCATTAGAGACCCACACTGGATCTGAGCATGCCATTGATGTTGGCCTATTTATGAAAGGCTGTTGAAAGAGGTTTCAGAGCTAATTGAAAAGAGATGTTTCTGAACTACAGTCACTTCAAAAAACATAGCTCCAAAATCTGTTTCAATAGTTGGAAAATTGGTGCATTTCCATAATTTACACATGAAATTAAACAAATGATTTGAAATGAAAGCTTCATGGGCATTTAGTAAGACTTGGTTCTTTAAAAAAATTATTAATTGAACAGTTGGCTGAGTTTATTATAACAGTCCTTCCCCACATCTATCTGTGCTTCCGTTATTTAGTCTATTCCTGTTTTCAGGGATGTCAATTGCAGTTGCCTAAATCTACCTTGTCTGGAGACAAGGCATTTAGCCTGAACAGGATGCTGTCAACTACTGTTCAGTTGCAAATTTTTATCTTCTAGGAAAAAGAAATCTCTCACAACCTACTTTGCAAAAAAAAAAAAAAAAAAAGTAATAATGACAACATCTTACACAAGTTTCCACAAGATTTTCTCAAGGTAGAACTTAATAGAAAAACTCTAGGGCGAGCCGCACCTCGACCACACTGAAAATTGAGTGTATTTATGTGAACAGAATGCAAACATAATTATTAAAAAATGTTCTCCCCCAGGCAATTTTCAATCAAGATCTGAAAGCATTAGCAAACACTGATTTCTTCCATATCACTTGTACTTATTATTGGACCTGATTTTTGTCTATTCTTAAAGCAGAAATCGAGGTCTGATAACCGAAGCTGGTGTGGCCAAGTTTACAAGTTACCCATTGCCTCTAGGGGAGGGAAAGTAGGGACTAATATATAGCTCTTCCTCAAAGCAAAGGGGGAATCAGGTTCATTGCTATTATCTCAATTATCATAATTACTCTGTCCTTAATGTTTTAACAACTTTTTTTTTTTTTTTTTTAAGTTAGGAAGACTAATGCCAAGCAATTTACCTGGTTAGGCATGTAGTTGGTGCTAAACCAGACATGAGATACAATTTATCACCAGTCTCTTATTCTGGTGTGGTTTAAAGCAAACAATCAGGTTTTAAAAGTTTAACCACCAAGGGGAATACGAAGTCGCAGTTTCTATGACTGATTGAGAAGGGTGTTTAAGGCTTAATTGTCATAACATCAATTAGATTTTACAACAACGGAGATAATTTGATTGTTTGATTGAAGTAAATGAATTAAGATGGTAGGTGCAGTTACTTTGGGTATGTGTCTGACTGAATTGTTTTAGGTTTGGAGAAACTTAGTGCCACTTTTTGTCTGACAACAGAAAATGTCCTCAAGTTATTTCTTATTCTGGTTCGAGCACTTAGTGGACGTTTTGTAATTACATAACCTTATCTGCTTCTTGAGAGCTAGAGTGACTCTGAGAGATCTCAGGACATCAGAAGAGCTGGGACAGACGATAGGAATGTGGGAAAAGGAGTGAGGCAGTCCTGAAAATGATTTGCCTTAGATGCTAAGGCGAGGGTTCAAAATTGACTTGGGATGGTGTAGGAAACATAAAAGACTTTATGATTCTGCCTCCTCCATGCAGACATGGTAAAACTCACTTTTAGCCTTCCTTTCAATAGATGATCATGAGCTACAGTGGTAGAGTTTTGGAGCCTCTTGCCTTAACTATTCATCCCTAGCTCTATCGAAGCCTTTAACACATGTACTCTCTCTGTGTTTTGTTTTTGTTTTTGTTTTTGTTTTTGTTTAAATTAGTACTCTTAGGTAACCCCAAGCTGCATTTTGTGTTTGATCCTGAGTGGATTTAATGGGGATATGCTAGAAGTCCAGAGGTTTAAGGGGGAGAAAGGATGAATGTACCTAACAGTGGTGGACAGTGAAAGACTGGGAACCAATGTGATCTGATTTGAAAGGCATCAGGTAGATCACAGGACACATGGGAGTTTACATACAATGATTGTTTAGAAATAGAAAAAAACCAGCAGTATATTTTAATAGGTCCTAATTCTGGTATCTTCTTCTTAACTAAGCATTCATGGGAGAAGAAATGAAAAGGAGGAGAGAGCTGGTCAATTTAACATCGATCCAGTGATTATGATGTGTGAAGTACTGCACTAACCTTAGCCTGCATTATCTCATTTAGTCCTCATAGCATCCTGTGAAGGAGACTCTGTTATTATTTCCATTTTGTAGACTAGGAAACTGTTCTCAAACCATAGAGAGGATCAGGTTTATATCCAATGTCAAAGTCACACCCTGGATTGCAAACCTAGCTATATTTTATGCCTAATAGCTTTCATGTATATTAAAGTAAAGAAAAAAAAAAAAAAAGAGAGAGAGAGAGAGCACAAGAGAGGAAAATAGAAAGTGAGTTTATAGAGTACAGACCCAAAACCAGTATTTGTATATAATCTGACTCTCTGGAAGTTCCATGTTTTCCAAATGATTTTCCCATTATTTTCCATGGCTGCCTATGAGAGCTAAGCTTGTAAGGAGATGGAGTGGGTAAGCTATCTGACAAACCCAGAACCAATTTACCAACATGGCTGAAATCATATGATTAGGAAGGATCATATGCATGTGTGCGTGCACATGGCTGAGCAACTGTGAAGCAGAGATTAAGGGAGATGTTTCCTTTTAAATCATAAATACAATCTGAGAATAGTATGCAATTAAGCAATCTCTGGACATAAGTATGAATCATTTTTATGGGTAGCAGAGGACTTTTCAAAAGCAAATGGTAAGTCTATTTTCTTCATGGAGTTTATTTTTATATCTTTAATTCTTCAAAATGTTGTATTATTTCCAAGTGAGTAATACACTTATGTGGTCTAAGCAGAAAAAGTGTTATAATCAATTATGCATGGAGAAGGTTTGCTCACAGAACAGTTCTTGTCCCCACTGCTTCCTCTAGATAATCACTTGCTTAAATTCTTCTATATACTGCTAATATATAAAAGCAAATATGAATATCTATTCTTATGAGCCCCCTTTTTACACAAAGGTAGCATACAAGAGATATTTCATTAATACCTTGCTTTTTTCTCCTAACAATATATCCTGGATGTTTGGAGATCTTTTCATACCAACACAGAAAGTGGTCTTTCCTCTTATACAGCTGTATAGTATTCAGTTACATTGTGTGATATACTATAGTTTAATCCATCACTTCCCTATTTATGGGCACCTGGGCTGTTTCCAATTCTGCAAACAAATAACCCTGTACAAATGTCATTTTGTATGTGAGCAAGTGTTGCCATAAGATACATGACTAAAAATTAAGTTGCTGTGATAAACGGTATTTATATTTGTAATTGATAGATATTGCCAAATTGTACTCCACAGCAGTTGTATCAATATAATAAATTCTATGGATAAATCTTGATTTTCTGTTTATAAATGTTGATTAATTCTTATGAGAGGAGATGTCATGTTGGCAAACGCAAGGGGTTTCAAATCAGGGAATTGTGCTGGGTTCCTGTAGCACTCTGGGCCTTATTAACCTAATCCATAATGAGAAGGAGTAGAGTGTAATCATTTATAGGGTTTATTCCTCCAAAAGCTTTTTAAAATAATAAGCTTTCTTGAGAGGACAACGCGGGTGGATCACGAGGTCAGGAGTTTGAGACCAGCCTGACCAACATGGTGAAACCTGGTCTCTACTAAAAATACAAAAATTAGCTGGGCGTGGTGGCATGTGCCCATAATCCCAGCTACTCAGGAAGTGGAGACAGGAGAATTGCTTGAACCTACAAGGTGGAGGTTGCAGTGAGCTGAGATTGCACCACTGCACTCCAGCCTGGGTGACAGAGTAACATTCCATCTCAAAAAAACAAAACAAAACCAAACAAAAATAATAAGCTTTTATATTTCCTGTAGTTATCAACACTGTGTACTTCATGTTTAACATTACCCCAGTTCTGTGATCTTTTCCAATATTCAAAAGTAAAGCAACACCTTCCAATAGCTGTTTCACCCAGAAAAAGTTCCCTAAGAATGATAACTACTGTTAGTTACAGTGCTGAAATGAAATGAAACTTAGGTGCTACCTAGAGTAGACTTTGGCTGCTGGTTGGTTTGAACAGTTCTCAAGCATCACATTTCACTGCAGCTGTGGTGTGTGCTAGAGGCTTACGGCATGGTTAGCAGCTGAACTAAGCTTCATCAGGTAAATAGCTACATGACTGTGATGCAATCCATGTCAGGTGCTCCAAGCCCGGTGTTTTGACAGGCAGGCACTATCAGCCAGCCATGAAGAGCCCGTCTATTGCACATACACTGTGGTGGGCTCTCCAGTAAAGATGCTAAAAGGCATCTAGTTGGCAAATGCAGGAGGAGGCTTGACCATATTAGGAGTAGGCTGGATCTTGCTGTGTGTTCTGGTTTGAAGTCTGGGTGGGTATGCATTATGGTTTTGGAGAGAAGGCAGCAAAAAGGCCAGTCTTTCTTGGTACTCTAAATTTTCTATTTTGCCATCTTATTGCAAAACTTCAACCACCTAACATTTTCAGTAGGTTGATATCCGAATAAAAATATATTTATCATGGGCTATCCCATTATGTGTAAAAATATCCCAGTCTCTTTTTTTTTCTTGCCTCTGTAAGTTTTAGCAATAGAGAGGAGAAATCTTGTGGCAAATAGAAAAAGGGAAGGGATGCAGAGAGAGTACTATTTGTTGATTGCCTACTTTCTGCCAAACTGAGCTGGCTGCTTTACATGTAAGCAAAAATGGAAGCTAGGTTTTGTTTCCCCCCGGGATTAGCAAACTCTTTTTGCTGCCAAAGTTCTTAGTAGCCTTTCAGAATCAGGAAACGAAGACCAAAATTGAACACTACACTAGGTGTATACATTATTATATGACAGGAAGAGAATATTATTGAGAAGCTGATCGTGTTTTAGATGTTGTATAGAACACTGTGAATGCAACAAAATTAATTGTCTCTGTGCAGATAAATCTTGCTAGAACACTGAAGTTATCAAATCTCCATCTCTTCAAAGCCCCGTACCTATATTTCTCCTTATCAGGGAAAACACACACACACACATACACACACACAGAGATAATAGTTCCCCAGGAGTACATATCTTGTCTTATTTTTTCCTTTTTATCTCGCAGATAAAAATTGCAATTTGAAAAGATAATTCTTCCCAACTGCCAGACCCCATTAGAATTTCTTCAGCTTGATGTTCTTTAAGGTAAACATACCGTATGCATTTACTGCAACCAACTCATCGTATTTACATTTTGATTGTCGAACACTGTACAAATTGCACATAATTGCCTTCTCTATGGCTACAATCTTGCTATTTGAAACTTTTGAAAATCTTCCTCATCTGGAATTTAGTAACAGATTAATCTTCCCATCAAATAAGGGGACAGGAAATTATCTTCTGCAGTTGTATCCTGTGAGGACACTACTAATTAGAAGCCATTTCCTGCTCTCTGACCACTTTCTAGCAGCACTCCCTGGAGGTCCAAGACATGTCACGTGATTTCATTTGAGCTGAAGTCCTTGGTGGTCAGTAGAAGTTGTCTATGTGCAGCATTTGGAGATGGTAGGAATCCAAATTATTTCCAGATTTGTGTTGTCTGTAGAGCAGGGTTTCTCAACCTTGGCATTACTGATATTTTGGACCAGAAAATTCTTTGTTGTGGGACTGTCCCTGGCAGTGTAGGATGTCTAGCAGCCTCCCTGGGCCTCTACCCACTAGATGCCAGTAATGTTTTGACAACCATAAATGTCTCCAGACATTGCTGAAGATCTCCTTGGGGACAAAAATCACTCCTGTTTGAGAACCACTGATGTAGAGAAATTTAAATTATATTAAGTATCCAAATGTGGGTGAACTCACTGGCAATGTTAAAATGCAATCATTTGGATGAATTTCTTCCCTGTCTCTACACAAATGCCAGAAGGAAACTGGTTCACACATTAGCTTCTTTCCCCAAATTTCTGTCTGGTTTGGTGGAATCAGAACAGAGGTTAGACTTCTCTGATCCATTTTTTTTTTTTTTTTTTTTTTTTTAACAGCAGTAGTTCTAACTTTCTTTTAGAAGTCTCCAGAGTCCAGGTCTAGTTTCTTTCCAACAAATGAGGTTGGTGACCTCAAGACAGTAAGTGTAATTTCCTGGAATGACAGTGAAATTCATTTTGGTATTGATAAGAATTAGAAGTAACCTGTTCTTTAGCTTCTGTCTTGGTCTGTTTGGTTGCTATGACAAAATATCACAGATTGAAAGCAACAGAAATTTGTTTTTCATAGTTCTAGAGTCTGGGAAGTCCAAGATCAAGATACCAGCAGATTTGGTATCCAGTAAGGACCCACTTTCTGCTTCATAGAACAGGGCCTTTTCACTGTGTCCTCGCAAAGTGAAACAGGCAAGTAAGCTCTCTGAAGCCCTTTTATAAGGGCATTAATCCCATTCATGAGGGCACTAACCTTATTACCTAATCACCTCCTCAAAGGCACCACCTGCTAATACCATCACCTTGGGGGTTAGCATTTCAACATATGAATTTTAGGGGTACACAAATATTCCAACTGTAGTGGCTTCCATCATCATGTCTGAATGGGTTCAGAGAAAAATATAATCATTTATATCTATCTCTTAAACATATGTTTGCTATTTTGAATGACAAATTATTTTCTAGTTGGGGGACAAAGGACACTTGGTCCCAATAATCTATTTGTAAGCTTCTTTAATCACACAGCCCACTATACATACACCTGACAGCAATTTTAACCCTAATGGTGCTTATTTATTTATATATCTACCTCTCACTTACAGATATCAATTTCTTAAAAGTAGGAACAATGTCTATTTTATGTTTGTCTTCATTATCTAGTACAGCAGTTGGAACATATGGGGCCAAAATCACTAGACTATATATTCCATGAGAAAGGAACTATATCTAGTTCACCACTGTTTCCATAGGACTTAGCATTTTCCTGGCACATCATGGGCACTCAATGCATGTTTATGGAATAAATAAATGATTGGGAACCACACTGGAAAACTGGAATTAAATTCTAGGTGCACAGGTTAAATGGATTTTGACTTCATAGTTCAAATGAATCCAAGCTAACTCAATTTTACTTGTTTCAGCTAGAGTTTGGGGAAAAAGTACTTTGCCTGCTTTTTTTTGATTTGCTTTATTTATAGGCAACCCAAAAGAAAGATGTGGGAAGTCTAACTAAATGCTCACAAAAACACTTGACATCTAATGAATAAGTGCAAATTGGTGTGACCACAGCTTTCTTCTCATGAACCAAGGGTCCTATATCTACTCCAGCTGAAAGGAATGAACACTTTCTTTCATTAGAGTCTCTTTTCTCCTACAGTCTGCTTTAAAAGGCAGTTTAGAATAGTGGTTAAGAGAGCAGACTCTATAGTCAGACTGATCAAGTTCATATTACACTATTAATTGGATGTGTGACCTTTCAAAAATTGCTTAACCTTGCTGTACTTTAATATTCTTATCTAATAGATACCTAAGTTTAAAAATGGTACCCACTTCATAAAGATATTGATGGGATTACATGGATAAATGAGTAAGTTGCTTAAAACTCTTAAAGGGTATGCCATGTTAGATGGTACTTTACTTTTTAGATGGAGATCTCTATATATTTCTCTGTCTATAATAAATTCAGTTAAAAAAATTAGACTTTTTTTTTTTTTGAGTCAGAGTCTTTTTCTATCATCCAGGCTGGAGTTCAGTGGCGCAATCTCAGCTCACTGCAACCTCGCCTCCTGGGTTCAAGCGATTCTCCTGCTTCAGCATCTGTAGTAGCTGAGATTACAGGCACGCGCCACCATGTTAATTTTTAGGTGGCATTTTTTGTATTTTTAGTAGAGATGGGGTGTCACCATGTTGGTCAGGCTGCTCTTGAACTCCTGACCTCAAGTGATCCACCCGCCTCAGCCTCCCAAAGCACTGGGATTACAGGCTTGAGCCACTGCACCCGGCCTAGATTAATTCTTATACTACCCCAAGTTTAAACATATTTGAATAAATGATAAAAAAGCGAAACTCCACTCTATTGAAATTCTTAGGAAAAGAATATCCAAATTGTCAGCTTTTGAAGGCAGGAAAGGCTCATGTCATTGCGGAGACATAGCTGGCCTTGTGGCTTTAGCAAAAATGAGATGCTAATGAAGGATGCAAAGGGAACAGCTGTAGGGGAAACAAAGGTATAATGCAGCAGAAATTGAAGACTCGAGGCCTTCCATTTTGTAAATATTTGGATTGGTAGAAATTTGTTAATTGAGGCAATTGATTTTTACCTGAAAGTGGTAGCAATATCTAATTCATTAAATCCTGAAATAACATCCTTTGGGCCAAATGGGGTCATTCCATTCTTAACCTCTTAGTGATATATTAACAGTTGGAAAGCATTTGGACGCATATCTTAAAAAGTGCCTTATTAACAGGAATACATGGCGGAAAAAAAAATGCACAAACCCACACTTGCACTGAGACGGGGGAAATGCCTCCATGGCCTCCAGCTCCTGTCCTCCTCTTCAGTAGTATTTTAAGGTCTGTGTTTAATATTGCCAAGCCTACTTGAGTGATAAATGTAACTGTATAAAAATTACTTATTACAAGCTGTCATGTTGCCTCACTCACATCGGCTGGGCTGGAGGCATTGTACATAAAACTTGAATCTCTACCTTGACAGCGTCAGCCGCACTGGCTTTAAAGTAAAATGCTTTCAGTCATGAATACAAAACATAATTTACCTTTTCATAATACTTCAGTTTGAAACAAGTTGGAAAGCTCGTGTTACTGTCAGACCTGTACCTGAGCCTAGTAGGGAACCAGTGAATTCCAAGCTGTCACCTGAAACCTACTGCTGCTTCCCTGCAGTCCTTTGAAGCAAACTTAAGCTGTTAAATTATGGGGCCTCTAATTTTTAAAGTCGTATTTATGTGTAATTCCTTTTTGCAACTTTGCAGTGACAACATGTTGTCAAGGTGGATTAGCTCATTTTCTAAATTGGTATTTGTATTGGAATTCCTGATTGAATGAATTTTTCTCCTCTTGAAGCTCTTAGGCCCCTTCTAGCAACTATTCGTTCAAGAGGTCAGGAAGCTTTCACTGACAGATGTATATTTTCAAAAAATGAAACCCTTAGCCATTTGCAAACACAGTCAAGTCTACCATGAGTTCTCTCAAACCAGCAAAAGCTTTCAGACCAGTGGCCCAGTCAGCAAGTGAATCACCACCATTCGGGGACTTGTGGGTTGGTTTCGAACCTCTATTTAATCGAGCCTCTGACTACAACCTGCAGATGTCAGCCAGATGGAAATTGAATGTGAAGGTTCCAAGGAGCCTCTCCGCAGTACAGCTGATTCATTGTGACTGTTTTTATGGCTGGTCATGATGCATACAGTATGTGAGGATCCATCTGCGGGGGTGTCTGCCCACCAGCCTCTATGCCACGTCGGCAGACCTGGCCCCCACCAGAATGCAATGGGGATGGAGCTGCAGATGCCGCGCGTTAGCCCAATTCCTTTTGACAATGTTCACATTCAGTTAGGGCCCAAAGTGCTTGTACTTGTCAGCTGGGATAAATGATGAAGAAAATAGTTCCCCTGCGGAAAGTGAAACAGAATGACCAAAGGAGAGACTTTCCTCCACTGATCCTCCATGCTGTACTCCTAAGAACTCATCCTTATAAAACAGCTCCTGCGTTTCCCATTTCTCCTTCACTTTGCCAGATATGACTGTTGAAGAAAAGATAGTTGACCTACAGGGGCGTTCAATATCGTGGGCTGTTCTCTTTTTGAAATTTTAGGACAAGTGAAATTGATTCTGAAAGAAAACTAGTGGGGCAGGGAAAGTATTTCTGTTTCCACAAAGACAACTCCCTCAGAAATGTTGGATTTTGATTTCATAGTTTGCCTATTTGTGTCTACATAACACCTTCCCCTAAGGAATTTAAAGCATTAGACAAACACTACTTTTCATGTTTATAAAGGCCTCATTGGTAAATGTAATATTCTTTTTACTAGCAGTTTGAAGATTTCCCAAAATGTAGCTCCAAGCTCTCTTGTCCAGCTTTTTTCCTCAGACACATGATCCCCCCTTCCCCCAGAGGTACTTGTCTTAGGCAGACGTACTCCATTCTTGACTTCATAGCTTTTCAGTGCCATCATTACACCCCAGCTGGCCCATTATTCACCTCCTCTTTCTTCTTCACTGCTGCCTTCTCTGTTTGATGGAAACACGTTTTCCTTTATCATGCCAAGTTACATAAGGCACATAGTGTAAATCCTAAGTTAAAAAGGTAAAGTCTCTTCTCTCTGGGGTTTGCCTCTTGTTCCACATTCTCACTCAGCTATAGGACCCTTGCAATGGACACCTGAAACAAAATGTTCTGCATGTCATGCCACATTGTATCTCATCATGTCTCCATTTCAACACATATTTATTGATTGATAAAAATTTTGCCAGTGGACTTTTTCTCCTGCTGTATTATTTATTCTCTGTACATTAATAGGGATTCTCCTGGGAATTCTGTTATTTTAAATGTTCAGAACTTTTAGGTAGTGCCTGTTTGAACTTAGAAGCATATAAACTGGTTCTGGGTTTAAACAATGTGTTTTTATGTGGGATCTTGGTGGATCCTAATTGGATATGAGTGTGTGCTAAAGTGACGTTTGATGATTTTCAGATATTATTTTTAAAGTGTCTAAAGTTTAAATGGACCCTTACTGGGTTCTGGGATAAAGCTCTAGTATGAGATGCCATAGATCAGTGGTCATCAGATCTGTATTTCTTATGTCCTACTGAACACATGTGGAAGCATATTTATTCATTTGTGCATTTATAAGTGTTCTATTAATTTCTAAATTTACAATGACATTTTAGTCATACCATAGCATATTATTTTGGAGCTCACTTCTGATTGTCACTGTTCATACACATGCTTCTGAACCAGGTAAGCTGATTATATCAAGTACAAATTAATTTTTTTCTTACATTTAAATAATTGGAATATGTATAGATTTACAAATATATCACAGCATAGAGCTCTATATCAGTAGTCAGCTGACATATAAGGGAGTATCTATTTATTAAACAAAAATTAATTCAGAATTTACTATGGGTTTAATGTATATCTTCCTAGTTACCTAGGAGGATAAAGAATGGTAGATGATAGTAAGATAAGCATATATTTTTTACTCCCAAGATGAACAATATGTTAATAAGTACTGTAGAAGCTCCCTGAAATGGGAGATGAGTGGGTCTGTGAAAAGCTAAGATGTGAATACAAGTTTAAAAAGTAGAGAGGAAGAGAGAAGAGGGTCAGAAGATGCAATGTTTGCACGCCCGGCTAATTGTTTTGTATTTTTAGTAGAAATGGGGTTTCACCATGTTAGCCAGGGTGGTCTCGATCTCCTGACCTCATGATCCATGTAATGTTTCTTTAGCTTGTAATTCATTATTAACAAAGATGGATATTTTCAACTAATATATGTTCTAAAGTAAAAAGAAAAACATACATCCAATTAAATCAAAAGCACTTAGAGTAGCTTTCAATATCAGTGTATTGATTCAATTGTTAATAAACTAGGAATACATATTTTCCCCTTTCATTGTAGGAATATTTACTTTGTGGTTTTAAAGAAGTATTTTGTCTCCTCAAAGTCGAGTAGTTATTCCTTTTTAATTTCATAACACCGTGACAAAGCAACAGGTACATTCTGTAACAGCAGGTAAAATGCATGAACATTGTAGATAACTTTATTTAGCATCATTTGTTTATCATCTTTTTACCCTAGGAAAACAATAACAGAAATCAGAAAGTCACGTAGAGGTTATATGATGGAATCTCATTCTCCTCCATGCATATTTACATTTCTGGGACCAAATAAGAACATGTCAGCAGGGTAGCTCCCTTTGAAGTCAGGGCAGGCAAGACTGAGAATTCCAAGTAGGCATCTGAGCCTCATTCACTGAGGCACATGCTGCCTTCTTTCAGAGAGAGGTTGGCTCATTTATTCTGGCACCTGGAAGGTAATTTTCACCTTTTCTCTTGAGAGTGAAAAAGCAGTGGAGAAGAATTAAAGAAGGGAAAGCTTTGGATTGTTCTTTTTGAAAATTCTATCAGGGAATTTCCTGGAATTTCTTTTTCTTTTTCTTTTTTAATAAAATTAATCCCACAGCTAAACTACTTCTAAAATAAGTTTTCTAAAACTACTCATTGTTTTAACAAATCAACTGAAATAAGTCTTCCCAAAATCATATAATCACCGAAATGTTTCCTTATGATGTAATTTATTGCTCCTTCCTCTATTCTCCAAACACATTTTGCATAAACTTTATTTATTTCATGCTACCTCATTTTATGTGTTAATTTTTGCATGCCTCATTCTTGCTTTTAGAATGAAAGCTCTTTTTTTGTTTGTTTGTTTTGTTTTGTTTTTGAGACGGAGTCTGGCTCTGTCGCCCAGGCTGGAGTGCAGTGGCGAGATCTCGGCTCACTGCAAGCTCCGCCTCCCGGGTTCACGCCATTTTCCGAACTCAGCCTCCCGAGTAGCTGGGACTACAGGCGCCCGTCCCCATGCCCAGCTAATTTTTCTGTTTTCAGTAGTGACGGCATTTCACCGTGTTAGCCAGGATGGTCTCGATCTCCTGACCTTGTGATCCGCCTGCCTCGGCCTCCCAAAGTGCTGGGATTAGAGGCGTGAGCCACTGCGCCCGGCTGAATGAAAGCTCTTAGTAGGAAAACCTCGGTTAATATTTCATTCCACGAAACTTCTAATAAACGAACGTTCACAGGATGCATCACAAATGGCAGGAGTAGCATTTCACATGCTTTACATCATTTAATCCTTACAACAACTCCATTAAATAGTTACTGTTCTCTCCAGTTTACTGATGAGGAAGTTAAGACTTGAGGAGGTTAAGTAACCTGCCCAGGGATGCACAGTTATTTCACGGCAGAGCTGGAATTCAAATCGGATCTGACTCCGAGCCTAAATTCTTTATTAAAACAGACAATGGTATTACCTTTATTTTTCAAGCCTGGGGAAAATTTTTGGCCCACGTGTTGGAGACTCTTTCAAATGTCTGAATTATCAGGACTTTTAGGGGAATAAAGTATAGTATTCTGCTTCTACCACCCTATAGAAATGGAAGGTTTTTATGTGTGGATGCCAATTCCAATGACCATTTTTTAATGTTCATCTTACTAAGTAAGGTAGGATCATATTGTAGAAAGAACATGACTTTAGAGTCAGTCTAACCTGGGCTCTAATACCCACCCCATAATTTTATAGCTGTGTCATCTTTAATAAACTACATTACGTAGTGGAACCTCTGTGTTTTCATCTGAAACATAAGGGTATAATACCAATCTTAGGGCTTTTATGAAAATCAAATAAGATCATTTTAGATTGGAAATCTATGAGTGGGACAGCATATTTATTTTTCACTGTCATATGTCCTATGATGTAGCTAGTACCTCACATAGTACTGTGGACATAGTCCTCAGTAACTATCTGTTGAATAAATAAATTAACTTACATAGCACCTTACATATAGAAGATGCTCAGTTTCAGGCAGGGCACAGTGGCTCACCCCTGTAATCTCAGTACTTTGGGAGGCCAAGGCGGGCAGATCACGAGGTTAGGAGTTGGAGACCAGCCTGGCTAACATGGTGAAACCCTGTCTCTACTAAAGATACAAAAACTTAGTTGGGCGTGGTGGTGCCTGCCTGTAATCCCAGCTACTCAGGAGGCTGAGGCAGGAGAATTGCTTAAACCCAGGAGGCAGAGGTTGCAGTGAGCCGAGATCCCACCAATGCACTCCAGCCTGGGTGACAGGGCAAGACTCTGTCTCAATAAATAAATAAATAAATACATAAATAAATAAATAAGATGCTTAATTTCTGCTAGTGTTAGTCCACCTAAACTTTTTATTTTTGCACTCACTATTGTTTAGCATTGCCTCCTTGAAACTCTGTTTTCTTGCCTTTTGGGGCAGTATGTTTACTTTAGAACTTCTGTAATGCTTTGTGTTAATTGTCCATTTCCTAAGTGTTAGTACTCTCATGAAGTGTATCTTTGACTCTCATCTTTTTTCATCCTCACTTGCAGCCTTGAGCAGAACCATATTGCCAGTTAAATGTGAGAAGTGAAGATGAGAACTCAAGAAGGGTTCTCAGCTTCCAGTCCTATTGTCTGGCTGTACAGGGGCTGGTACTGGCAATCACAGACAGAGGGATTTCAGTTATATGCAGGGTGTGAGTTGTGTGACTATTAAAATGGGCTATGCATAGTGTGAACAGAGCCTGGACAGAGGTGCTTTATATATATATGTATATATACGTATATATGTATATATATGAGTGGGTAGAGCAGACATTTAGAAGAACCAAATAGATATGATATTTAATTAGGTTAGAGGTTAGAAGGCAAGGAAAAGAGAAGACTGAAGTTTTTAGGTAGGTAACCAGAGAAGTAGAAGTATGTTAAGAGAAACAGAAAAATCATAAGTTACTAATTTTCAGAAAATGTTGATGAAATTCTGTTTTTTATGTGTTAGATTACAAGAGTAATTATAAAAAGTCATTATTGTACAGAGCAGAAATACAATTACAGTCAGTTCTCTGTATCTGCAGATTCTGCATTCTCAAATTTAACTATAGATTGTAAATATAGTATCCATAGGATGTGGAACCCAGGGATAAGGAGGGCTGACATTTTATATCCACAGGTCCCACAGGGCTGACTGCAGGACTTGAACATATGAGGATTTGATATCTATGGGGTTCCTGGAACCAATCCCTTACTGATCCCTAGAGATGACTGTATTCATGTATGGACTGCTGAGATGTTTTCTACTAACTAAATGCGCCTCAAATACCTTGTTTTATGTTTTCATGTCTAGTTTTATAATCTTAGTGCAACTATTCAATATTGTCAGTTGTTTCTATTGCCAAATTCTATCAATGAATTTTTAAAATATTCAATATTTAAAAAAATTTTATGTATTTATTTTTGAGACAGGGTCTTGCTTTGTTGCCCAGGGTAGAGTACAGTGGTATGATCATGGCCCACTGCAACCTCAAACTCCCAGGCTCAAGCAGCCCTCCCACCTTAGCTTCCTGAGTAGATGGGATTACAGGGGTACATCACCATGCCTGGGTAATGTTTTTGGTTTTTTGCAGAAAAAAAGTCTCATTATGTTGCCCAGGCTGGTCTCAAACTCCTGGGCTCAAGCAATCCCCCTGCTTCAGCCTCCCAAAGTGCTGAGACTGTGGGCATGAGGCACCTTTTTTTTGTTTTTATTACTTTAAGTTCTAGGGTACATGTGTACAATGTGCAGGTTTGATACATATGTATACATGTGCCAAGCTGGTTTCCTGCACCCATTAACTTGTCATTTACATTAGGTATTTCTCCTAATGCTATCCTTCCCCCACCCCCCAACCCCATGACAGGCCCTGGTGTATGATGTTCCCGACCCTGTATCTAAGTGTTCTTTGTTCAATTCCCACCTATGAGTGAGAACATGCGGGAGGCACCATATTTCATATTATTTATTGAGTGGATTACTATGTATTAGGCATTATGCTGAATGTTTTCATGCATTAAGTCATTTAATCTTCAGAGAATCTCTGTGTCATAGATGGCAGTATTTGTCATTTATTGCTTTGTAATCAGTATCCAGTAGGACTTTTCTTGCTTTCCTACAAGCCCACACCTGCTGTATCCTCAAAGTACAAAATTCTACAAAATACGTTCAAGGCATGTTAAGTGTTAACTAATACTTTACCCGAAGCCCACTCACTGTCTGGTTCCAAAGCCACTTTTACATTTTAGGTGTCTGCTAAAACAGCACCACACTTTCATTACCAAAATCTGTATTAGTGATCTATTGCTGTATAAAAAATTACCCCATGGCTTGGTGGTTGAAAAATAGCACAAATTTGTCTCAGAGTTTCTTATTATCAGGAATCTAGGAGTAGCTTAGCTGGGTCATTTTAACTCAGGGTCTCTCACAATGCTGCAATTAGTATGTTGGCCAAAATGCAGTCATCTCAAGTCTCCAATGGGAGGATCCACTTTCTCTTTTTTTTTTTTTTTCTTTTTGAGATGAAGTCTCGCTCTGTCACCCAGGCTGGAGTGCAGTGGCACAATGTCGGCTCACTGCAACCTCCACCTCCAGGGTTCTAGCCATTCTCCTGGCTCAGCCTCCCAAGTAGCTGGAACAACAGGCATGCGCCACCATGACCGGCTAATTTTTGTATTTTTTAGTAGAATCAGGGTTTCACCATGTTGGGTAGGCTAGTCTCAAACTCCTGACCTCAAGCGATGGGAGGGTCCACTTTCAAGCTCACTCACACAGTTGTTGGTAGGACTCCAAAGATCCACTTCTAAACTCTCTTACTTGGTTGTTGACAGGCCTCATGTCCTTGTTGCTTGTTGGCTGGAGACATCAGTTCCTTGCCACACTGGCCTCTCCGTGAGGCTGCTCACAGTATGTGCAGCTTGCTTCTCCCAGAATAAGGTTTCTGATAGAGAAAGAATGGACGTAATAACCTAATCTCAGAGGTGACATCTCACTGCTTCTGATCTATTCTATTTGTTGAAAGTGAGTGATTAAATCCAGCTCACATTCAGGGGGATGGGGACTCCATGAGGACATGAATACTAATGAACCAGGAATTATTGTAGCCCATCTTCTGGACTGTCTACTACCATGAAAAAGCTGAAACACACAGAGAGAAGTAACTTTTAGCTGAATTACACAAAAGATGGGTTTGACTCTAGAGTCTCAATTCTTGATAGCTATATTATATACTGTTATCATAAATATATTGTGTGCTAAGAAATCAGATAGCCTATTTGTTAGAGAAATTCAAAAATACTATTTGTAGCTCCCTTTGAAGACTTATGAAGTTAAGCATGTAAGTTTTTTGTTTATTTGTTTTATATCAGGTTATTGCAGAGACATACAGAAAATTTTTTGTTATTGTTGATCATGATGTTGTTTATTTTAGCTTACATTTGAGTTGGGTTTCAAGTGTTAAAGTTCCAGGTAACTGTGATGTTTTATAACTATAATTGTAAAACAAAGAATAAAAAACATTGAACTAACATTCCTGTTTATTCACTTTAGGGTTCTGAGTACAATGAGAAAAAGAATATAGCTCCATAAAAATACCCTAGAAGGGACAAAGAAAGATCCAAGAAAATTCCAATATGAAATCTAAATAAACATTAAAGCCAGAGTTGTGTTAAATGTATGAGAGGAAGGAGGAAAAATTGTGCAAAATAATGTACATTAATGCTTACCTTTAACTTTCCAATCAAGCACATATATTGTGATAGCAAATGTTACATGTTTGATAAGATTAAATGTGTTTAATTCCTTTAGAAAACTTTGCTTACTATTCAGCAATCAGATTTCATTCATGTAGGAGGTCTGGTCAGCTTACATGATGAGAAGGTCATCTGCCACAACCTAGTTAGGAGGACTTGGACAGTAGTTAATGAACAAATAACATATCACTGTGTCCCTGGAGTTCTGTTCTACAAGACAAATGATGCTTTTTCAAGAGGAAGTTGAGACTGTAATTTCTCCAGTGTGTAACAGATCTTTGCATCTACTTAGCAATTAAGGAGCCTGAAGTGATTTTTAAAATACTTTCAAGTTTTCAAGAAAACATTTAGACTCATTTCTTTTGTCACTGTTTCCTCTGCTCTATGGGACACCCATACTATGAGAGACTCAGTGGAAAAAGAAAATTCTGTGGAATAAGTTTGTGAATAAATAAACTTGTGAAAAGAGGAGCAATCTGTTAAACATAGACCTGAGTCAACAGATGTAAGAGAATGGATTTGTGTTACTGTGGTTGTGACCACACAATCTCTCTCAAATGAGCCTCCCAGGAAGTGGCCATGAGGTGGGAAACCATTATCCAAGCTCTGCTGCAAGGAGGTGAGCTTGACTCTCCACGTCCCATACCTTGTCTCCTCTTGTCTTACTGTTCTTGCTGTGGGAATTACACCAAGCAAACCACACCCTCATCCCAAGAAAGAAAGAAAAGCAATTCCATCTCCCTCTCTCTGTTTTTCTCCTTTCATACCAGCAGTCAGGTTTGGGTAGGCTGTGTTTTGCCTTTTTGCCCTAATGACAGCCTTGAAATGGTTAAAATTGCATGTAACTTTCTCCTTAGTTTCAGGGTGAGATGCTCATAGATGACTGAGAGATGTAAGTATGTAAATAATGAAATATTGTAAGATATGATAAATGCTATGCAGATGTATAAAATGCTAAGAGAGTGCACAGAAATTAATGACTCCAAATTGAACAATGTGCTGGATATTCACACTTTGCCCCTTTCAGATCCACTCTTCATCCTCCCCTTCTCCACCCCTCTGCCTTGCTTTGTGCACTTGGAAACTGAAACAGACTTCTATGGACTTCATAGCAGGCTTCTCTTGCTCTCCATTGCTTCTGCTTCAGTTTGGCCAATGGAAGGCACCATTCCTTGCTAGTTACCCTTAACTCTGCCTGCATCTTAGTGAATAGTCCCTTTATTGCATTCTTCTTAATTACACCTGCTGAGTGTGTCATCTCCTCCCTACTGAATCCCTGACTCTAAAATGACTGGATAAATGAAAAGAATAAATCATGCCAGGACAATAGCTTTCTTTTATAGATCATGCTATGTCTTAACTGAAAATTCACCTTTGGAGTACAGAAATTATATAAAGAAGTAAAAATTAGGCCCTTTGATGATTCTTTAAATCTTATGGTTGTATCGTTACAAAAATTTATTGTAAAATTTTGGCCAACTCTGAAAGCAGCTGTGACAGAAGCATTTTAAAACATGAATTCAGGTTTTGTACATTAGGTAAGAGAGCAGTTAATTTTTATGAACATGATATTGCTTCAAGCTTTCTTTTAAGTGTGATATCTTTAAGTATATCCCATAAGAGAATCTATTCAAACACGTACATTTTGAAAACCCATTTTATCTGCAAATCTTGCCAAATATCTCTCACTTCTGTAAATTGCTTTATTTTTTTTTTACTCAGAAAGGTATTTGGCTTCATCTCGAAATTTGAAAATCATTAAAGGAAAATAGTAAGTGATTACAATAATTCTTTAAGCTTTCCATGAATGTATGATTCAATTTGACAAAATGTGATAAGGAAAAATTATTTTTTCTAGATTTGTTTGTTGAGGAGAAGTTAATGTTTACAGATAGTAAAAGATAGTTTAAAAGCATTAAAGAAAACAAGAACCCTTTTGGGGATATAGTTTATACCCTTATGTATAAAAAGATTTTCTAGTCCCTATTATATTTTAAAAGAATTACTTTTCCATGGAGACATACCAAATAAATGCCATGATTCTGGAAATGACTTATAAGAAAAGATAGTAGACAGATAATCAGCATACCATGGCTAGTTTTTGGCTCATATGTCATTAAACAAGTTAGGTCTCAGTTTCTTTATTTATAATATAAGATGTTGGACTGGATCTCTTTTCCAAGCCACTTTCTCAACATTAAGAATACAGTATGTTTTGTCCAGCAGAGACACATAATTTTTTCAAAGGCAGGATAATTGCAGTTAACAAAAATCCTGAGAGCTGGACTAGATGAAGAAGTTGAGAGGTAGAAATGTCTAACTAAGTTCAACCCAATCAGAAGATGTCCCCTTGGTCCTCTTAGGTGACCATAACTCCTCTGCACTATTGCTTTATGCCATGGGGTCCAGATTATCCTGTTCCAGTGATGTATTTTCTATTAGAAAGGTGTCTGGGGATAGTTCTGATGTTATTTTAAGCTAGAGAGAGACCCAGAAATAAACCAGTAAGTGACAGATCTAATGAGGTCAATTGCACAGCTTTATGTGAGGCCAGACAAAGGTGAGTTTGTAAAACACTAGGTTTGCATTGCTGTCTCCATCTTTCATTTCCATATAAATTCAGTAACAGTCTCGAGGCACCAGCAGAAGTACAGCATGCTGAACAAAAACCTTTCAAATAGATCCTTTCTTGAAGAATTTCATGAAGCAGCAGCAGCTATTTAAAGCAGCATGTATGTCATTTTCCATGAGAAAATTGAACCAAAGAAATTTGCTTTTCCATTGGTGTTATCTTCCTGAATTCTAGATATCTTTATAGATGTACTATAGCTAGAGCTCAAATATTTGCACTCCAAATGAGCTTTTAAGAGATTCAATCCTTGTTTTCCCAAACCAAGATTTCAGTAAAAACAGTTTGCACTAGCTAGCACAATTTTATGGTTTATATCACTAGAGACCAAATATAAAACTTGAAGAAATATGTTTTGCAAGAGATTTATATCTCTTTCCACATATTAACATTTTAAAAACCTACTGCTTCAATATTTTTTCTCAGTCATCATAGTGGCAAATTGCTTACATGAATAACTGTCCAAATGAAATTAATGATCACTAGCAAAGAGAACACAAATAGTCAACTTGGAATATATCAGCATGTCCATTTCTGTTTGGTGCCATGTAATAACAATAATTTTTTTTAAAAAAAACACACACACATACAACACCTGGTTCCCATTTAAAAAAGAGAAATTAAACTGTAGCTTTTCAATGCTGACCTCCTGAGACAGAAAGGTGAATAAGAGGTGTTTGTTTGTTTTTGAGTGGTGCAGCCAATTTTCAGACAAATGCAATGTCTATTAATAAGGGCAAATTGTATTTTAACCTCTTCTTGGGCTGTGTCTGGAAATTTTGAAGTGCTATTTGTTACATTCTGATATGACAGATTTAGAAATCAGAATGATATTGTGGCCTACATATAGGTCCAAGAATATAGGGATTCCCAGTTAGCCTCGCTTCTACACACAGCAGCCGACAACAGTTTAAGAAACATGTGGAGATGCTTTGGGATTTTCAGGAATTGTCAATGCCTGTCTCAGTTGACCTAAAACTACCCCAGAGGATTTGTAAAATAAAGACCAATTAACCCTCAAAAATAACATACTGAGAAGTGTGGCTAAAATAGCAGCACCATTCCTTCTTATTGAAAGGATTCATCGTTTTTTAAAACAGCATATTCCTCTGAATTAGAGCTAGTATTTTGAATTGCAAGTGGGAAATTTGAAACTAAACTATCAGCTATTCTACTTTGAAACTCACTTAATGTAGCACCTGCCTAAGTGTCAGGTGTGTGCTCAATAACTGGCTTTGTGAGATGGTGTTTTTGTCCAACTTTCTGTTGTAACATGTCAACTCCCTGGGGGCAGACACATCATCTCCAATTTCCCTCCTTACTAGATAAGTAGACAGCAAATGCTAAAAAGTTTGGCTGACTGACACATGTTGGCCATTAAGAAAATTAAAACAAAAAGATGGACTTATTGTTTAAAGGGTACAGAGTTTATGTTTTGCAAGATAAAAAAGTTCTGGAGATGAATGGTAGGATGGTTGCACAACAATGTGAATGTACTTAATGCCATTGAACTGTACATGTAAAATAGTTAAAATATTAAATTTTATGTATATGTATATTTTAATGCGAAAATGATGGAGTCATTAAAGGGGAGAGAAAATGGTAAAAGTGAAACTCAGACTAATTTTTATCTATACATTCACAATTATAAATTGTTTTCTCTTTTCCTTCTTTTCCTTTACTCTCATCAAAGTGACTGATCACTACCCAGTGGGGCCCTTAAGATCTGTCATATGTATCGCTTGAAAATGTTTCATCTTAAATGTTCTTGATTGTATTATATATTTCTTATTTTTTAAATCTGATTTGATGCAAAGAGAGAGAAAATGCAAAAGGACCAGAGGTTTTATTAATTATGGTATTACCCTATCTAAGCCAGGGCATACGCTACTGAGAGGAACATGAGAGGTGCTGATCCAGTATCTACCACTACCGAGCCCAACTTCATCTTTGCAAAATCACTTTGGGATCACTTCCAGCTCATAGAATCCTTTTACACATGGGGAGGAAGATGCCAAGTTCTGGATTTATAAGAGACTAGTGTCCACATGATGGAGGCAGAACAAAGGAGATATAGAAATGGATATTCTTTAGGTCCAGAAGAGGAAGGAAAAGAGAAAAGAAACTTTTTAATTTTTTCAGTGATGAATTTTTCTAATATGATTTATCTGTCATACTTCCACTGTTCTGTAAAAGCTACTCTATACATGTTAATATTTTCCTGTGTGTGATTTAAAGCAATTAGTCTATACACTTAATTTACATAAGTGAATGTAATTCATATAACTATGCACAAAACAATAGATTAATATTCAAATGAATTTTTCAAATTTCTTTAGTTTTTTTTTTTTTTTTTTTTTTTTTGAGATAGGGTCTACTCTGTTGCCCAGGTACAGTGGTGCCATGTTTGGTCACTTCTACCTCAACCTCCCAGGCTCAAGTGGTCCTCCCACTTCAGCCTCCCAAGTAGCTGGAACTACAGGCAAGCACCACCACACCTGGCTAATTTCTGTTTTTTTTTTTTTTGGAGGGGGTAGAGATGGAGTTTTGCCACGTTACCAAGGCTGATCTTGAACTCCTGGGCTCAAACGATCCACCCACATTGGCCTTCCAAACTGCTGGGATTACAGGCATGAACCACTCTGCGTGGCCAAGTACTTTCAGAATATAAACTTTTGGTATGTTAAAATGTAAAAGATTATTTTATGTATTTTTTAAACTATTGGAATGAAATAAAAAGCAATAACAAATCAAAGATGTTGGTTTATCGTAAACCAAACTAAGCTGGTTTGGAATACATAAAAGTTGCTTGTTGTAATAATGACAACTAAATGAGTAGCCTCCAAAAATAATCCTTCAAATACTTGAACTAAACTTAATAGAAGTTGGTGTTCAAGTTGGCGGAATACTTGAAGTGTTCTGGTGTAAATCAGCTAGTAAATGAAAATTTAGGTAAGCTTTTGAGAATACATGTTTCTTATTGATCTCTTTCTTCTTTTTAAAATTTATTTCTTATATGGTGTATAAGAAAGTATCTGTTAGAATAAAAAGACTAAAATAAATGGCAAGAGGCTGGACATGCTTCTTTGAATGCAGTTTTTGACTTGAGTGTGTCCTGTGGTAGGTGACAGGTACTGTCCCAATATCCTCACTTATTTGACAGTCCCCATTTAGTCATGAGTTTAGTGGAGAAATAGAACATATATAGTATTTGCTAGATGCAAGGACAAGCACACTGAGCTCACTTCATAACCACATGCTCATCACTGCCCTTGGATAATACAGTAAGGTTCTCTCCCTCTCTGTCTTGCTTACTTACAAATTTTAAAACAGGCCAGGTACCATGGCTCACGCCTGTAATCCCAGCACTTTGGGAGGCCGAGGAGAGCGGATTGCCTGAGCTCAGGAGTTTGCGACCAGCCTGGGCAACACAGTGAAACCCCATCTCTACTGAAATACAAAAAAATTAGCTGGGTGTGGCGGTGTGTGCCTGTAGTCCCAGCTACTTGGGAGGCTGAGGCAGGAGAATTGCTCGAACCTGGGAGGCTGAGGTTGCAGTGAGCCAAGATCACACCACTGCACTCCAGCCTGGGCAACAGAGCGAGACTCTGCCTTTAAAAAAAAAAAAATTTAAAACATACCTACTGTCAAAAAGCTGTGGGCCTCACTTATAACAATATCAGAATCACAGACTTGTATCACAGTTAAGTGGCAGTTGGCCTCAAAGTAGAAGTGGAATATAGGCACACCCAGTCATAGAAAACTACAATCTAGGCTCTGCCAAATTCATTATATTTACAGGCAACAGGAAAGAGCAACCTGGAGTTATGATTGTGGATGTAGATTTGTATCCCTTGGCAAGAGAACACTGGAACTGACATCTTACAAAACTGGGAGTCGGTTGCAGAAAGGATGACTCCCTAAAAACACCTAGATTAAAGGAAGATACTGTGGACTCTTCCCAATTTGCCAAGTAATTATTTGGAGCACCTATTATATCAATCATGTAATGACTAAGAAGTAGTGCCCAAGGTACCATTTTCCAGGAGATGTTGATACAGGAAGTTTTATCATAAGGTATATATAAGGACAAGTTATTTTCACTTTAAGACAAAATAAATAGCTAACATTTAGAGAGCTCAAACTGTTTTTGAAGCACTCTTCTCTGTATTATTTTATTTAATCTTCACATCTCTACAAGATGCTACTGTTATCATCGAACTCTTTTACAGAAAAAGAGACAAATGTCACTGTACTATCTACTCCTACTTTGCTTAACAAAGGAGCTTTCCTATAACCACAGCACCAAAAGGTATGGCTCCAGAGAAGCTTCAATCCTCAACTTATGCTTAAGTTAGAATGCCATTTTGAAGCTAAAATATAAAGGTGACTCATTACCTGAATCCTGTACTGGACACCCTGCAGTAAGTAATGGACACCCCAATTCATGTCCCATTGCGTGGGGTGTGGCTATGAGGAACATGAGGGAGACCCAAAAGAACTAGATCCAGGTATCACCACTTCCTGGTATGAAGGGCCTGGAGACTGACACTAGAATTTATTGTTACACCATTATATTAAATTTCTTTAGGAAGTTTATATTCTTCTTATAAAAGAATATGGGGCCAGCCATTTCGCACAAATCCTCCACTTGACTTTATAAGGTTAGTAATTAGCAGTGCCAAGGTTTTTTTGTCCAGATTAAATAAAACTAGATAAACATCATCTTAGATATTTGAATCACTTCTGTGTCATATTAAATATATTATTTCTCTGGGTCTCAGTTTTTTAGCCCACAGAATGAAGAAATTCGAGCAGGTAAGTCCTACAAAGCCTTTTCAACTGTAAAATCTGTAGATTCCAGGGCGTGATGGGAATCATAGCCTCATGTAGTTATCTAAAATGGTGCTTATTATCTTGGATATAGACATTCTCTTAAAGTTCTTTACCTGAAGCCTCACAAAGCATTTAGCTATGTATGTTTACCTGTTCATATTCCATATTTGAATAGTGTGGGGGCAGGGGGTAATTTTTCTGCCTCGTTTCCTCTGTAAACCCTCTTCAGCTGATGACGTGGGAAGCCCAGACCCTCTCCTAAGGAGGAAGACCTTCCCACGTGTGATTCATTTCTGTTTTTATCTTCCTTCTCCCAGAACCACCCTTCACCCCAGGAAGAGGAGGTACCTGGGCATTCTAACTGTCTCTAAACTACAGTAGTTACCGCCTAGCAGGGCTTGGGTGTCTGTAAGCTCTGTTGGGTAGTATAGTGCTGGTGTGTTGTGGCTTTTCTTTAGTGTTAATTGGCCAAGACAATAATAATTGCAGATGACGTGAAGCCTGAGGAGTGCTGAGAAAGGTGTACTCTCTATATGATAATGGATAATTGAATATTTATCCTTTCTGTTTCACAGCCTTGGGAACACCAGGTCTGGCAGATTTAAGCTGAGGCCTGTAAGTTCATTTGCCATTTTCTTCCACCACAAGTGGCCCCTGCTGGGCTGATCTGTTCTTCCACTTGTTCCTCTGGCACCTGCCCATGTGGAGGGGATTCTTCAATAGGGCACATCTGTTGTAGCCTCACAGATTCTTCTGCTGTTGGAGAGCCGTGTGTGTGGAGGAGTCCCTTTGTGTGAAAATCATCCAGCCACAACCACACAGTTCAGCAATTTTGCTGAAAGGAGAACAGTCTTGGCTGCACTTGGTGAGTCAGGATGACATTAGCAATCTTGCCTTGCTTATGCTTTGCAGAAGGAAGAATCCCAGCTTCTATCCTTAGTTTGTGCTGTGGCTATACAGATAAATCATATGGTTTTCATGCTTGAACTGTATCAGACCTTATCTATTTGACACCACCTTCTTTGTAAGACCTCTAAGTAGCAAGATCCTATGAGTGTTATCTACAGTAACACACAACCCTTAAACTGTATTCCTACACATTTTCTATTAGTCAGTAGTCACCGATTGTAGTTAAAAGCAAAATGAGTGTTTGCGATGAAAAGAACAAAAGATTGCTTGTTTAGTCCCTCAGTTTTTTGAGTCACTTGTTGCCATAGCTTTTAAAATTCAAGTTCTTTGTCTTCTATTGTCTGAGATTGTTCATTGCTATTTGGCATATTTATGAGGGTCTAACAACTTTGTGTCACTGGAACTTATTCTGATTTTCACTCTACTGTGGGTGAGTCAACATTTTGCAGTCTTTTTCTTCTTTTTTTGAGGGGGAAATGTTAGTAAGCCCTAAACCCTGAAGGAAACTCCAGTTTGTTCTTTGAACTTCTTTTGTCCTCTGTGACTTGCTATAGCAACTGCCATACTTTGGGCATCTTTATTTGTATTTTAGTCTCTGAGTAACAGGAGGAAGGCCCTCCTGAAGGTAGATATCACCAATCAACTCTTGTTTTTGTATTCCTAATGCCTGGCACTGTGCTCGTTTGGATAGATAGATGAATAATTAGATGAAATTTAGGCTTAATATTTGATGTTGTTCACAAATGATGTTTTGCATAGATAGCCAAATAATCTGAAGGAGTTTTCTTCATAAATCTTGCTGAACGAAAGAAAAAACAGTACTTGTGATAAGTTTTATATATCCTGCAACTCCACCAAGTTCTCCTTATTTATCACACATGTGCTACCTTTATTTCCCTCTCTGCCAAGACTGTTCATGAATGGCCACACTCTCATAGCTAGCATATAATCCCCAACATCTTCAGTATCTCAGTCCTACTGACCATCTCTGCTTTCTTGAAAGTCTCCCTTCCTTCTTGTAAGTTACATTAATGAACTGTTTCTCTTCACTGCTTCTTTCAAAGGGCTCTGTTTTTTTCTGTTTAGAAAATGTTGGCTTTTCCAAATATTCAGTCTCTGCCTCTTTTTTAAAAATATCGTCTCTCTTGTTTGGGGATCATTCATCATGCATCATCTCTAGGCACACCTGTATCTGTTGCTCTGCTGTCTCTTTTATGACCTATGCCTACCTTTTCAGTTGCTTATTCCACATCCTAAGTTAGGTGCTCTACCAACCCCCAAAACTAAACATTTATTTTACTGAATGAGTTTTCAGAAGGCTTCTTCTCACTTTCTCATTTCTGTTGAGAGCACTTCTCCTTTCTTGGTCTCCCAGGATAAATGCCTTGGTATCACCTTTGATTCTTGTGCTTTTATTTCTCTGACTCCAGTAGGAGAGTCTTGAAGATTCTGTTCTGTACCTGTATCTGTCCAGTTTGTTCTCCTCATTTCGTACAATGACAACCACTTAGTGATGGTTAACACTGAGTGTCAACTTGATTGGATTGAAGGGTGCAAAATATTGATCCTGGGTGTGTCTGTGAGAGTGTTGCCAAAGGAGATTAACATTTGAGTCAGTGGACTGGGAAAGGCAGACCCACCCTTAATCTGGGTGGGCACCATTTAATCAGCTGCCAGTACAACTAGAATACAAAGCAAGCAGAAAAATGTGAAAAGACTGGACTGGACTAGCCTCCCAGCCTGCATCTTTCTTCTGTGCTGGATGCTTCCTGCCCTTGAACATGAAACTCCAAGTTCTTCAGTTTTGAGACTTGGACTGGCTTTCCTTCCTCCTCGGCTTGCAGATGGCCTATTGTGGGACCTTGTGAGACTGTGAGTTAATACTTAATAAACTCCCCCTTTAAATATATATCTATCTTATTAGTTCTGTACCTCTAGAGAACCCTGCCTAATACAGATCTTGGTACCAGGAGTGGTTCTAGAGGAATAGCATATTAAGGGTAGAGTTTTTTTGTTGGTTTTGGGGTTTCTGGAGTTGGCTGCTTAATATGATTAGATCCCAAAATGCTAAGGATTCTACTTCTAATAGTATGGAGAAGACTGATACTCCTTGGCATGAACTGTTTAGAAAGTTATGCAAAATAAATGCATTTGACACTCCTGATTCACTGCTCATGAGAGGCAAGGAGTTTAGTGACTCTGTACATAATACCTTTGACCATATGTGGAGAACCAAGGAACATAATGAAACTGGTTGGTTGCTCCTAAGTTCAATGGACAAAGTGATGAAAGAAAATGAGCTCAGGGATTGCAACTTATGACTTCAGAAGCAGATACGGAGCCTCAAATCTGCTAAGATTTCCCTGAGTGAGAGTCTTATCTCCTAAAGAGAAAGAGCTGAAATTGTGGAAAAACAGACACAAACTCTTATCATGTGAGTGACTGACCTGCAATAAAAGGTGTATCCACAGCCTTGCCAGGTGTCTGCTGTTAAAGTGAGGACATTGATTGGAAAAGAATGGGATGTGTGAGAGGACCCTGATGAAGCTGGGGACACTGAGTTTGTAAGCTCTGATGAAACTTTTTTGTCCAAAGAAAGAGTTTCCCCATCCCCAGTAGTAGCAACATCCCCTCCCCGACCCAAGCTGCCATCGGCCTTTCCACCTTTGTCTGAGGAGATAAACCCTGTGCTGCCTGAGGCAACAATGATGGCCTCCCCTGAGGCAGCTGTCAGGCAAGATAATGTTGATTCTCTTCAGGAGCCACCCCAACACCTCTGTTTGCTTCTAGACCTGTAACTAGACTAAAGTCCCAGAAGGCCCCTAGAGATGAAGTTGAGAGGGTGACCCATGAGTAGGTGTGCTACATTAGAAAATAATTGTTTGAGTTTTCTAATTTATACAAGCAGAAATTTGGAGAACAGGCATGGAAATGGATATTAAGGGTGTGGAATAATGGTGGAAGGAACGTAAATTTGGATCAGGCTGAATTTTTTGATTTGGGCCCACTAAGTAGAAACTCTGTATTTAATATTGCAGCTCAGGGAGTTAAAAAAGGTTCTAATAGTTTATTTTCTTGGTTAGCTGACATATGGATTAAAAGCTGGCCCACCTTGAGTGAGCTGGAAATGCCTGATCTCCGTTGGTTTAATGTAGAGGAAGGGATTCAAAGGCTTAGGGAGATTGGGATGGGTGGAGTGGATTAGTCACTTTAGACCTACTCATCCCAGCTGGGAGGGTCCAGAAAATATACCCTTGACCAATGCCTTGTGAAATAGATTTGTGAGAGCAGCACCTGCATCTTTGAAGAGCACTGTAATTGCTCTTCTCTGTATGTCAGATCTAACAGTGGGAAGTGCAGTCACTCAACTACAAACTTTAAATACAGTGGGAATAATTGGATCCTGAGGTGGCAGGGGCCAAGTGGCAGCACTCAACCATCAAAGGCAAGGTGAGCATACCTACTGTAATGAACAGCAGAGGCAAAGTAGCATTTATCATAGTCTGACTCCTGTAGTGCTCTAGCATTGGCTAATTAATCATGGTGTTTCTAGAACACCATGAAATTGATAGAAGCTTATTGCATTCCTACTTAATTTATATATACAGAAAAATTTCTAGGTTGAATGGACAAAAGACTAATTTGAATTATGAAAACAGAATCCAGGCCCCTCAATCAATTTCCAGACTTGAGCCAGTTTACAGACCCAGAACCCCTTGAATGAAGGGGATGCTGGGTCCCCTTGAGAAGCGGACCCTACAACACTATCGACAATTTATGCTGTTAGTGTTTCTTCCAACCTTCTCCAGGGAGACCTCTGGCCTTTTTCCAGGGTAACTGTGGACTGGGGAAAGGGAAATGATGAGACATTTCGGGGACTACTGGACACTGGCTCTGAGCTAACGTTGATTCCAGGGTACCCAAAATGTCATTGTGGTCCTCTAGTTAAAGTAAGGTTTTATGAAGGTTAGGTAATTAATGGAGTTTTAGCTCAGGTACTACTTACAGTGGGTCCTCACACTCATCCTGTGGTTATTTCCCCAGTGCCAGAATGCACAATTGACATAGACATACTTAGCAGCTGGCAAAACCCCCACATTGGCTCCCTGACTGGTAGGGGGAGGGCTATTACTGTGGAAAAGGCCAAATGGAAGCCATTAGAGCTGCCTCTACCAGGGAAAATAGTAAATCAAAAACAATATTGCATCCCTGGAGAAATTGTGAAGATTAGTGCCACCATCAAGGACTTGAAAGATGCAGGGGTGATGATTCCCACCACATTCCCATTCAACTCTCTTATTTGACCTGTGCAGAAGACAGATGGATCTTGGAGAATGATATTATAAGCTTAACCAAGTGGTGACTCCAATTGCAGCTGCTATACAAGATGTGGTTTTGTTGCTTGAGCAAATTAACACATCTGCTGGTACCTAGTATGCACCCATTGACTTGGCACATGCCTTTTTCTACATTCCTGTCCATAAGACCCACCAGAAGCAATTTACTTTCAGCTGGCAAGACCAGCAATATACCTTTACTGTCCTACCTCAGGGGCATGTCAACTCTCCGACTTTGTGTCATAATCTTATTGGGAGAGAACTTGATTGCTTTTTGCTTCCACAAGATATCACACTGGTCCATAACATTGATGACATTATGCTGATTGGATCCAATCTGCAAGAAGTAGCAAACACACTGGACTACTGGTGAGACATTTGCTTGCCAGAGGTTGGAAAATAAACCTGATTAAAATTCAGGGACCTTCTACCTCAGTAAAATTTCTAAGGGTCTAGTGGTGTGGGACCTGTTGAGATATTCCTTCTAAGGTGAAGGATAAGTTGCTGCATTTGGCCCCTCTTACAACCAAGAAAGGGGCACAGTGTCTAGTGGGCCTATTTGGATTTGAGAGGCAATACATCCTCATTTAGGTGTGTTACTCCAGCCCATTTATTGAGTGAGCCGAAAGGTTGTCAGCTTTGAGTGGGGTCCAGAACAGGAGAAGGCTGTGCAACAGCTCCAGGCTGCTGTGCAAGCTCCTCTGCCGCTTGGGCCACCCATATGACCCAACAGATCCAAAGGTAGCTGAGGTGTCAGTGGCAGATAGGGATGCTGTTTGGGGTCTTTGGCAGGCCTCCATAGGTGAATCACAGTGGAGGCCTCTAGGGTTTTGGAGCAAGACTCTGCCATCTTCTGCAGATAACTACTCTCCCTTTGAGAAACAGCTCTTGGCCTGTTACTGAGGTTTGGTGAATGTTCGACTACGGGTCATCAAGTCATCATGTGACCTGAACTGCCTATCATGAACTGGGTGCTTTCTGACCCATCTAGTCATAAAGTATGTCATGCACAGCAGCATTCCATCATAGGTCCTGAAGGCACAAGTAAGTTACATGATGAAGTGTCTCAAATGCCCATGGTCTCCACTCCTGCCACCCTGCCTTCTCTCCCCTAGCCTTCACTGATGGCCTCAGGGGGAGATTCCTATGATCAGCTGACAAAGGAAGAGAAGACGAGGGCCTGGTTTACAGATTGTTCTGCAGAATATGCAGGCACCACCCAAAAGTGGATGGCTGCAGCACTACAGTCCCTTTCTAGTACATCCCTGAAGGACGGCAGTGAAAGGAAATCTTCCCGGTGGGCAGAACTTTGAGCAGTACAACTGGTTGTGTACTTTGCCTGGAAGGAGAAATGGCCAGATGTGCGAGTATATACTGATTTATGGACTGCAGTCAATTGTTTGGCTGCATGGTCAGAGACTTGGAAGAAGCATGATTGGAAAATTGGTGACAAAGGAATTTGGGGAAGAAGTATGTGGATGGACCTCTGTGAGTGGTGAAAAACTGGAGATGTTTGTATGCTATGTGAGTGCTCACCAAAGGGTGATCTCAGCAAAGGAGGATTTTAATAATCTGTGGACACTACTCAGCCTCTTTCCCCAGTCACCCCTGTCATTGTCTGATGGGCCTATGAACAAAGTGGCCATGGTGGCAGGGATGGAGGTTATGCATGGGCTCAGCAACATGGACTTCCACTCACCAAGGCTGATCTGGCTATGGCCACTGCTGAGTGCTCAATTTGTCAGAAGCAGAAACCAACACTGAGCCCTCGATATGGCACCATTCCTCAGGATCATCAGCCAGCTACCTGGTGGCAGGTTGATTATATTGGACCTCTTCCAACATGGAAAGGGCAGTTTTGTCCTCAACTGGAGTAGACATTTACTCCAGATATGGGTTTGCCTATCCTACATGCAATGCTTTTGCCAAGACTACCATCCATGGACTCACGGAATGCTTTATCCACCATCATGGTATTCTACACAGCACTGCCTCTGACCAAGGTGTTGAGGGAAGTCAGGGACCCCACATGGAGGGACCAGCTGAAGCCGTGGGAGAAGAACATACATTTTGAAGATTTCATGGACATTTATTAGTTCCCCAAATTAATACTTTTATAATTTCTTACGCCTGTCTTTACTGCAATCTCTGAACATAAATTGTGAAGATTTCATGGACACTTATCACTTCCCCCATCAATATCCTTGTGATTTCCTATGCCTGTCTTTACTTTAATCTCTTAATCCCATCATCTTCTTCGTAAGCTGAGGAGGATATATGTCGCCTCAGGACCCTGTGATGATTGCGTTAACTGCACAAATTGTTTGTAGAGCATGTGTGTTTGAACAATGTGAAATCTGGGCATCTTGAAAAAAGAACAGGATAACAGCGATGTTCATGGAACCAATGAGGTAACCTTGAACTGACTGCTGGTGAGCTGGATGGAACAGAGCCATATTTCTCTTCTTTCAAATGCAAATAGGAGAAATATCGCTGAATTCTCTTTCTCAGCAAGGAACATCCCTGAGAAAGAGAATGCGCCCTGAGGGTAGGTCTATAGATGTCCCCCTTAAGGCCACCGCCTTTTACAGTCAAAGCCGAAGGGATGAAATAAGCCCCTGTCTCCTGTAGTGCTCCCAGGCTTATTAGGATGCGGAAATTCCAGCCTAATAAATTTTGGTCAGACAGGTTGTCTGCTCTCAAACCCTGTCTCCTGATAAGATGTTATCAATGACAATATGTGCCTGAAACTTCATTAGCAATTTTAATTTCACCCCATCCGGTGGTCCTGTGATCTCACCCTGCCTCCATTTGCTTTGTGATATTTTATTACCTTGCGAAGTATGTGATCTCTGTGACCCACACCCTATTTGTGCACTCCCTCTCCTTTTGAAAATCACTAATAAAACACTTGCTGGTTTTACAGCTCAGAGAACATCATGGAACCTGCCAACATGTGATGTCTCCCCCGGACACCCAGCTTTAAATTTATCTCTCTTGTGCTCTTTCTCTTTATTTCTCAGACCAGCCAAGGTGCCTAGGAAATAGAAAAGAACCCATGATAAACATCAGGGGTGGGGTTTTTCGCTGATACCAAGGCACTCACTTTTCAACTAAACAAGTGTGGCAGTGGGCTCATGATCATAGAATTCACTGGTCTTACCATGTTCCTCATCATCCTGAAGCAGCTGGATTGGTAGAACTGTGAAATTTGAAGTCACAATTACAATGACAATACTTTGCAGGGCTGGCCAGAAGGCCGTGTGTGCTCTGAATCGGCATCCAATGTATGATACTGTTTCTCCCATAGCCAGAATTCACGGGTCCAGGAATCAAGGGGGGAAAGTGGAAGTAGCACTACTCACCATCACCCCTAGTGAGCGACTAGCAAAATTTTTGCTCCTGTTCCCATGACATTATGTTCTGCTGGCCTAGAGGTCTTAGATCCAGAGGGAGAAATGCTGCCACCAGGAGACAACAATGATTCCATTAAACTAAAAGTTAAGATTGCCACCTGGATACTTGGATTCCTCCTACCTTTAAGTCAATAGGCTAAGAAGAAAGTTACAGTGTTTGCTGGGGTGATTGACCCAGACTATCAAGATAAAATCAGTCTACTACTCCACAAGAGAGGTAAGGAAGAGAATGCATGGGATACAAGAGATTCATTAGGGCATCTCTTAGTATACCATGCCCTGTGATTAAGGTAATGGGAAACTACAACAGTCCAATCCAGGCAGGAGTACAAATGGCCCAGACACCTCAGAAACGAAGGTTTGGGTCACTCCAGTAGAAAAAAATCACTACCTGCTGAGGTGCTTGCCGAAGGCAAAGGGAATAACAGAATGGGTAGTAGAAGAAGGTAGTCATCAATACCAGCTACAACCACATGACCAACTGCAGAAACTAGGACTGTATCTGTCATGAGTATTTCCTCCTTCTTGTGTTAAAAACATGTTTGTGCATGTATATACTTGTACTAACAAAATATCTTCATTTATTTCCTTTTCCTTTATGATGTAACGTAAGATTTATTGACTTCATATCAGCATTTAAGTATTGTTAACTTTATGTAATAGTATTTCAGTTGAGGATTTGTGTGTTCTGGTTGTACAAAAGATAGTTGTATTATGTTAGTGTAATTATGACCTTATTATTGTCTTTTTTTGAAGATTACATATGATCTCAGGAGATGTGTATGGGTTCAGGTTGACAAGAGGTGGACTTATGATGGTTAACACTGAGTGTCAACTTGATTGGATTGAAGGCTGCAAAGTATTGATCGTGGGTATGTCTGTGAGGGTGTTGCCAGTGGAGATTAACATTTGGGTCAGTGGGCTGAGAAAGGCAGACCTACCCTTAACCTGTGTGGGCACCATCTAATCAGCTGCCAGTGAATATAAAGCAGGCAAAAAAATGTGAAAAGACTAGACTGGCCTAGCCTTCCAGTCTACATCTTTCTCCTGTGCTAGATGCTTCCTGCCCTCAGATATCAAACTCCAAGTTCTTCAGTTTGGAGACTCAGACTGGCTCTCCTTGCTCCTCAGCTTGCAGATGGCCTATTGTATGACCTTGTGATCATGTGAGTTAATACTAATAAACTCCTATTTTATATATATATATAATATATATTATATTGTATATGCAAAAATATATATATTGCATATTGTATATGCAAATATATATATGTGTATATATATCCTATTAGTTCTGTCCCTCTAGAGAACCCTAATGAATACACATTTTATTTCTAGTTTTTGCATGGCCCCCAACCATATTCAGAGTTAACAGCTGTTCTTACCACCTTCCAATCTGTAACTTAAGTTTCTTAGTCTTTAGTCATAATCTGGTATTCCAGCACCCAGATTTTGCTTTTTTTGCAATGCCTCTGCATTCTCCTACTGATGGAGACATTTTACATTATTTTATGTTATTTCCCTCATCTTTCTATACTTGGATGTCTTTGTATGCTGTTCATTTTTATCAGAATGCCCTTTCTAACACATTTGCCTCACCAACTTGTATTCATTTCTTATGATTCAATTCAAGCATCACCTCCTGAAGAAACACTCAAAACTTTTATTACCCTTGTGATGGACATTGACTATGACTTAATGTGCTGTATTTAAAAATTGGTTTATATGTCTGTCCTCCCATTCAGCTGTAAGTGTCATAAGGGTAAGGACTGGCTTATTTCTCTTTATCTAATACTTTGTGTGGAACATAGGTAGCACTTTATAAATATTCACCAAATACTCTGAAAATATAGCTTCAATCATTGTTGAATATATGGGAGATGTTAATTGGTTCTTTTCCCTGTGATTTCAGTTGAATTGAGAAATGGACACAATGAAGCAGTGTCCACCATCTGTTTCATTGTTGGCAAACCCAGATAAGAGAACTTGGTTGAGCCTTCTAACCTGCATCTCTTTTTGAACGTATCCACCCAGGCACAGGTGTACAGACTGGAACTCAGATAGCAGAAGCTTGTTTCTTGAGTAGACAGTGGAAGTATGAGATGAGCTCCCCCCCATGGCTAAGCATAGCAGGCCCAGGATGGTGAGAGAGAGACTACTAGTTTTTGAGGTAACCCATGGAAATGTGAGCCAATCAGGTTGGCCATTGTTCCTCCTGAAGGAAAAAATGAGTTATGGGGGTAGAGTAGGACGACCAGCTCATCCCAGGTTTGCCAAAACTTTCCTTGTTTTAGCACTGAAGTGCCATGTCCTGCAAACTCCCTTAGTCACAGCAAACTGGGATAGGTGATCACCTTAAATAGAAAAAAGGATGGAAGCCATCTTCTCGGCACTTGTGAAAGAACAGAAGAATTGGTGGCAAATGACATTATTAGAGTGAAGAAAAGTTCTCCCCAACTATTATGTTCCTTAGTGGTCCAACTATGAGTGGTTCTACCTTGGCCACTAAATTAATTATAAAATACTCACCTAGGCATTCTAGGAATTTCTCAATTTAGCCCCAGTCTGCCTTTTTTGTTTATCACCTAGTATTCTGCAAATGTCTGTTGAGAAACTGCCATTGACCAGTTATATTTTTAAACCCATGGAACAACATAGTAAAAAAAAATAATATAAAAGGCTTTAAGCTTCCTATGGGCAAGGTCTGTGATGGTACTCAGTCCCTAACATGGCCCCCGTGATGACTCCTCCCATGTTGATTCTCTCCCTTTTAATGTGGGCTAGACCTATTGACCAACTTCTACTGAACAGAATAGTGGAGATGTGATGGGATGGTGGGATGTCACGTCTGAGGTTAGGCTATAAAAAGACAATGGCTACTGTTTTGGGTGTTCCCTCCTGGAGTGTTCTCCCCAAGGGAAGTCAGTTGTGTCCCAAGGCAGCCCTGTGGAGAAGCCCACATGGTAAGGGACTAAAGTATGCTGATAACTGTGTGTGTGAGATAGAAAGCAGATCCTTTTCTAGCCCCCTTCCTGTGCAGTTGAGCTTTCAGATAAAATAGCAGCTCTGGCCTGCAGCATAAATTCAACTCATGAGAGATTTGAGCCAGAGGCACCTGCTGAGTCATGACTCAATTCCAAACCAATTGAAACTATGGAATAATACAATTTTGTTGTCTTAAACCATTAGGTTGTGGGGTGGTTAGTTATGCAACAATATGTAATCAATACATCTATACCTGTGCTTCTTTTGTTGGATCCTTTTCACTGATGGTCTCCCTAATGAAGTGCTTGCATATAATAGATGCTCCATTTCACTAGTGAATGAATGAATGAATTAATGACATGTCTCTCCTGAAAGAAATTCTGCTGTTTTTACCAAAAAAAAAAAATTGTGAGACTTTTTTGTATCAGGGACTCTATCTTTGAAACAGGTTTATTTTCTGTATTGCCTATGATAATGTTTTATGCATACAGGATCTTAAATATTCTTGATTGGATTTGATGTCTTACTATTTTTTAAATACATAAAATATGTGAAGCTACCACAGTGCTGAATTAGAATACAGAGTTGAAGCTCATCTGGATAAAACCCAAGCTTGTATGAATAAGTATAATGAAGACCAGTGAATTGATCTCAAGCCAACTCATAACCTCATAATGTTTATTTCATTATTTCTTCTTTTTGATGTTCATTACGTCAGTCACATCTTTTATCACTTGTTTAATTAGAAAATGGGCATGGGAATAGGCAGAAAATTTAGTGACTCTCATACCTATAATTAAAGCTATAAATTGGAAAGATTTCCCTATTTGGGGAATTGACTCAATTCCAAATGGCAGGGGGAGTGGTCATAGAATTGCAAATAGTACTAGCCCAGGAGTTAGGAGACTTGAGCTTTTGTCTTAGTTTTGTTAGTAACTAGTCCCATAAGTATAAAAATTCAATCCTTTCTTTGTGCTTTAGTTTCTTTACCAGTAAAATGAGGAGGCTGGACTAATCCTCTCTGTTTCTTTCCAGGAAGTAAAACAAAAGACCCCTGTGGCTACCTTCTATGAACTAGGCACTATCTAACTTTTACAAAAGATAAAAAAAAGGCTTATTTTTTTAATGACTAAATTATTTGAACTTAAAAAATTAGTAATTTGCAGGTTGTATGCAAACTATGATTGAAAAAAGGGAAATCAGAGTGAGCCTAGAAGGCAGGCTTCTGAGGAGAAGCAGATCTACTGGGAATCACATGCCCCTAATAATGCGATGTTACCAACCTGAGTGTGGAAGCTATTTGGGAAGCTGACTAATGGGATTGGTTGCGATTCAGTAATTATCAGCAATTGACTGATATTTATCTTTTATTCCTTGTCAACATTTCCAGGTAGGAGCCTCTCCTCTGCCTGGCACAGGATAAGTACTCAATAAATATTTGTGAAATGAATGAATTTTTTTAAAAAAGTTCCTCTTTGGGC
The DNA here is from genome assembly GCF_008728515.1 of Papio anubis. Classification (NCBI taxonomy): domain Eukaryota; kingdom Metazoa; phylum Chordata; class Mammalia; order Primates; family Cercopithecidae; genus Papio; species Papio anubis. The sequence continues at coordinate 49,385,308 of NC_044981.1, forward strand.
TCGGTAGCTCACACCTGTAATCCCAGGACTTTGGGAGGCCGAGGCGGCAGATCACGAGGCCAGGAGATAGAGACCATCCTGGATAACACAGTGAAACCCCTTCTCTACTAAAAATACAAAAAATTAGCCAGGCGTGGTGGCGGGCGCCTGTAGTCCCAGCTACTTGGGAGGCTGAGGCAGGAGAATGGGGTGAACCTGGGAGGCGGAGTTTGCAGTGAGCCGAGATCCCGCCACTGCACTCCAGCCTGGGCAACAGAGCAAGACTCTGTCTCAAAAACAAAAACAAAACCGGTCCTCTTTTTCCAAGTTCCTGTTCCATGACTCCATAATTAAGCATCTACCGTATAATAGGCACACTATAAAAGCCTGCTCAATGCAATAATGATGGAGTGGTAAGATAAGGGACTTTGAAGGTGACTTATTTGGGGTTAAAGGTATGGACTTGCAAGGAGTGTTTAACCTCTCTAAACTCCAATTTCATCACACATAGATTATTTTTCTAATCTCAGAGGACTGTTAGAACTACTTTAGAATAAATAAAACAGTTACACGTAACGTCTGACCCAGAATGTAAGTTCAATATATTTTAGTTGTTTTATTGCTTCACTTCCATTTTTAGTCACCTTTTCTCTATTATTATGTCCGTGCAAAACAAAACAAGATGAAGCAAAGTAATAATAATACATCAAAGCCCACAGAAGATTTGGATAACGCTGTGTGTGTGCCTTATGTGTGATTCACCCTGTGAGTTCTAGGGGCCAGATAAGATCTGCTTATGTTATGCATGATTATATTGAATTTTTCTTAGACTTTGAACCCTTAGGAATTAAAAGCATATCTTCTATTTTGTGATATTTTTGTAGTCTACATTGTCATTTGTTTGAAGAGATTCATTAATATTGACTAATAGTGATGTCAGTTCTCTTAGCAGTGTAAAATACAATGACATCACTGAAATTCATGTAGAAATTGTTTTTGTTTTATGACTTTATCTCTTCTAAGAGCTGTTCATTGACAAATTATGTTCATAATATGCGTGTTAGCAGGTGGTAGGGGGAGGATGGAGCTCAGTGCTAATGGGGGAGAATAAAATAGCATAAGTATTTACAAATGAGATCTCTCTAGAGAAGTAGATTTTACCAGTTAATACAGCTAAATAAATAAATAAATAAAAGCTATTGCTTCCTTCCTGTCTTCTCATTCTGGGTGTACATGGAACAGAATCAATTGGAGATCCCACTACCTGTACAGGTTGTGAGCCCTTGGCAACCATTACTGACAGGAATTTGTTGTGTTCCTCATGACAGAAAAAACAAAATGCTTGAAAATGTCAATGTGTATGTTTTCATGGCTTCGAACAATGCTTGAGAATGTCTGTGTCTTTGTTTTCATGGCTTATGAATATAAAAATGGTAAGTTTTCACTCCAGTCATTTGGTCAGCAGTCACAAATTCAGATACAGTGTCATCTACCTTCACTCTTGTTCATTCTTTACCTGACTCTTGATTGTTAATCTTATACTCTGGGTTAGTGAGTCTAGTCCTGCTGGTAATTGTTATGGTGCTGATTCCTGGGAATTTAGATTGGAGATGAGGGGAGGGAGAACTAAACAGAGGCAACTACCCATTATGAATAAAAACATTACTGTGATTTCTTATAATGTATTTTTCTCTTACCCTGTGTTAGAATCTGTAAAACCTAGGCTTAACTGGACAAGGCTCCACATTCAGAACTCTAACTGCTGTGGCTTATTTGAGAAGTCTTTGTCAATGTAGGCCTCTTTACTATTATAGTTTTGGGCAGAAAGCTTTGCAAGAGTCACTGAATTAAGGAGATAGTACTTTGAAGAAAAAATCGGAAAGATTTTATTGAATCCCTGGGTTGAAGGATTCTGTAGCAGAGGTTCTTATCAGTCTCTCAACAGAGGCGGGGCTGTAATAAAATTTTTACTGGTTTGCTGCAAATGAGAAAAGCACAAATAACAACTGTAAGTTTTCCATGAGGCTAAAATATTTCAATTTGAATTGTTGTTCTTTGTTCTGAAATTATAAATTTCTTGTCTTTTTGCTGGGAGAGGATTATTTCTTTTATGAGACAATGGTAAATAATAGTAAAAATGAATGAGAGTCTTTAAAAATGTTATTAATGTCATTAATTGGCAAAATATCATTTTAGTCCCCCTACATTAAAAAATTATGATCTTAAAATTATGAAAAACATTTCACTAGGGATAATCTATTACAATGATTTAAAAAATATAGTGAATAACCCCTCCATTTTTCCCACAAAATGAAATTTTATGTGGAAACTTATGTGCAAAGTAAAATTTCTCTGGTTGGAGCAAAATGGGGGAGGCTACAGATCTTCCTCACAGCTCCTGAGATAACCCTTTCATAGAATCCTTGGGTTCCTTCAAACATAGTTTTGGAAGGATTGGTTTGTATGACAGTTTCTCAACCTTGACACTCTTGCTATTTTTGGCTGGAGAACTGGAAAGTTCTTTGTTGTGGGGACTATCCTGTGTATTGCAGTTTGATTAGCAACATCTCATGTCTCTAATGCAAGTAGCATTCACCTCTTCTAATTATGAAAAACAAAAATGTCAGTAGCACTCACCTCTTCTAATTGTGAAAAAACAAAAATGTCTCCAGATACTGCTGAATGTCCCCTGTGTGTGGGTGGGGGGTCAAAATTGCCCCCAGTTGAGAACTACTGTTCTAGGCAACAGATGAACCCATACAGTGCAGATAGGAAGAGATGAGCTAAGTAGTATTATGATATTTTTTGCTTCTCTAAAAAATTCTGTTATTCCACCACCTTTCCTCTGTTCAAACTATGTTTGGCTTCCATGTGCCAAGGAAACTGAAGTCACAGCTGAAATGCAAAGAAAAACAAAATAAGGTAATGCTCAGCTTCTGATCTCCCAAGATCTAGAGCCTAGATTAAACAATAAATTTGGAAGAATACATAGCTATCCTGTTTTACCTGGCACAGTGAGTGAATATAAAACCTTCTAGGCTAGAAGAGACAGGCTAGAGATTTTAGAAAGGAAGTAAGAGTATTAGATGAGGCGTGAAAGGTCTGTGTGTATGGTGAGGGGGGCAGAATAGACTTTTTTTTAGGCTTGAGGATCTGAGATTAGAAAGCAGCCTTCCTCTCCCTGTGTGTGAGTGAAGCCATAAAAAGCAGAGAACTCCCAAGCAACCCTGGGATGGGCACCAGAGAATGGAAATGCCATTGTGGTCTGTCTAGGTGTAAGAAGACAAAAGAAAAACTGTCATGTTTCCTGCAGCCACAAAGAGGGACTGGAGAACATGCAAAAGTTCTTGTGCCTCATTCCCTGCCCCTTGCTCTGTGTGAAGGAAAATGAGCTATGAAACAAGTAAATGAGCATGTAGAGGTTTTGTCCTTGTGGGGAATGCCTCACTGAAGACTACAGAGAGGAACAACCCTCTAAGGACTGAATGATGCTCTAGTTACACTTCAACCAGTGCTGGCATAGAAGAGGACATGTCCGCGGACCAGAGAGGACCTGATACATCTGATATGATTCCATCACAGGAGAGATACTGATCAAGATTGTGAAGAGCATTCATCTATCACCAATGCCTCAGTTCCTTAGTATCTGTCTGCCCTAGAAGTGAAGAGTGATAGGTGAATCTTGAATGTCATGGAGCTTAAACCTGAAGTGTCTAAGGGAAATCATAATCAGGAAGGCAGCTGAATTTACCACCATGTAATTGTATTATATTTTCTGCATTGTGCTAAATGGAGCTTGAGATGAAAATCTTTTCCTCTTCATCCCCACTTTGCATGTTCCCCATAATATTGTCAGTGGAATGATGTAACAAGTAAAATACCTTCATTCAAGCAAAAAAAAAAAAAAAAAAAAAAAAAGTCCTTAGCTAAAAGCACCAATGTTATCATTCAGTGACTAGATTAGCATCAGGATAAGAGAAAATAAAAATCACACTGAGATTTGGAGGTACTGAGGTCTGTAACTTACTTTGACTGCTTCAAAAAATAAGATGATTGGATAGCAGGTGAGAGAAGTGGATATATATGTGATAAAGCAAATACAGGAAATATTAATTATGGATTCTAAATAGTAGATACGTAAACATTCACTGCAAAGTTGCTTCAAATTTTCTGTGTATTTGAAAACATTCACAGCATGTCAACAAAACAAGCATGATAAAGCCACTGTTTGTGCTAAGACCAGCTTGTATTTAGATTAGGCTTGTTATGTAGTAGTAGAAACATTAGAAATAGTTTTGACTCTTTAGATATACATATGTTTATGGGAAAGTTATATATATATATTTATATGTAATGAATGTAAACAAACAAGGGTCAGATATACACTCTGCTTCCCTCCAGACCAATTCTGGCTACTGTGCGGCACATTCTAGGAGTCTTATTAGAATTAGCCACATTCTCCCCACTTGCCCTTACTACTCATATTTCACAACTCTTCCTGGAATTTTCTAATAATTGTACAGTAGTGTGTTGTGGTTCATCATCTTGACTTGACACTTTTGGGGGGGAATGTAAATAAAAATACTTCTCACTACTATTGAGGCCTTTGAAACATAAATTAGAATTCCTTGTCCTAATTTGCCGTTGACAAGTCTTAGAGGCAGAGGTAAAACAAAATTCTTGAACCAGCAAACTTGCTTCTACAAGTACAAAGGAATTTCAATAGTAGCCTCAGGAAAAAATGGATGGAACTGTCAGTCATAAAAGAATTGAAGAGGGGAAAAGAACTGATGCTTCATGAAATGGGAGAATTCAAATGTTTCAGCATGTCACTGACCTCTGTACTGAATCTAACGTTCTTTGAATCCCTAAAGATAAAAAAAATGGTTAGGTACCTCCATTAGGCCTAATAAAAAGTGTTCATACCTCACATATTAATTATATGTAGTGTTTATCCCACATAACAATATCAAGTCATAAGAACTTCTGGTGTGTAACCATTTTGAATATCTGTAATGCGTCTTTTAAAATTGAAATATAATTAGCATGTCATAAAAGGCATGGATTTTAAATATTCAATTGGATGATTTTTTGGCAATGTAACTGCTCTCCTAAAATATTTGTGACATTTTTAAATTGGGTCAAAACTTTCAAATAATTTCAAGTGTCTCATTGCTAAATAGCAGTTACATGAAATTAATAGTAAGTATTGCTCTAAGTAGTAATCTAAATAGTTCATGACCATACTTGAAATTGTGTATGATAATGAACCTTCTTCAAGTTCAATTTGATATATTTCCTGGGAGGAGGGAGCAGAAAAATCTTACTAGTTGGCTGTAAATGTTTGTGTCGTATAGGCTTTAAAATCTTGACGAAACCTGGGAGTTTTGACCGATATAATTAATTTCAAAAACAACAACAAACACACACATACACAAACTTTATTATGACTGGAGAAAAATAAATTCCAAATAAGATAGTAAATTGGGGTTTGTTTTTACAGCTCCTAAGTACAAGGGTACGGTTCGCCCCAGAAAGAAGCTGACTGCTATCATAGCAGCCATTAACCAATGCGCATGGAGACCCTCCTCGCAGTATTGCCTTAGTACATCTGCCCCTAAGGAGCAGGTTTGTTGTAGGACCAGAAACTCTGTTGGTCTATCTGAGTGTGCAGTGCTGGAATCCTATGCTGGGTCCAAAACCTCTTGCCTCCAACAGAAACATTAAATATGCACCTACTCTGTGGAAGGTATTGGATAGGTATACTGCATTCCTTATTTCCTTGTATCTTCTTCATCAAACTATTCCCATTTTAGAACTAAAGCCTATGAAGCTTAGAAAAATTAAGAAAATTTTCAAAGTCATCCAGCTACTAAGTGGTATACTTTCTAAATGGACAGTGTTGACACTATTGTCCGGAAAGTTAAAATAAAATTAATTCAGTGAGATAACTGTATTAAAACAAAGTTTAATTTGGGATGTTTAACACACATAGTTAATAAACATTAAGCACCACAAAAGTTAGGTATTACACATTCTAACAGTTTTTGTTACTGTTTAGAGAAGAGAGGAAGGGGATAGCCTATTAATTAAACAAAAATGGCTTTACTTTTATCCATTTAATTTGTTTATGATCATGATTAATATTTTATTTGAATGCAGGGTTCTATGAAAAATAAGTCTGAAAGCCACTGACCTGGTCTTACTCTTCCATAGTATAGTTAAGTAAACTGAGGTCTACAAAGTCATTTGTATTAGGTTACTCCAAACTGAGTGGGAAAGCCAGAATTAGTTTGACCCAGTTTGACAAACATATACACAGTTTCTGTTATGCAAGTGACCCTGAGCTAGTTAAACAAGTTAATGTTCATAATTCTGGTTCTCTACCAGTTCACAGTCTATGAGAGAACCCAAGTTTCGTGATGATAAGGCTATTAATGTTTCTGCCTTATCTCATTGCTGATTGTTTAATTTTACCAGTTCATACACACTGTCTCTCATCTGCCAGTCCTTAAAAGAGAGGACCATACTATAATCATTTTATACTACGTATGAGTAGCTTTGCTCAAGACTCACTTATTAGATTGGCTTCCCTGTTCTTAAGAGGGTAGCCACAGAGAACTGTGTACTTTGGGTAGGGGGAAAAGGGAGAAGGAGAAGGAGACTGAAAGGTAAATGAGTACTGAAGTGGCATGGATGGGTGGTAGGCTTGGGAATGCAGGAGACAAACTTTGCCTATGTTATTATTTACTCACACTCTTCCTAGGCTCTAGAGTGTCGTGCATGGTATTACAGGGTCTTGGGCAGACAGATAGCTCAAGTAAAAATATAAGCATTGACTTTGGCAGGTGATGATACATATTAGGCTGCTCTTGCATTGCTATAAAGGAATACCTGAGTCTGGGTAATTTATAAAACAAAGAAGGTTAATTGGCTTATGGTTCTGCAGGCTGTACAGGAAGCATATCAGCATGTGCTTGGCTTCTGAGTAGGCCTCAGGAAACTTACAACTATGGCAGAAGGCAAAGGGGGAGGAGGCACATCACATAGTGAGAGCAGGAACAGGAGAGGGATGGGGGAGATGCCACACACTTTTCAACCACTATATCTCTCAAGAACTCATTCACTGTAATGAGGACAGTACGAAGGAAATGGTGCTAAACTATTCAGGAGAAATCTGTCCCCGGGATCCAATCACCTCCCATCAGGTCCTACCTCCAACATTGGTGATTACATTTCAACATGAGATTTGGGTGGGGACATATATCCAAAGCTGTATCACAATGTCATAATCCTTAACATCAATTTTTTCATCCTAAAATAGTAATTACAATAGTGTAAACAATAATATAAATGAGACTTAATTGAGATAATACTTATGAATGTCTTAGGACAGTGCTCAATTTAATGGGCCTCAGGGCAGTCCTGACAATAGAGTGCCATCCAGAATAACTGAAGGTGACTTGCTATTGTTTGGGAATCAATTACAATGACCTTGCCTGGCCATTTGGCCAGTACATTGGTTTCCTTTGCTTATTATAAAGTCAGATTTTGGGGAAGTCTCTCTACCTGGAAAGACTTTCTTTGCAGGGCATCTTGAATTATTCTGATTTTTTACTTGCTTTCAGGAATGGCTAATTCCTGGAGAGATAACCCAGATGCAGATTATAAACTTGTGTGATGGACCCGCTCATGTGGGGAAACCCGTGGCTTCCTAGCAGTGAACCTCGTTGCGCCAACCAAGAAAAGAAAGACCCTTGAGCAGGACTGGCACATAATCACTCCCCTCAGTATTATCACTCCACAAATCAATGTTAGACCTCTGCACAGGTGGAGGTTCGTGCTTGAGGGCCATTGAACACTACCCATTTCCCTAATGCATCATAATTAAACACCTGTGCTAAGTAAGTTCTTACTCATCCACTGTGGAAATTTGCCGGGTGCTCAACAGTCCTTGACATTTTCTATCTCTTACTTGGGAGGGTGGTCTCATGGTTATGCTTTGGTTCTCCTGGAAAAAAGAAACAAAAACAGCCCAGCAACTTCTTTCTACTCCATGAAAAATTCTTATTGAGATGTGGATTTCAGGGCTTTTCAAGGACACTTACGGAAGGAAATATTTTGTGAATTTAGGAAGCATTCCTGTTTTCTCAAAAGCAGTGGTAATTAAAATGGACTGTCCAACAGGGAAAACAGCAAAGTGCATGAGAGCACTTTTTTTTTTTTTTTTTAAGAGATGGAGTTTCGCTCTTGTTGCCCGAGCTGGGGTGCAATGGCGCAATCTCAGCTCACTGCAACCTCTGCCTCCTGGGTTCAAGCAATTCTTCTGCTTCAGCCTCCCGGGTGGCTGGGATTACAGGCTCACACCACCACACCCGACTAATTTTTAGTAGAAATGAGGCTTCACTGTGTTAGCCAGGCTGGTCTCGAACTCTTGACCTCAGATGGTCCACCTGCCTCGGCCTCCCAAAGTCCTGGGATTACAAGCCTGAGCCACTGCACCTGGCCTGAGAGTGCTGTTTTTTGTTGTTGTTGTTGTTTGTTTTGGTTTTTTTTAAAATTGTGTTTTTAATGTCACTGATTCAGTGAAGAGAATGTCTAAGAATGTGGCATGTTTTTAATGAAGTTGGCTGTGCTATAATATGAGAAATAGGTGTAAATTAGGTAAACTACTGTTGCAGTATGTCAGAAGCTCAGCAAAAAGGGTCCTTCTCCATTGTCATGCTCACGGTTGCAATACACTTCCATACTGCTGCATTGAGCATTTTTCTTTCATCTTGAACAAGCAGCCAGCAAACAGGTTTGGCTCTAGGATAAATTTGTGGCTCAAGTAGAGTCTGTCTTCAACTCATATCACTTCTCTTTCTTGGTAATAACCTCACATTTTGGTTGTTGTGTCTCTTTTCTGTTTACGTTGTTCCCTCTGTCAAAACAAGAAATAGTAATAGCTAATGGATACTGTTTATTGAGTATCTATCTAATCTTGTCTGTATACTGATTATATGAACACTGAATAAGGCACATTTTTTAACCCCCATGTTACAGCTGAAGTAAGTTATGCTGAGAGAGGTTAAGGCAAGTTTATTGTGTCCTATAGTACTCAAGTGTCATGGTTGGCCATTAAACCTACAATCTGTGTGACACCATATCTGTGAACATTCCAATCAGGGAGAGAATCTTTATCTGTAATTTGTGCTTGGTGATTGTTTCAGTAATTACTCTTTAGAAAATGTGTTCTCTAGATTAGGTACTTTATTTTAAACTTAATTTCTAGCACTGCATTGAAATGCCTGGCAAGGAAAATCTTGGACCTTATCAAAAAGGTAGGGAGAAATGGGGAAATCCATTCAGATATGGTGTATTGAAGCAATTCTCCAGATTTATTTAATTTTGTCACTTAAGGTGATTAGTTTGGGGAGAATTCTGTACATTCAATTCCCTACCCATTTTCCCCTTTTCTTCACTTTCCTAGAAAAATATATAATCCTGTATTTGTAGAACAAGCAAGAATCCCTGAGGAAAATATCATTAGTGTGGCTTTGAGGAGGCAAGGCTACAACTTTATGTTTCTAGAGTCAAATGGGCCTTCAGTTCTGCTCAGTAATTCTTTCCTATGTTCCATGTCTTTCATGTCTAACAGTAGCTATTCTACACCTTTATCACGTTCTTCAGGATTTAACCACCTCTCAGGTGATGACCGCAATCTGAATTCACAGAGACAAAGCTCTCAAATAAGAATTCCATATCCTCCTTGGGATTCCAATGGATATAAAAACCATGACTGTTCACTTTCTCATTTCTCTCTTTTTAGAAAAAGATATGTCTGTTCTTTTGTTCAGAGATAATCATTTCACCTTTGTGTTCTGGATCTTCTTAATAGCTCTACCTTGCTCTAGCTATCATTTCTTCTTTCTCTCTTCTGCAACTTTTGTATTTTCTCCTGATTCCTTCCTTTTACTTATATACAGGCTCTAGTTTCTCTTGTCTTACAAAATCAAAATAATAATTCTTAAAAATGATCAGACTTCTTTTGATCTTACATTTCCTCTATCTATTGTTTTATCCTTATTTTTCTTGCAGGTCTATTGATATTTTTTCCCAGCCTTTGGTTTACTTCCCCACTGCCTGAAAACTTTCCACTCCCTTGTAACTGACCTTCTATCTCCTCCACTGCATGAAGCTTATGACTTCTGAACCATGCAGCCCCATTGACAATTCAATCCTGGTTTCATTGAGCATGTCTGTGTAATTGAATACTCTTGTCTTGTCTTCTTTGACATTTTTCTTCTGTCTTTCCTTTTGATTCTTGCAGTATTTCCAGTCAGCATCATAGACATTTCTTCCTCCACTTAATCTTTAAATATGGGATAGGTTCTTTCCTCAGTTGTCTTTTCCCGCTTTACACTCTGTCCTTAGGTGACCTTATCCAGGCCTGTGACCTTCCCTACACTCTGATGATGTGCAATTCTGTATCTCTATCTCAGATCTCTATTCTGATTTCTCCAACATAACAAACTGTTTGTTGATGTTATCACTTGGCTGTACCGTGGGATCCCCAGATTCATCTTGCATTCATTCATCACCTCCCCTTACACACCTCATCATAGATCTTTTCTTTAACCTTTTCTTTAAAAAAATGTATTCCCGCCGGGCGTGGTGGTTCATGTCTGTAATCCCAGCACTTTGGGAGGCCGATGCGGGCGGATCATGAGGTCAGAAGATCGAGACCATCCTGGCTAACATGGTGAAACCTCGTCTCTACTAAAAAAAAAAAAAAAAAAAAAAAAAAAGAAAAAAGAAAAGAAAAAGAAAAAAAAAAATTAGCCAGGCGTGGTGGTGGGTGCCTGTAGTCCCAGTGATGGGCAGATCACGAGGTCAGGAGATCGAGACCATCCTGGCTAACATGTGAAACCCCGTCTCTACTAAAAAATACAAAAAACTAGCTGGGCAAGGTGGCGGGCACCTGTAGTCCCAGCTACATGGGAGGCTGAGGCAGGAGACTGGCGTAAACCCGGGAGGCGGAGCTTGCAGTGAGCTGAGATCCGGCCACTGCACTCCAGCCTGGGCAGCAGAGCGAGACTCCGTCTCAAAAAAAAAGAAAAAAAATGTATTTCAATAAGTTTTTTGGGAACAGGTGGTGTTTGGTTACAGGAATAAGTTCTTTAGTGATGATTTGTGGTGCACCCATCACCCAAGCAGTGTTCACTGTACCCAATGTGTAGTCTTTTACCCTTTTCCATCCCTTACCCTTTCTCCTGAGTCTGCAAAGTCCAATGTATCACTCTTATACCTTTGCATCCTCAAACTTAGCTCCCACATATGAGTGAGAATATACAATGTTTGGTTTTCCATTCCTGATTTACTTCACTTGGAATGTAGTCTCCAATTCCATCAGGTTGCTGCAAATGCCATTATTTCATTCCTTTTTATGGCTGAGTCGTATTCCATATATATACACACACATATATAGATATACATACACACACACACATATATACACATATACATATATATGTATATACACACTCATATATGTGTATAATATTTTCTTTATCCACCTGTTGATTGATGGGCATTTGGGCTGGTTCCATATTTTTGCAATTGCAAATTAAGCTGCTATAAACATGTGTGTGCAAGTATCTTTTTCATATAATGACTTCTTTTCCTCTGGGTAGATACCCAGTAGTGGGATTGCTGGATCAAATGGCAGATATACTTTTAGTTCTTTAAGAAATCTCCACACTGTTTTCCATAGAGGTTGTACTAGTTTATATTCCCACCAGCAGTGTAGAAGTGTTCTCTTTTCACTGCATCCATGCCAACACCAGTTATTTTTAAATTTATTGATTATGGCCATTCTTGCAGGAGTGAAGTGATATCACATGTGGTTTGGATTTGCACTTTCCTGATAATTAGTGATGTTGGGCGTTTTTCCATATGTTCGTTGGCCATTTGTGTATCTCCTTTTGAGAACTGTCTATTCATGTCCTTAGCCCACTTTTTGATGGAATTTTTTTTTTTTCTTCCTTGCTGATTTGTTTGAGTTCTTTGTAGACTCTGGATATTAGTCCTTCATCAGATGTAAGGATTGTGAAGGTATTTCTCCCACTCTGTGTGTCGTCTGTTAACTCTGCTGATTATTTCTTTTGGTGTGCGGAAGCTTTTTAGTTTAATTAAGTCTCATCTTTTTATCTTTATTTTTGTTGCATTTGCTTTTGGGTTCTTGGTCATAAAGTCTTTGCCTAAGCAATGTCTAGAAGGGTTTTTCTGATGTTATCTTCTAGAATCTTTATGCTTTCAGATCTTAGATTTAAGTCTTTGATCCATCTTCAGTTAATTTTTGTATAAGGTGAGAGATGAAGATCCAGTTTCTTTCTTCTACACTTGGCTTGCCAATTATCCCAGCACCATTTGTTGAATAGGATATCCTTTCCTAACTTTATGTTTTTGTTTTTGTTTTTGGTTTTTTTTTTTTTTTTTGCTTTGTTAGAGATCAGTTGGTTGTAAGTATTTGGCTTTATTTCTGGGTGCTCTATTCTGTTCCATTGGTCTATGTGCCTATTTTTATACCAGTACCATGCTGTTTTGATGACTATGGCCTTGTAATATAGTTTGAAGTAGGTTTATGTGATGCCTCCAGATTTGTTCTTTTTGCTTAGTCTTGCTTTCTCTATGTGGGCTCTTGTTTGGTTCCATATGAATGTTAGGATAGTTTTTTCTTGTTCTGTGAAGAATGACAGTGGTCTTTTGATGGGAATTTCATTGACTTTTGTAGATTGCTTTTGGCAGTATGGTCATTTTCACAATATTGATTCTACCCATCCATGAGCATGGGATGTGTTTCCATTTGTGTTATCTATTATTTCTTTCAGCAGTGTTTTGTAGTTTTCTTTGTAGAGGTTTTTCATGTCCTTGGTTGGGTACATTCTTATTTTATTTTATTCGCAGATTGTGAAAGGGGTTGAGTTATTGACTTGATTCTCAGATTTGTCACTGTTGGTGTATAGCAGAACTACTAATTTGTGTGCATTAATTTTGTATCTGCAACTTTGCTGAATTCGTTTACCAGTTCTAGGAACTTTGAATGGGTCTTTAGGGTTTTCTAGGTACGCAATTTTATCATCAGCAAGCAGTAACAGTTTGATTTCCTCTTTAAAGATTTGGATGCTCCTTTTCTCTTTCTCTTGTCTGACTAGGACTTCTAGTAGTATGTTGAATAGAAGTGATGAAAGTGGGCATTCTTGTCTTGTTCCAGTTCTCAGGGGAAATGCTTTCAACTTTTCCTTGTTCAGTATAATGTTAGCTGTGGGTTTGTCATAGACGGCTTGTGTTACCTTAAGGTATGTCCCTCTTAGGCCAATTTTGCTGAGAGTTTTAATCATAAAGGGATGCTAGATTTTGTCAAATTATTTTTCTGCATCTATTGAGATGATCCTGTGACTTTTGTTTTTAATGATCTTTATGTGGAGTATCACATTTATTGACTTGTGGATGTTAAACCATCCCTGCATCCCTTGTATGAAACCCACTTGACCATGGTGGATTATCTTTTTGATATGCTGTTGGATTCAGTTTGCTGGTGTTTTGTTGAGGATTTTTGCATCTATGTTCATCAGGATATTGGTCTATAGTTTTCTTCTTCTTTTTTTTTTTTTTGTTATATCCTTTCCTGGTTTTGGTATTAGGGTGATACTGGCTTTATAGAATGATTTAGGGAGGATTCCCTCTTTCTCTATCTTTTGGAATAATGTCAATAGCATTGGTACCAATTCTTCTTTGAATGTCTGATAGAATTGAGCTGTGAAGCTGTCTGGTCCTGGAATTTTTGTTGTTGTTGTTGGCAGTTTTTTAAATTACCATTTCAATCTCATTGCTTGTTATTGGTCTGTTCAGAGATTCTGTACCTTTCTGGCTTAATCAAGGAGGGTGTATATTTCTAGGAATTTATTCATCTCTTCTAGATTTTCTAGTTTATATGCATAAAGATGGTCAAATAATATTTTGTATTTCTGTGGAATCAGTTGTAATATCTCCCATTTCATTTCTAATTGAGCTTATTTGGATCTTCTCTCTTCTTTTCTTGGTTAATCTTGCTAATGGTCTATCAATTTTATTTATCTTTTCAAAGAACCAGATTTTTGCTTCATTTATCTTTTATATTTTTTGTTTGTTTCAATTTCATTTAATTCTGCTCTGATCTTTGTTATTTCTTTTCTTCTGCTGGATTTAAGTTTGGAATTTTCTTGTTTCTCCAGTTGTGTGAGGTGTGACCTTAGATTGTTTATTTGTGCTCTTTCAGACTTTTTGATGTAGGCATTTAATACTATGCACTTTCCTCTTAGCACTGCTTTTGCTGTATCCCAGAGGTTTTGATAGGTTGTCATTCAGTTCAGAGCATTTTTAAATTTCTAGCTTGATTTTATTGTTGACCCAATGATAATTCAGGAGCAGGTTGTTTCACTTCCATGTATTTGCATGATTTTGAAGGCTCCTTTTAGAATTGATTTCCAATTTTATTCCACTATGATCTGAGAGAGTACTTGATATAATTTTGATTTTCTTAAACATACTGACACTTGTTTTGAGGTCTATTATATGGTCTATCTTGGAGAATGTTCCATGTGTTGATTAATAGAGTGTATATTCTGCAGTTGTTGGATAGAATGTTCTGTAAATATCTGCTAAGTCCATTTGTTATAGGGTATAGTTTAAGTCCATTGTTCGTTGTTCACTTTCTGTCTTGATGGCCTGTCTAATCCTGTTAGTGGAATATTAAAATCCTCCACTATTATTGTGTTGCCATCGTCTCATTTCTTAGGTCTAATAGTAATTGTTTTATAAATTTGGGAGCTCCAGTGTTAAGTGCATATATATTTAGAATTGTGATACTTTCCTGTTGGACTAGTCCTTTTATCATTATATAATGTCCCTCTTTGTCTTTTTTAACTGCTGTTGCTTTAACATTTGTTTTGTCTGATATAAGAATAGCTACTCCTGCTCACTTTTGATGTCCATTTGTGTGGATTATCTTTTCTCACTGAATGCCTTAATTGTATGTGAGTCCTTAGATGTTAGCTGAGTCTCCTGAAGACAGCAGAAACTTGGTTGGTGAATTCTTATCCATTCTGCCATTCTATATCTTTTGAGTGTAGCATTTACGCCATTTATAGTCAATGTTAGTATTGAGATGTGAGGTACTATTCTATGCATCATGCTATTTGTTGCCTAAATACCTGTTTTTTTTTTTTTTTTTTGTTTTTTTTTAATTGTGTTATTGTTATATAGGTCCTGTGAGATTTATGCTTTAAGGAGGTTCTATTTTGGTGTATTTCAAGGATTTGTTTCAGGATTTAGAGCTTGTAAATCTTTTTAGCAAATCTTGTAGTGTGACTTGTTGGTAGCAAATTCTCTTAGCATTTGTCTCTCTGAAAAAACTGTATCATTCCTTCATTTATCAAGCTTAGTTTCACAGGCTACAAAATTCTTGGCTCATAATTATTTTGCTTAATGAAGCTAAAAATAGGACCGCAATCCCTTCTAGCATGTAGGGTTTCTGCTGAGAAATCTGTTGTTAATCTGAGAGGTTTCCCTTTGTAGGTTACCTGATACTTTTGCCTCACAGATCTTGTGATTCTTTCCTTCATCTTGACTTTAGATAACCTAATGAGTATGTGCTTAAGTGATGATCTTTTTGTGATGAATTTCCTGGGTCTTCTTTGAGCTTCTTGTATTTGGATGTCTAGGTCTCTAGCAAGGCTGGGGAGGATTCCTTGATTATTCCCTCAAATATGTTTTCCGAACTTTTAGATTTCTCTTCTTCCTCAGGAACATCTATTATTCTTAGGTTTGGAAATTTAACATAGTCCCAAATTTCTTGGAGTCTTTGTTCATTTTTTTAAATTCTTTTTTCTTTGTCTTTGACTGATTGGGTGAATTTGAAAGCCTTGTCTTTGAGTTCTGAAGTTCTTTCTTCTTCTTTTTGATTCTATTGCTGAGACTTTCCAGGGCATTTTGCATTTCTCTAAGTGTGTCCTTGATCTCCAGAATTTGTGATTGTTTTTTATTTGTGCTATTTATTTCACTGATGAATTTTCCTTTCATATCCTGTATCATGTTTTTGATTTCTTTAAGCTGGATTTCACCTTTGTCTGGTGCCTTCATGATTAGTTTAATAATCGACCTTCTGAATTCTTTTCCTGGCAGTTCAGAGGTTTTATTTTGGTTTGGATCCATTGCTGGTGAGCTGATACGATCTTCTGGGGGTATTAAAGAACTTTGTTTTGTCATATTACCAGAATGTTTTTCTGGTTCCCTCTCATTTGGGCAGACTATGTCAGAGGGAAGATCTGGGATTCAAGGGCTGCTGTTCAGATTCTTTTGCCCCACAGGGTGCTCCCTTGATGTGGTATTCTTCCCCTTCCCCTAGGAATGGGAATTCCTGAGAGCTGAACTGTAGTGATTGTTTTTGTTCTTCTGAATCTAGCCGCCCAGAGGAGCTACTATGCTCCAGGCTGGTAGTGGGGAGTGTCTGCAAAGAGTACTGTGATGTGATCTGTCTTCAGGTCTCACAGCCATAAATACCAGCACCTGCCCCCATGGAGGTAGCAGGGGAGTAAAATGGACTTTATGAGGTTCTTGGTGGTGTTTTTGTTTAGTGTGCTGGTTTTGTGTTGATTGGCCTCTGACGTGGAGATGGTGCTTTCAAGAGTACGTTAGCTGTGGTCCTATCGAGGGGATGTAAACTTACCCTAGGGGCACCTGGTTAAGCATTCAGCTTTCTCAGGCGGTGGGCAGGGCTGTAGAGCTTCTAAGAAATTCTGACCTTTGGCTACCAGGGCATGTAGAGAAAGACCACCTGGTGGGGACAGGGACAGGCTCAGCCTCTGCTTGGGCAGGGCTTGCTGTGGCTGCTGTGGGGAATAGGTGTGTGGTTTCCAGTCCAGTGGATTTATATTCCCAGGGGGATTATGGCTGCCTCTGCTGAGTCATACAGGTTGCCAGGGAATTGAGGGAAAGCTAGCAGTCACAGGCCTCACCTCACTCCCATGCAAACAGCAGTCCTAAAGGCCAATCTCACTCTCACCATGCCCCTGCAACAGCACTGACTATTTCCAGGCTGCTAATGACCAGGGCTGAGAACTTGCTCTAGACCGCCAGCTTCCCTGCTGAGAAAGCAAGCAGATTTCACAGTTTTTCCACATCTCAGGGAGCCTGCAGCAGTTATACAGTTCCTTCAAAGGGTCTGTGGATTCTCTCGGCTTTCCTGGTATGTTCCTGTGGTGGTTCTTGGAGCAAAAGTTCACAATGTGAGACTCCACATGCTGTTGTGTCTGTCCAAACAGGAGCTGCAAGCTAGTCCTGCCTCCTATCCACCACGTTAATACTCATCCTGAATCTTACTGCTGATCCTCCTTAAGAACATAGCCATTCAGCTATATTCCCAAGCCAGAAATGGAAGAATCTTCTCATATTCTTCCAACTCTCACCCTCCTTGCCATATGAAGTTTGTTATCAATTCCCTCTAAGTATTTCTTCTGGATTTTTAATATTTTTAGCTTTATTGAGGTATAATTGACAAAATTATATATATTAAAGGTATATGCAACATGGTATTTTGATATACCTATACATTTTGAAATGACTACTACAGTTAAGCTAATAAATATATGCATGACCTGACCTTTTGTGTGTATGTGATGAGAATGTTTAACATCTACTTGCTTAGTAAGTATAAATCTATATACTTGTTTTTGTCTTATTATCTGTTCAGTCTTATTCCCTCAGTTCAGGCTTTCATCATTGTTGAACGCTGGACCACTTCAACAGTCTCCTGACTGATATGGTTATTACACTATTGGAAGCAAGGAAATCAATCAAAACCTTTTGCAGCAGTTTAGGCTCATGATGAAGTCTGCCTTAACCAGGGTAATGGCTTTGGGGATGGAGGATGAGGGAAGTGAGGCAGGGGAACAATTGAAGAAAACAGAGAAGGTATGAAACAGTTGGGAAAACTAGAAATTGAACTGACCAGAGTAATGCATGAGATTTCTTAGACAGCCTGAGATCCACTTGAAAACTCTGACTCTCTAGGGGCCCCATTCTGTACAAATGTGATACTCCCAGCAGCCCCTGTATAAATGAAGAGAAGTGGGCGTTTGACTTTGTAATGGGCTAACATTTTTGTGGATGTTGAGATGCGGGTGAATATATTTTGCAAGCGGGAGGAACATGAATCTTTGGGGTCCACATGTCATACTACGGTAGGAAGAATAATGCCTCTCTAATACATCCAGGTTCTAATTCCCAAAACCTGTGACTGTTTCTTCATATGGAAAAGGGACTTTACAGGTGAGATTAAGAATCTTGAGATGAGGAGATTATGCTGATTATTCTGGTGGGCCCTAAAAGTAATCACAAATGTCCTTGTAAGAGGGAGGCAGAGGGATATTTGGCAGAAAAGGATAAGGAGATGTGATGACTGGAAACAGGGGTTGGAGTGAAATCCTTTGAAAATGGACGAAGGGGTCATGAACCGGGGAACACTGGCAGCCACTAGAAGGTGAAAAGGCAAGGAATTAATTCTCCACTCATAATTTCCAGAAGAAACTAGCCCTGCTAACACCTTGATTTTAGCCTGGTGTAACTGATTTTAGACTTCCGACCTCCAGAAAATAAGGGCATGTTTGCATTGTTTTAAGCAACTAAGTTTGTGGTAATTTCTTATGGCAGTAGCAGGAAACTAATACAGGCTTAATTTAGGGTAGGGGTTTTAGCAAGGAGATGGGGAGATGGAAAAGAGGCATGAGAGTAGAGAATAATTGGAACAGAAGAGTTAAAATGATAGTTTAAGTACTCAGCTTATTAGGGTAGAAGTGGAGATAGACAGGGACTGATAGGAAGAAATTAGAAGGCTCAAGTGGTTGGAAAGCCCAGTACAAGACTAGAAAATTTCTATTTCAATTGCAGTAGCTGGGTGAATAACTTATAAATTTTATATAATAACTTATAAATTATATAAATTTACCTGGTTTTAAAAACATACCAGTTGGGCACTGCGGCTCATGCCTGTAATTCCAGCACTTTGAGAGGCTGAGGTGGGAGGATGACTTGAGGCCAGGATTTTGAGACCAGTGTGGGCAACACAGTGAGATGCCATCTCTACAAAAAATAAATAAATTAGCTGGATGTGATGGTGCATGCTTGTAGTCACAGCTACTCAGGAGGCTGAGGTGAGAGAATCACTTGAGCCTGGGAGGTTTAGGATATAGTGAGCCATGATTTGATTTGATCCCTAAAATCACCAAATATGGGTTGATACAGTTGTTAACAAAGTATTAAAAGTTCACACTTTGGTAACATTTTGAGTATAGCAGCCCAATCTGTATTGGGATAGAGATAAAATCAAAACTCCAGCTAGGAAAGCTGATAATTCACATTTTGATAGAAACAAATAGAATAATAAAAACCTGGTAACATATCTGCTCAAGTCCAAAAAATATCACAAGAAATCTACACTTACAGATGCACGCATGCATAGTCAAGTATGTAATTAACTGGTAGACGGGTTATAGCAAGTTTAGGAACCGAAACACATCAAAGTCCATTTCATAATTCTATTAGCAAATATGATGTATTTTATTATTTGTATACCCACAGAGCAGGAAACTAATGTTATTTGGAAATGATTCAAAAAAGTAGTTTAGTTAGATTTAGATATTAGTTATCTCACCCAAAATGTCTATCTATACCAAGACACATATTTAGCTATAGGGCCATACTATTATAGTGTTCATGTCAGATTCATAAGAGTATGCACATGCATTGTATTTATATGACATTTTCCTTGTTACTTACACTATTACCTATGATTGCCCATCTTCTTTTATCACAATTGGATGCTTAATTTATGGAGAAAGTTGCTGTCAGTTTTTTCTGTATCTCTTCTCCTCTCCTCTGGGTTGTTATGTCCTTCTATTGCTGTGAACTTCATGTAGTCTGACTATAAACCCACCCAAAGGAAAAGTTAAACAGCCTCATTGTCAGTTGGACTCTTTGCCTTTGTTCTATAAGCAATAAAACTATATGTCCCTGGCTAAATGTAAATAGAGAGGTTTAGTATTGTCCTTCTGGAGATAAACTACAATGGTTGATTTTTCCACATTGAATCATTTAATGGATTTTTTTCCATGTGATGGTTTTTTATATGCTAATGAAACATGTAAAGTGTGACATTAAATAGTGTAAGGGTCTAAGTAGCACCAACATGGTAAAATTAGAAAATTCTTTTCTAAGTTCTCATCCCTGTGATGCATTCAGCACATGTCAGTCAGTACAACCAAGTGGTCTTGAGCAGTCACTCATTTCAGTATTCCAACAATCGCAGGAGTAATACTGACTAACTGTATCAAAAGCACATTTTATATTAGGGCACAGACTAACAAATTATAGTCTATGGGCCAAACCTGGCCAGTTTCCTATTTTTGTAAATAGTTTTACTGGAACAAAGCCACAACTATTCACTTGCAGATTGTGTGTGGCTGCTTTTAGCTGTAAAATGACGGAGTTCTACAAAGCCTAAAATATTTACCTGGCCTGTTAAGAAAAAACTCACTAACCCCATATTTGAGTCAAGTATATATAAAATACAGATATAGTGTCTTGCTTTGAAATGTATTTTAAATGTTCTGAGATAATTTTCATTTCAAATGTTCTCTTGTTTTCATAAATTATTTAAGTGTCCTAGGAATTCCAGTTTCAGTATCCAAACTTCATTTGTGCCTTCTTGACAAAATATGCCTTCTTGACAAAATATGCATTCTGACTTTTGTTTCAAAAACAAGGTTTCTGTTTCTGTAATACACTGCTTTTATTTTAGAGTTTTTAATAATGTGAATCCCATACTTGCCTCTTGACACTTTTATTATAATGAAATTTTATTTTATGTGTGGTTTCCAAACCAAATTCAAATCCTTTGAGTTTTGAATTCATAAATAACAGAGCCCATGCTCTGGGGTTTTATTAACAGTGGTGACATCTGTAATGCCACTTTTAGGAATTGTCTGAGCTTTGGACTCATCACTTAGTTGCAATATAAACTAACTTGCCCTATTTCCAAATGAAACTATTGGTTGCTTATCTGCAAGGATATGAAGCCCCTCCGGGATTCAGAGTCTATGCTCTTGACTTGTGTATGTTAAATTAGCTTTGCATCCCAGGGATAAAGCTGACTTGATCGTGGTGGACAAGCTTTTTGCTGTGCTGCTGGATTCCATTTGCCAGTATTTTACTGAGGATTTTTGCATCAATGTTCATCAGGGATATTGGCCTGAAATTTTCTTTTTTTGTTGTTTCTCTGCCAGATTTTGGTATCAAAAGGATGCTGGCCTCATAAAATGAGTTAAGGAAGAGTCCCTTTTTTTCTATTGTTTAGAATAGTTTCAGAAGGAATCGTACCAGCTCCTCTTTGTACCTCTGGTAGAATTTGGCTTTGAATCTATCTGGCCCTGGGCTTTTTTTGGTTGGTAGTCTATTAATTACTGCCTCAATTTCAGAACTTGTATTGGTCTATTCAGGGATTCAAATTCTTCCTGGTTTAGTCTTTGGAGGGTGTATGTGTCCAGGAATTCAGCCATTTCTTCTAGATTTTCTAGTTTGTTTGCATAGAGGTGTTTATAGTATTCACTGGTGGTAGTTTGTATTTCTGTGGGATCAGTGGTGATCTCCCGTTTATCATTTTTTATTGTGTCTATTCTCTCTTTTCTTTATTAGTCTTGCTAGTGGTCTATTTTGTTAATCTTTAAAAAAAAAACAGTTTCTGGATTCATTAATTTTTTGAAGGGTTTTTCGCATCTGTATCTCCTTCAGTTCTGCTCTGATCTTAGTTATTTCTTGTCTTCTGCTAGGTTTTCAATTTGTTTGCTCTTGCTTCTCCCATTCTTTTTATTGTGATATTAGGATGTCAATTTTAGATCTTTCCTGCTTTCTCCTGTGGGCATTTAGTGCTATAAATTTCCCTCTAAACACTGCTTTGGCTGTGTCCCAGAGATTCTGGTACATTGTGTCTTTGTTCTCATTGGTTTCAAAGAACTTATTTATTTCCGTCTTAATTTCATTATTTACCAGTCATTCAGGATCAGGTTGTTCAGTTTCCATGTAGTTGTGCAGTTCTGAGTAAGTTTCTTAATCTTGAGTTCTAATTTGATTGCAGTGTGGTCTGAGAGACTGTTTGTTAGATTTCTGTTCTTTTGCATTTGCTGAGAAGTGTTTTACTTCCAATTATGTGGTCAATTTTGAATAAGTGAAATGTGGTGCTGAGAAGAATGTATATTCTGTTGATTTGGGGCGGAGAGTTCTGTAGATGTCTATTAGGTTCACCTGATCCAGAGTTGAGTTCAAGCCCTAAATATCCTCATTAATTTTCTGTCTTATCTGTCTAATATTGATGATGGGGTGTTAAAGTCTCCCACTATTATTGTGTGGGAGTCTAAGTCTCTTTGTAGGTCTCTAAGAACTTGCTTTATGAATCTGGGTGCTCCTGTATTGGGTGCATATATATTTAGGAAAGCTAGCTGTTCTTGTTGCATTGATCCCTTTACCATTATATAATGCCCTTATTTGTCTTTTTGATCTTTGTTGGTTTAAAGTCTGTTTTATCAGATACTAGGATTGCAACCCCTGCTTTTATGTTTTTCTTTCCATTTGTTTGGTAAATATTCCTCCATCCCTTTAAGTCTATGTGTGTCTTTGCACATGGGATGGGTCTGTTTGTTTCCCCAAGATTCACATATTTTATAAAAGAAGAGTCCTAACCATCTGTTTCATGTTGGACTGTGGGTCACCGTTAACCTGTGGCAGGAAGCACAGAGTGCTCATAGGCCCACTTGTCTGCAAACTATACTGTCACGTGTGTAGTGAGGAAAGTTGGGGTAAGAGGAACTCTGGCATGAGGAAGTAAAAGGAAGATTTTTTTCCTTCTAAAGTGAGGACAAGCCACCCTCTGGTGAGTATGCTGCTTTTGTACTCGTAGAATAGGTACTTTTATTTCTCGACTTATGAGGAGGCACCCATATTGAATACAAATTAAATAGACATGGCTCTTGCAAGTAGTCAGTGAACTCTCTCTCCTGGGGCACCATGGTATTTAGTAAGTTATTTCCCGCAGAATGGCAGCTTAAATCCTAGATAATTTAGACCAATTTATGCAGATGAATTTGTGTTGCCATCCCCCCTCCACTGCTTTTTAGAACAAAGCTGATGGAAATTTAATTCTGTGAAACAAAAATACAAATAATAGTATAAGTTAAATGCATTGAAATGCTCAGCTGTTTTCATTTCATTGGGTTTTGAGGAGATTTAGCAACACTGCCCTAGGCAGATGACAAATTCGGAGAGGATATGAAACTGCTTGTATAGATTATTTTGTAAGAGTTAGAATACCTAGTTGTATTTACCAAGGAAAAACTTTAGTTAGGATTAAAGTTGCAAAGCTCCCCGTTTTACTGAGAACTAAAAATGAAAGACTCAGACAGGGGCCTTGTGACTCTCCAAGAGTGCACTGGGATTCTAAGTTGCTTGTGAAGGATAGGTTCAAGACGTTTAGCCTTCTTTTTCTATATTTTTATCGATGGACATATGTAATCACTGAGCTTGCTCCCTTCTCCATCCCACTTTCTAGCCCACTGTTGAGCACCAAATCAGGTTAATGAAACTTCTACTCTTTTTGAAAATGGCCCAAAAGACCTGCATTAGAAATTTTATGACTATCATCTCTTTAGGTTTATTTTGTGTTTTACTTGAAAATATCTGTTCTATTAAATCAGGTGGTGAGTGGTATTACCCATGTTGTTCTGTCAATTGCTAGAAACAGCTCAAGATGCTCCTGCATTCTGATGTTTGGGTTGCAATCTGAGCGCCTTTGTGCCATCCATGAAAGGCTCTTCAGCTCTTCTTTACTTGCTTTCAACCCTCACCTCTGGTGCCTCAAGAAGATGGATTAAGAGCCAGCCAATCTGGGGATAAATACATAGTATGTTCCTTAATCTCATCTGTATAAACTGGAAATTATAATAATAGTATTAACTTCATTAAATTATACAATAAATAAATAGGATCTTAGAAGTATATCTGGCACACAGTTCCATATTGTACGTTCCTAAAGAGCTAGTTCTAGATGATAAAATAAGAGTTCCTTCTGAAATGTACAAAGCAGTGACTGGGCAGAATAAGCAATGATAGTAATGCTAGTTATTATTATTCTTAAGCTAAATGTCAATGTAAATATTTTTAACTTCATTCTGCTCTTATTATTCTTCCTTTTTTAAAAATTTTATTTTCTTCCCCTTTTAATCCTTCAGTCTTTCTTAGAACCCTTTTGCAACTCATCTTCCAAGAGTCTGTGTCTGGTATATTCCTGTTCAACGATCTCTTTATTCACATGTCATTCATTGTGCCCATTGTCATCTAATTCCTAGCTAGACCTCAACATTGGCAATAATCTTCTAGGCAATGTATAACAATGACATTGTTATTCTTAATGATCTTCCACAATGGTATGTTAATAAGCTCAATATGTGTACATGTGTGATGTGTTATTTGAGCCCTGAGATCCTTCAGAATATGAAGATGGGAGAACCAGAGCATAACTCCAAGTTGTCAGGTACTTGTTGGATTTTTCATTGTATTTTTTTCAGTTTCCATTAGATTATATGTTTTCTTAAATGAAGATTGGCCAATCAAGCTGGCGTTATGTGAAGACTCTTAATAGCTAACACAATCTCTCTTTCTACTCTTTACACCCACTTTACCTAGACCCTACTTGGATATATTTATACACATATTTTCAGCCTCATCTTGACACTGACCACTTGTCTGAGTCCTTGAACAACCAAAAATTACACCTTAAGCTCCATGTTCCCCTATCAGAGCAGTACCCTGAGGGCTGCTATAAAGACCCTATTTTGCCATTTTGAGCTTTTTTTTTAGAGAAAGAATGATTTCTAAGGCATAACCCTGACTGCAGGTGAAAACCTATGATTTTCTCCAGTTCTGCCAGTTGTTTTAGTTATTTAATCTGCAGGTTGTCATATCCCACTTCCATATTTAAAATCTCAGGCAGGTAGTTGATCTTTTTCTGATCTCAAGGATATCTCCAGAATCATTATTTCAGTGGCTCATGAACTATTTTAACTCATGATGGGCTGTTTGCTTCTGTGTCTAGGAAAGTGGGTACTAGTTGAACAATAACTGCAAATATTCTCGCTAACATGTATCATTGTTTTTTCAAGAAGGGAGCAGACTGTAAATATTTTAAACTCTACAGGTCATACAGTCTCTGTTACAACTATTCAACTCTATTATTTTAGTATGACTATAATTTTAAACAAATGGGTGTGGCTATACTCCAATAAAACATTTTATTAACAAAAGAGGCAGATAGCAGAATTTGCCTCATGGTTTGCCAACTCCTGATTTACACTAATACCTTGAACTATAATTAGCTACACACTTGCTTGTGCCAGGCACAATACTAAATGCCTTACATGCATTAATTCATTTAATTCTCAGAACAACTTTGAGAGATAGGTGCTCTATTATCATAATATCTCAAGAAAACTGAGGCACAAAAATGCACAAAGAAGTTAAGCAAATAGCTAATTAAGTGGCAATGCTAGGATTTAGCCCCAGTACATTTAACCTTAAAATTCTGTCTACTATACTCTGCTAGTTTGTATTATCTCTAATTCCAAAGTATTATTTGGTAAATAATGAATGAGTGCATAAAAAATTGTGATTCAAATTATCTGCTAAAAACCTTTTATACTCAAATAGGACTGCAATACACCATCTAATGTTCAATTACATATTATCCTATAATTATCGGAGTATGTCACAACTTGAAACCAGACCGGATCTAGACAAATTATTTCAAACAGAAATGGTTTTAGCAATGAATTAGAATACTTACCTAGAAGGTGCTGGGAAGGAAGATGTTTTGTGAATAAGGCTCTGCCTCTTCTAGAAATGACAGTATTGTACACAAGGCTGATAGAAAGCACAAGTCTCAATAGCCTATAGTCAGAAACAGAGCTCTAAGGTGAGGATGGCTGGCCAAAGAAATAGAAATTGAACAACAATAGTTTTTTCCCAATCACAGAAGTAGATTCAGGTCTCAATTCTCCAGAAGAACTAGAAAAGGAAAGATTATCTTTTGTTGGAGGATGTTGAGGTATTCTGCAGCTTAAATTTATTTAGTAAGTTAAAAATAGAAACTAAGACAGAAATCTGTGTCAGAATGAGATATGGTGAGGCCTAGGTCTACTAGCTAGTTATGTAAGATATTGAACCATAGAAAGTAGAGCTAGGGATGCTTAAGAACTTTCTTCCTTAAGGAAAAGTAGTGCAGAGAGCAGGACAAGGAGGAGCATACGAATAGGGAATCATGTGGAACCAGCTGTAGATAAGAGAATTATGCAGGGGCTAAGATACCAAACTAGGTCTGACCAAAATATTGACTCCTACCATATATAAGCTCCCGAAGGATAAGAAAAGATGACTTCCTTAGCATAATGCTAAGGTCTACATGGCACAGTTTCAGGCTCTAAATGCATACTCAATAACATTTATTGATTGATCTATTAAAAAAATCTATAAGAAAATATGGAGCAACTAGTACCTGAGTTTTCTATCTCCTAACTCTTTGCTCCTTCATCAGTTTTGCCATTGCATACTTGATTTTTGCTGATTCAATTTTACTTCAGTGTCCAAATTTGCATTGCAGAGAGTGCCACCCTTCTGAATATCCTGTGCATCTGGGAATAGTATATGCTTGCCTTCATCTATTTTGGCTGCTCTAACAAAATACCATAAATTGGTTAGCTTATAAACAACAAAGATTTATTTCACGTAATTAATCTGCATTTCACAAGTTGGATATGTAGTTATTTCATAATTATTCATTTAAAAATATATTCTAGGCTGGGCACAGTGGCTTACTCCTATAATCCCAGTACTTTGGGAGGCAGAGGCGGGTGGATCACGAGGTCAGGAGATAGAGACCATCCTGGCTAACATGGTGAAACCCCGTCTTTACTGAAAATGCAAAAAATTAGCTGGGCGTGGTGGCGGGCGCCTGTAGTCCCAGCTACTCAGGAGGCTGAGGCAGGAGAATGGCGTGAACCTGGGAGGCGGAGCTTGCAGTGAGCTGAGATCGCGCCACTGCACTCCAGCCTGGGTGACAGAGCAAGACTCTGTCTCAAAAAAAAAAAAAAAAAAAAAAAAAAAAAAAATTCTAATTTACATCATAATTTTTTTCTTTAATCTATGGGTTATTTAGGAGTGTGTTTATTACTTTTCAAACATTCAGGGATTCTTAATTTTTAAATGTTTTTGTGATTCAATTGGATTGCAGCTGAAGATCACACACTGTATGACTCCAATCTTTTGGAAATTTTTGTGTTTTGCTTAATGAGCCAGGATAAATTCACTATTGTAAATGTTTCATATATACTAGAATATGGCTGATTTATTGATTCAAAAAACATTTTAGGTTCAAGGGTATAGGTACAGGTTTGTTATCTAGGTAAATTGCATGTCGTGGGGGTTTGGTGTACAGATTTTTTCATCACCCAGGTAATAAGAATAGTATTCAATAGGTAGTTTTTGATTCTCACCCTCCTTTCACCCTCCACTCTCAAGTAGGCCGTGGTGTCTATTATTCCTTTCTTTGTGTCCATGTGTAGTCAATGTTTAACTCTTATGTATAATTGAGAACATGTGGTATTTGTTTTTTTGTAGAAAATGTTTTCTGCAGTTTTGGCTGCAGCATTATGTATGTTCATAATTCACATTTGTTCATTTTGTTTGAACCTTGTGATTTTCGGATTTAATTGGAGCATTTAGCCTATTATATTTAATGTTATTTATTACTAATCTATTTGGGCTTGTATATATAATTTATCTGTGTTATCTGTCTTGCCTATTCTATATTTTTCTTTCCATCCTTACCTCCTTTTCTTTCTGTCCTTACCTTCATTTGGAAAAAAAAATATTTTTCTTTTACTGGTTTATAGGTTATGGTTCTTTCAGTGCTTATTCTAGAAATTACAACACACATTTTTAACTTGTCAAGGTTAAAAGTTAGTCATTGCCTTCACCTTCCATCCTGCCAATATAAGTTCCTTCAGAAGATTTAATGTCATGTATGCCTCTCCTGATTTATTATTGTTATGTATTTTACTTCTATGTTGGCATATTTAAACTCCAAAATTTTCTTATGGTTTCATTTAGTATTTATTTAGGATTCCTCCTACGTGTTCTTCAATCTTTGCTGTCTGTCTGTTATCCCCAACCCATTCCTTCCAGCTAAGATCACTTCTGCCTGAAATATGTTTATTAGAATATTCGCAAGTGTGGGTTGCTGGTGCTAAACCCGTTGTCATTTTGGAGGAAAGGGAATATCTGAAAATGTCTTCAAGTCTCTCTCATTCCTAAAATATATTTCAGGTAGGCATATTCTGTGTTGTCAATTGTCTCTTTAAGCACATTAAGGATATAATTCCACAGACTTCTGGCAACCATTCTGTTATTTAAAATGCAACGGTCAGTTTGTCACCCCCTTTAAAGACAATCTGTGTTTTTTGTTGTTGTTTTAGATTGCTTTTAATACTTATTCTTCACTTTTTTTGGTTTTGAAGTTTTATAATGTATCTAGATGTAAATTTATTTTCTTTATCTTATTTTGGATACCCTGTGTGCCTGAATCTGTGGATTATTTCTGGGAAGTTCTTCAGCATTTTCTCTTCAAATATTGCCTCTGCCACATGTTCTCTCTCAGCCCCTTCTGGGGTTCCAGTGAATTATATGTCAGACCTTTTCACTCCAAACATTATCCATGTCTCTTAACTTCTTTTTCATTTTTTCCTCTCCTTCTTGCATTTTTGATAATTACTTCTGATCTACCTTCCAGTTTGCTAATTCTCTCTTCAGTTATGTCTAATCTTTGGGAAAATTCATTTTTGAGTTTTACATTTTAGTTATTTTTCATTTTTCAGATTCATTATTTGACACATCTACAGTATTATGTAAAAATAGCTATGGTTTCCTAGGAGAAAATGTAGGTTTATCTATTATTTCTTAGAACACAGTAGGCATAGTTTTACACGGTTGTTTAAATCCTTGTCCAATAATTCCAGTGTCACATTTTGACTATTCTAATGTCACTAATACTTTGGTGAGCTGGTTTCTGTTTTCTGTCACTACTGTTTCTTACTCATGTTGCCTCATTGCTATGCTTGCTTATTTTTACTCTGCCTGGTTCATTTTCTTATATTATTTACTGTATTTTTCAACATTAAAATGAAGAGTTATGTTTTACCAGAGAGGGTTTCCATTATCTTCTGTCAGGTGCCTAATAGCATATCTGTTTAGGGCCACTTCAAACTAATTTTATTTCAGGTTTGAGGTTTTCCTTTTTTGTGGAGAGTGGGTAAGATTTTGTGTTACAACACCTACTGAATACATACAGTTACTCACAGACTGCCCTCCCCCAAATAGTCACTGAGAGATGGAGAGTTGAGATCTTTACATCTGGTGTATTTTCACACTGATGATATAGCCCTGTGAAGTACCAGCACTAAGGAAGAAAGAGTCTCCTTGGGTAGATCCTGGCTTTTGACCATCCTGTGGACCCAGACGGACTAGAAAACCAACTTGTTAAATTCAACAAATGACTCAAGGCAAAAGTGGCTTTATTTAACTCTCTGGGTTAGAAGTTTTGCATAGATTTTGGCCTGCTAAATTGTCTTTGTTGTTGTTGTTTGTTTGCTCTTTTCAACTTTTAAGTTCCATGGTACATGGGCAGGATGTGCAGGTTTGTTACATAGGCCATGGTGGTTTATTGCACAGATTAGTGGACTTAAAACCCACATATAAAGCCCAGCATCAATTTGCTGTTCTTCCTAATGCTCTCCCTCCTCCCTCCCCACAGGTGTTCAGTATGTGTTGTTCCCCTCTATGTGTCCATGTGTTCTTATTGTTCAGCTTACACTTATAAGTGAGAACATGCAGTGTTTGCTTTTCTGTTTCTGCATTAGTTTACTGGGAATATTGGCTTCCAATTCCATCCATGTCCCTGCAAAGAACATGATCTCACTCCTTTTTATGGCTACATAGTGTTCCATGGTATATATGTACCATATTTTCTTTATTCAGCCTATCATTGATGGGCATTTAGGTTGATTACATGACATTGCTATTGAAAATAATGGCTGCAATGAACATATGCATCCAAATATCTTTGTAATAGAATTATTTATATTTTGGGGGGCATATATCCAGTAATGGGATTGCTGGGTCAAATGGTATTTCTGCTGCTAGGTCTTTGAGGAATCATTTGGCCTGCTAATTCTATATTAACTTGCTCATGCTTTGAGGCCACACACACACACACACACACACATATGTATATATAAGATTATATAATAATCTTATGTCAGACCTTTTCACTCCAAACATTATCCATGTCTCTTAACTTCTTTTTCATTTTTTCCTCTCCTTCTTGCATTCTTGATAATTTCTTCTGATCTACCTTCCAGTTTGTTATATAAGATTATATAATAATCTCATATATATGAAAGATATATATATATATATATATATATATATATATATATACCTTCATATTTAGTTGTTTCTTTGGAGGAAGGGCCAGTGAATGTTCTCAATAACTTAGTTCATTATATTATAGAAACTGCTTTTTTCTGATTGATATTATATACTTATATTTGAACTGTCTTACTCTAAAATTAATATGTTAGTTTAACTGAGTTTTGTCTGATTTATGTACATCTTATTTAGTTAACATGCTTACATTTATTTCTCAATTAAAAATAACTTCAAATTTTTAGCAGATTTTTTATGGACTTTCTTATTTTAAAATCCTGTTGTAAACCTGTATACCGGTGTTGGTTTTCTACCATAAGCAGTTTTGATACCAGCATAGGAAAAGCATCAAAGAGAGGGATTGCAGCAGGTTCTTTTATGATTTGTCTTAACTCACAATCATAGATGGAAATTTTTATGAAAGCGAATAAAACAAAATTAAGAGAAAAGTATTGGAGAGCCTGTCTAAATAATCTCTCTAGTGGTAGCCATGATATAACAGATTAGAGAGTCAAGGGTCCTGGGACAGAGGGTATGTACAGACATATTTCTAAATCCATTGCCTTTTCCTTTGTCAGGGCAGTGTGTTTCAAGTTAGTGTTCATGAATTTTCTTAAATTTTTATTATATCTTCCTGTGGGTTTTAGTGCTGAAAGATGACGTTTAGAAATTATTCAATCAAATAATACTGGAAAGGATTTAGAAGTAACGACGGGGGTGGTATGAGCATCTCTCTCTTGTGTGGCTCTAGTGGAGAGAACACTGGCTCGCAAGATGGAATGCCTGGGTTTGCCCATCTACTCTATGACTCAGTTTCCTCATTTTAAAAATAGGAATATTAAGATTATCTATCGCAGAGCTGCTTGAAGATTAAATGAGTTAATAAATGGAATGTGGGCTAGGCAGGGTGGCTCACGCCTATAATCCCAGCACTTTGGGAGGCTGAGATGGGTGCATCAAAACCATCCTGAGCTGGGTAACATGACAAAACACCGTTTCTACCAAAAAATACAAAAATTAGTTGGGTGTGGTGACAAACCCCTGTAGTCCCAGCTACTTGGGAGGCTGAGGTGGGAGGATGGCTTGAGCCCGGGAGGCAGAGGCTGCGGGTTGCAGTGAGCCAAGATCGAGCCACTCACTGAACTCCAGCCTGAGTGATAGAGCCAGATATTGTCTCAAAAACAAACAAGCAAAAAACAACAACAAAGTGCATGTGGCGTATGGAATGTCTTTAGAACTAAGCCTGACAGTTGATGAGTGCTGTATGAATGTTTTCAAAGCACAGTGGAGGCTGAGTGAAAATACAAATACTACAAGAGAGGTAACATATTGATGATGTTCCCACGAGCAGGTACGTTTTAGGGAGCGAGGGGCAACAAGGATGGAGGGCACTAAATGCCTAAGGGATGGAAATGAGAAAGGAGTTAGGACAAGGGTGCAGGGGTGCTGCTCTTAGCTCAATTTACATTTAGCTCAGGGCTATTGCTTTCTTTTTTTTTTTAACTGCTCTGTTTTTCAGTTACATAGGCCTAGTTCTCTTTTGTAGAAACCAATGAGTATACAGACTGATTTTTCTTTTAAGCAGGGAGTGTATTAAGTAAGGTTGAACATGAATTGTTATTGTGCCACAAGGGGAAAAGAACTGATTCAATTTGATTCTCAAGTGTATTACTACATTGAATAATAATGACATTATCATTTAATTGTTTAGACATTAGTTTCATTCGCATATGTAGTTTGGGACCATTTAGAAAAAAACCTAGAATGAACGATATTCTGTTTTTATTGTAGAACCCCACTGTTAAATATCTCACAGGCTAATGTTTAATCGCATTCTTAGTCTTGCACAGTTCTTGATAATAATTAACCTGAAATAACTACTTCCATACGTGAGTTGGGGACACATTTGCTTTTGTTGTTTCAATTTCCTTTCTCAGGAAGTTAAATGGTTAAAACTTGCAGATCTAAATTGTTCGTGAATAGCCATAAGAGGAAAAAGCCCATGAAAGATAGAGAATTGGAGGTTTGTATATATTTGCTAATACAAACCCAAGTATTTATTATACATTTAAAGACTATATTTACATGCATGTTTCTTTTTAATATCATATGACTAGAATATTTCCAAGTTTCAAAGTCGTATGCTCCACTATGAAGAGTCTTTTTCTTGTTTCTGGTGGCTAAAGTCAAAATAATCTAAATATTAAGGCCTCTCATTAATGGTAACTTAGATGAGTCAAGTAGCAGGTCTACAACATGAGGCTTGTGTGTGTGTATGTGTGTGCATGCGGGTATATCAAACCATTTTATTTATTGAGGTACAATTGACATGTAAAAAGCTGTAAATATTCAATGTATGCAACTACTTGACTTTGGGGATAAATATACACCCATAAAACTGTCACCACCATCAAGGAGATATGAGTATTCGTCACTTCCTAAAATTTCCTCCTGCCCCTTTTATTATTATTATTATTACTATTTTTATGGTAAAAGCACTTAACCTAAGATCTATTCTAATACAAAAGTTTATGATACAGTGTTGGCTATAGGTACTATGCTGTGTAGTAGATCTGCAAAACTTATTTATCTTGCATTACTAAAACTTTGTACCCTTTGGCCATCACCTCCCCATTTCTCCTTCCCCCATCCCCTGACAATCACAATTCTGTTCTGTGCTTCTGTGAATTCACTATTTTAGGATCAACAGATGAGTGAAATCATACAGTATTTGTCTTTCTGTGTTTGGCTTGTTTCACTTAGTATAATATATTCCATATCCATCCATGTCATCACAAATGGCAGCCATCCTTTTTTCAGAGCTGAATAGTATTCCATTGTGTATATACAACACATTTTTTTCATCCACTCATTCATTGATGGATATTTAGGTTGTTTCCATATCTCAGCTATTGTAAATAATGCTGCAGTGAATATAGGAGTACAGATAGCTCTTTGGATCTTGATTTCAGTATCTTTGAGTAAATATCCAGAAGCAAATTGCTTGCTTATATGATAGTTATATTTTTAATTTTTTAGGAATATTCATACTGTTTTCCATAATGGCTATACAAGTTTACAATCTTAATACTAGGAAATGAGTATGAGCGTTCTCTTTTGTCCACGTCCTCATAACACTTACGTTTTTTTTTTTTTTTAACTAATAACCTTCCTAACAGATGTGAAGTGATATCTCATGATTTTGATTTGCATTTTCCTAATGATTAGTGATGTTGAGCACCTTTTTGTATACCTGTTTGCCATTTGTGTCTTTATATAAATGTCTATTCAGACCTTTCACCCATTTTTAAATTGAGGTTTTTTTCTATTGAGTTGTATAAATTCCTTATATATTAAAAGTATTTATATTATTCCTTATATTTTAAAAGTATTTTGCTATGCATATAGAACGAGGAAAATATCCTCCTCTCCTTTTTACATATAAGACTTTCTAATATCAATAGGATTAAGTATTTCTCTTGAGGTATGTGTTTTTGTATGCTTAATGGATATGATCTCACCTCAATATGATAGAGTAGCTTCTACTTTTTCTAGGGGGAGATGTGTTCATGCATCAAGATAATGTAAGTTTACTTTTGTGATGTTAATAACTGCCCCCCATTTTTTGTTAAACCTGTGTCATTGGGTTACAATTTTTAGGTTTTTATTTCAGAGAAGGCATAC
This sequence comes from Papio anubis, assembly GCF_008728515.1. Lineage (NCBI taxonomy): Eukaryota > Metazoa > Chordata > Mammalia > Primates > Cercopithecidae > Papio > Papio anubis. The sequence goes on from NC_044981.1 coordinate 49,419,628, forward strand.
AATGATATCTTTATAAACATCTGTGGCCCATAGCAGGATAGTAACCCTTTATTGATTTTTGAATAGAAACTTACCAGAATCTACCCCAGAATACACTCCTAGAAGACAATATAAATCTCTCCCATACTTCAAATTCTATCCTAAGTCAACTTCACCACCTCCTTGAAGCCTTCCTGATCACATCCATTGCCACTAGTCCCATCAGCAGCAGTCTGTTCCACTATATTACTTGTCTATATTGTATACTAATGCCCCTTCTATGGGGATGTTTTGGGGGTGGAGAATGGCATCCCACACCACCTCTGTGTTCACTGAATACATGAATCTGTTAGGGAAGGAGCATGTGCATTGAATAAACTAGATCATGTGAAGTTTCGTATGTGGGTATCAGCTGGCTTTTATTATACTCTAATTAAATCTTGTCTCCCTCAGAGTAAACTCCTTGAGGGCAGTTGTCATGTCAGTCCATTGTTGTTTCCCACAGCACTAGGCACACAGTCATGGCTTAGCAAGTACTCACTGAATGTAATTGAATTGAATTCGATGGGTAGGAAATAACAAAAACTTGTTTGAGTCAGGCTTCATTTATTTGGAATTGAAACACAAATCCTCAGTGTCACTAATCTCGTCCTCATCCCTTTACTGCTGGGGCAGTTCGCGCTACAAATATCCACCAATGAGCTGCTCAAACCGTTTCTATTTTACGAACAAATTGTAAGCAGTTGAAAAAATAAGGACTTAGGCATTTTTCTTATTTATTCACACTAACAGTGTGCACTGGCTGGAGTTGCTAAAGAGATACCAACACTCCTATTGGTGTTAGGTGTTGTGGCCATTGTCCCCCCATTGTTACAGACATTTTCTGACTCTTATCATGGTAACTGGGTATGCTGTTGATGTTTATTTACAGAAAACACCCAGAACTAAAAGACACTGTGAGGGGTGGTGAAGAAGAACATGGTATCTGACACCAGATAGATATAAATTTGACTCTCAGTTCCAGTACTCGTATGTATTAGTTGAGTGTCTTAGACAAGTCACATAAACTCGCTGTACCTCTGTTGCCTCATTTATCAGTGGAATGAATGTCTACTGCATATATTTCTGGAAATGTTAGAGATAAAGTGATGAGGTGCCTACCACAGTGACTGACACAGGGCTGGAAGATAATATGTGTTAACCTCTGTTATTATTTGCATCTTTGGTCCCAATACAATGTCTGGTATATAGTAAGTACTAAATCAAATTAATTTTAGTAAATGAACTCTTTTGGGCTCATGAGCCAATTTCTGTTGTGATGACTGGAAAAAGAAGCTCAATGAAACCATGGAAAGGATTAGTAAATAGGAGCTTTCCATGAACTAGGAAAGGTGGAAAAGTCTGTCCTTGTAGCTATGAATGGAACTATGTAGTTTAACTTGTGTGTCCATAGTTTAGTATCTACTGTGTGATTAGCGCAGAGAACACTGTTTCTTGTATTCCAAAGGATCGAAATAAAGTAAAAACAGAACTGGCATTGAATGTTGGTGAAGAATATGCCACCTCTGTTGTTGACTAAAATGCTAGACAAGTTTCTGAACCAAAGTATCTGCTGCCATGCTGCCTAAAAATCCATTAGAAATCCATCCCTTTTGTTGTAATTAATACTTACCATGGCAGTGCCATGCATTTTTGTCACACTTTTCAGTTTATGATGCACTCTAACAGGCATAATCTTATTTTATTATTTTTGTTTTTATTATATGTATTTAAGGTAGACAATGTGATGTTTTGATATACATATATGTATATGTAGTAAAATGATTAATTTTATCAAGCAAATTAATATGTCCATCACATAGCTCTTTTTTAGTGATAAAATTACTCTCCTGGCAAATTTTCATTATACAATGCAATATTATTGATTATAGTTCTTATGCTCTCCATTACATCTCTAGACTTATTCATCCTACATAACTGCAACTTAATGCCCTTTGACTTACATCTCCCCATTCCCACCGTGCTCTCTGACCTTGGTAACTCCTGTTTTACTCTCTTATTATTTTTATATCAACCCAATGAAGTAAGAAGAAAAAAATCCCCATTTTGTAAATGTTCATATAATTTGAAATTTTTGATGCAAGAAAACTTTATGTATAGTCAAGAGCTGTTTCTTCTATGGGCTTTAGAATTCCTCTACTAATAGGAGAGACTGTGCAGAAGATGATGTAACTTCTTATTGTGGTAGCTGAGAGCCAAGTCCCCAAATAATGGTAGGCAAGCAGCTTTATAATGTCAAAGGTTCTGAAATAGGGAGAATACTCTGTGACCAAATTCTTCAATCTTAGCATGTTGCCATTTTGACTGAATGCATTTTTGTTTGGGGGCTGTCCTGTGCACTATAGGATGTTTCACAGCATTCTTGACCTTTACCCATGAGATACCAAAAGCACTGCCTCGGTTGGAACAGCAGAAAATGTTCCCAGACATTGCCAGACTTCCCTTGGGTTGTCAGGGTGGAAGATCAAAGTCCCCCTGGTTGGAAACCAGTGCTCTAGAGAAGGGATGAGAGAATAAACTTCATCAGTGTTACAGTTTTCCAAACAGCCAGATCTGAGGAGAAGTCACAGTCCCCGAACCAAAGCAGTTACCGTTTTTAGCAGATACAGGTACTACCCTGCTTCTTAGGAAGAGTCTAGTTGGTGCTGGAAGCTAGAGGATATTGTGAAGGTAGGGACACTTTTCCCCTGAGAAAAGACACAGCTAGTCTCCTAGGGAGAAATCTTCTGCTAGTACTCCAAGGCATAAGGACAAGTAGAAACAGACAGGGAGAAGAAGGGAGACTTGCCCAACTGAAATGTATCCAGAGTGTATTAACCACACATCTGTTCTTTTGTAGTGTGCTATATAATAAACTTGAGCAGCCTCACTGTCTGTTTCTGGCACCAAAAGCAGAGCCTTTCCTTCTGTCAGTATCATGAAACTTTAATGCTCAAAGGGTGCAATAGGGGAGCATATTAGGTTATGAGTCAGACTCACTGGAGTTAGGCATTAGTCACTAGTATTAACCTTAGGCAAAGCACTTCTCTTCCCTGGATCTAGGTTTCTATATCTGAAAATGAGATTAATTTTGATGTATCCAAGCTCTAAAACTATGGTTTTCTTACTCTTAATACCACAACTAAAATCACTACTCTTACTGCCACATAGTATGAAGGTATGATTATACTGCCATGCATATCACCATAAGTAATATGGTAATATTGACGGTATCATTCTTGTAAAGTTAAAAAAAATGTTCTAATGAAGCAGATTAAGGCTACTTACAAAATATGTCTTCTTGGGCTCAGAGGGACTAGGGAGGAAATGATCTACTTGGATATGAGAAATGAAGTAGCCAGGGCATTGAAATCCATAACTCACCATGGTTAATGAATCTTCCTCTCCCTAGCCCAACACCCCAGGCAAAAGATAGGCATTGGTACCTATTAAATAAGAGCTAGGAGAAAAGGAATTACAGTCAAAACCCTCTTAAGACATTTTCAAAGGAGAAGCCATTAAAACTTCTAAACCAGGAAATCTTCCTTGGAGAGAAATGGAAAATCATAGGTAAGGTGCCATGCAAATGTGGCCATTTAATAAATACTATTGGATGAGGAGGATGATAAGAATAAATGTATGCTGGAGGGAAAAGTAGGAAGCAAAAAGCTTTTAAGGGAAGCTTATTATCTTTCTTTCTTTTTCTTTTCAAACCGAGTTTATACTTGTGGAAATATCATGTGACCTGAAGATGGCAGTTCTTAATGGACTGACATCTCTCACTCCAAATTTGGGCTTTGGTGGTCATTGCAGCCATATGGATATAAAGGGCACATTTTTCATTTTGGGAAGGAGGGGCTGTCAGTTTCACAGTCAGATGTACTCTCTGAAGTGGAAAGTCCTGCACTCCCCTTTCCTCATGCTTATTCTTTCCCTGATGAATGCCAGACCTTTCATTTTCCTCTGTACCAGCAGCAAAGATACACAGAGAGTGAGGAGGCAGTGATAGATGGTGTCACATAAGAAAAGTTAGCTTTTAAAATAAATGTTGTAGTAACATCAAAGCCATTTCTCAAAAGTATTTGGAATTGATGAAATTTTTTTTTTTTTTCTGGGGACACTTACTACCCTCTCAGTGGAAGCACAGGTATGGATGAATGCTGGCATTCTTTGCCACCTCCTTCCCTCTGGTTATTAGGCATCCATTTACTTCCTCCAACCCAAAGTCCCATTAGTCACTGAATGCATCTTCATGTCCAGGACCTCCTCCAGGTGATGCTGAGATATCTGGTCAGGATATGGTGATCTAAGAACAATAAAGGAAAACATCTACATCCTACCACAACCTAATGTAAAATGGAGGAATAGGGACAGGTTAATTGGAATCTAAAATCTGTCATAGGCTGGCTCCCTAGGAAGCAGACCCTGAGACAGAGATCACCATGAAGGAGCTTCATGAGGGAATACTCTTGAAAGACAAACCCGTGGGAGTGAAGGGAAGGAAGCAATCCCAACACAGTCCTCAGCCAATCCCACAGTGATGCTGGGTGGTCTTTCAGAATTGCCTCAAAGCAGGGCAAGAAGGATGAATCTTTATCCTCTAGGTTGACCAGGTTTTGAATTTGGATGCCTCTGGAAAGGGGAATCACCTTGCAAAAGGTGTGAGGCAACTCTCTTTAGCTAAGACAATTATCAAAAAGTGCTGTGTGAGGGCTGTATTTAGCTCGCCCAACAACTATGGAATTAAATTCCTCAATGCTGTATCAGGCTCTGGGAGGTGCATCATAACAACCATTACAAACTGCCATTCGGGAAAGGCAGCAGCATAACATTAATTGGTCCATAACAGCACTGGGAATTCTGCATACTGGCTTTGGAAATTTCTTCTCCCTATAGAAGGAGAAGATCTCTGATGAGATCTCTGGGAGGAAATTTCCTCCACTTTTCTCCATGGTTCCACCCACTGGGGAAGTCTGCTTTGTTTATTATCCTCCATGTGCACATATGAAGTGGGCAGTGGTGAGTCTGTCATCCTTGGGACAATGCATGTTTTGAAGATATATTTCTGTACTTGAAAAGTCAGAACGCTAAAGGGGTTGTTGGAACTCTTGAGCTGTGAGAGACTTTTACAGTTTAGGTTAAGAACTTCTTGACAGGAAGCCTTCCTTAAAAGCTTAATAGACTTCTTATCTATTTGATTCCAATCAATTCCTTGTGGCAGAAATCATACTCTGATTTCTTTTTTTTAGACATTGATTCCAAATATGCTCTCTATGTTTGTTTCTATACTCTCGTGCATCTCTTTCTTTCAGTGTAATAGTGGCTACTTCAAGATATCTGGCTCTAATGGGAAGGCCAACCCTTTGCCCAAGACTGGATATTAAGGGGCTTTCATTTGTAAAAATCTTTGTCAATCTTACTTTTCTACTTTTTGAGGTCTAGAAAACTTTTTCTAGAACATTTTTCTAAATCTCAAAAATCTTGAATTTTGTTGTTCAATTTTGTAGCTGCTTAATAACCAACGATGTTTCTCATAAGCTCATATTTTCCTTGCAATACCTTGCCAAATGCAGCCAACAGTGGCCAGCACATACTAACATCGAGCCAGCCATCTCCCTTACAGTTGCCAGCTCAGTAGGCACACAGTCCTCTTCTCATGTTATTTCAGTTATTTCAGGTTACAGTGTTTTTTTGCTGTTGTTGTTTGTTTTATTTTTTGTTTTGTTTCTTTTTGTTTGTTTGTTTTTTGAGATGAAGTTTCACTCTTGTTGCCCAGACTGGAGTTCAGTGGTGCGATCTCGGCTCCCTGGGTTCAAGTGACTCTCCTGTCTCAGCCTCCTGAGTAGCTGGGATTACAGGGGCCTGCCACCACACCCGGCTAATTTTTTTGTATTTTTAGTCGAGATGGGGTTTCATCATGTTGGCCAAGCTGGTCTCAAACTCCTGATCTCAGGTGATCCACCCACCTTGGCCTCCCAAAGTGGTGGGATTACAAGTGTGAGCCACCACACCTGGCCCAGGTTACAGTTTTATCAAATATTTTCCCATTGCATAACATATAACAAAAGTCTGCTATATTCATTTCTTTGCCACATTTTATATATATATATATATATATATATATATATATATAAAATATATATAATATATATAATAATATATATTTGAGATAGTTATTTCTTATTTCATCATCCTACTTTAAGTTACCAATTTCTATATATTATATATATAATATATATATATTTGAGATAGTTATTTGTTATTTCATCATCCTACTTTAAGTTACCAATTTCTAGATTTCTCATAGTGTCTCACCACTGTAACAAATAGCCCAGTGACTTAGCACTACAAAAATACCTTTCTCATTAAGATCATATCCAATGTATGTTAGGTATCTCTCCTCCAAATACTGATTCAGGTACCCACCCTCCTCTATTTTGGTGCTACCATCTTCGACACACAGCTTCTAAGAAAACAGAGGATGGAGCATAGGGGATTTGGGAGGGAGATACTGAGCTTGAAAATGTCAGATATTACTTCCGCCCACATTCCATTGTTTAAGACTCAGCCACATGCTTCACTGTAAGGAGGTTTGAAAGTATAGTTTAGTATATGTTTAGGATGAAGAGTAGAGAGTGTTGGTGGGCAGCCATTGTTTGCCACAGATGGGTTTACATAAGAAGCAAATTACGATGAGCTTTGTATTACTCTACTCTGGGAAACTGAACAGCAACATTGAAAAATAATTTAAGGGACGTGGCTGAAAGAAAGGGAAAAAGGAGGGTGGGTGGTGATATGCCAGGGAGGAATATCTCACAGTGAAAGCTGAGAAAGAGTATTCAGGAAGGTATTGAAAAGACTTATGAGAGAGTGATGTCCTAGAAGTCAAAGGAGGAAAGTATTTTCTAAAAGTCTAAAGTGTCAAATGCCACAGAGTGAGCAAAATGATGGGATGATGAAAGGGCAGATAATACCAAGTGTTCAAATAGTTGTGGGGGCAGCTAGAATACTAATACACGTGTGTTGGAGAACTGTATTTACTAAAGTTGAAAAATAAATGTATTTATATGTGATCTGAAAGATGTATTTGGATGTTAATAGCAACAATATTTGTAATAGCCAAGAACTAGAAATGACTCAAATGTACACCCACAGTAGAATGGCTAAATATGTGGTGGAATATTCATATATTGAAATGTTATATTGTAATAAAAATAAACATTGTGAATAAATCTTGCAAATAATATTGACCAAAAGAAGTCAGGCACAAAAAATACATACTGCATGATTCCATCTATATAAAATTTCAAACATTCAAATCTAATCTTTGGTATTAGAAATTAGCATAGTCGTTACCCACGGGGGCAGGTAAGACTTCAAGGAAACAAGAAGGGTCTTTTTAGGTTCTGGTAATGTTTGAGATTCAGGTAATAGTTACATGGTATACTGGATGGAATAATGGCCTCCTAAAGGTATTCATGTTCTAATTCCTGCCATCTGTGAATATGTAATCTTACATGACAAAAAGGACTTCACAGATATGATTAAGAATTTTGAGAAGATTAGTCTGGCATATCTGGATGGGCTTGGTGTCATAATGAGGGTCCTTATAAGGGGAAGGGAAGTAGCTCAGAGCGAGAGACATTTGTAAATAAAAGGAGAGTTTGGAATGATGCACTTTGAAGTTTCAGGAAGAGTCCATGAGCAGGCATCCTCTAGAAACTAGACAAGGCAAGGAAACATACTTATCCTAGAGTGTCCAGAAAGAATGTAGCTCTGCCAACACCTTGATATTAGTCCATTTTGGGACTCATATAAGATATAAGAGCCATTTTGGATTTCTGGTCTCCAGAACTGCATGCTAATAAATTGGTATTAAGTCACTAATTGTGTGGTAATTTGTTACAGCAGCAAAAGAAAGCTAATACATATAGGCATGTTGACTTGGTGAAATTCCATTGTATGTATACTATTTCAGCAAAAATTACATCAAGGAAATAATGGAATAAGAGAATTATCAGATTTGATAATCAGGAAGTTATTTATAACCCTATTTGAAGCAGTTTTAATAGAGTGGTGGAGGTAAAAACCAGATAATAGTGTCTTGAAAATCAAAAGAAAGTTGAGGAAGTAAAAGCTTGGATATTAACACTTGTTTAAAATATTATCTGTTATGGAAAGAAGAAAGTTATGGTTGAGTTGGGGGTGGAGTGGGATGCAGAGGGGATTAAGGAAAGAGTTCTATTTAGACTGAGAGAGCCTTTAGCAAGTTTTTTTTAGACCGAGGGAAAGAAACTAGAGAAGTTATAGAAGAGAATGGGAAAATAAAAAAGACTGGAACTAGTCTATTATTTCCTTTTCTGCTGCTCAGCAAGAGGAGAACAACATTTATAAGCATGTGAAGGAATACCTGGATATTTTACTCATATGAGGAGGTGAAAGTCCCTTCATCTGCTTTATTAGGGTAGGAGGCACTGGACTAAGCTTTCCTATTAGTATTTGTGTTAGTTGGCTATTTATTATGTGTAAAAACATGTGCCCAATCTTAGCAGCTTACAGCAAAAATCATATATCTAGCTCATGAGTTGATAGGTCAATTGCGTAGATTTTCTAGTTTTGGTTGATTTTTGCTTTTTTTTTTTTTTTTTTTTTTGAGACTGGGTTTCACTTTGTCTCCCAGGCTGGAATGCAGTGGCATAACCATGGCTCACTGCAGCCCCAACCTCCCAGACTCAAGCGATCCTCCCACCTCAGCCTCTTTAGTAGCTGTTTTGCACCACCACACCTGGTTAATTTAAAAAAAATGGTAGAGACAGGACTCTCACTATGTTGCACTGGTCTCAAACTTCCTATCTCAAGCCATCCTTCCTCCTTGGCCTCCCAAAGTGCTGGGATTATGAGTGTAAGCCACCATGCCTGGCCAGCTTGATTGATTTTTGCTGGGCTTTCTCATTTGTCTGCAGTCAGGTAATGTGTCCATTGGTCTAAGATGGTCCCAGGAGAGATACATGGTTTGTCTCCATCACACGGTCTCTTTTACCCTTCAGTAGGCTAGTGCTAGACTATCTCATGGTACAGGCAGGGTTTAAAGATAGCAAGCAGATATATACAAAGCATTTTGTGGCTTAAACTTGTAATGGGAACCTTGTCACTTCCACCTCATCCTTTTGGCCAACGTAAGTCATGAGACAAGCCCAAATTCAAGATAATACTAAATGTACACAGTGGAGAAATAAATTCAACCTCTTAATGGGAGGAGCTACAAAGTCACATTGAAAGAGGCATGGATAAACGGAAAGGGACAATTCGGGCCTCCATTTTTATAATAAATATAGTAAAATATTCTTTCTGAATGTTATTGCCGATGATAACATTTGAGGGATATGTTTTCATGTTGATTTAGCCTAACTTTGCTGTTACTCTGATATCAGCTTTTCATGAGCTGATTTCTATTCCACAGGCATACTCTTTTGGCCACTGAGTAGTCAAGATATAGAGCAACTAGGGTAGGGTATTTGGTTGTCTTAGGTGTCTATAACCTATTGACCCAATATTCTGTAAGATCAGTCTTTTCTGTATCTCTCTAAATTTTAGGGGGAGGGAATTTTTCTCATTAATGGCAGAGATATGTAGAAAACACAGTATTCAAGCTTAGATTTATCAGAAGATAATTCAAATTATCTCACTTAACAGATTCTGGATCTGTTTAAATTCACTGAAAATCTGGTTCAAATACTAGCTTTTCTATTACAGAGATATCAAATTTCAGATATGCTTCATTATGACTCAATTTCTTGGCACATGCTAAAAAGCACCCCAGTGATCCAGTGCAAATGATTGTGGAACATATCGCAGACCCTGCTTTGGGTCAGAATATCCCCACCTCCTCTCTACCTTCTCACTCTATTTTTTCCCCTGAATAGGATATACCCCATATTGATATTCAATACAGATACTGAGCATGTAATTTATTATGTCAAACTGAAAAATGCCTGTGGTGATACAAGTTTTTATAGCTGTGGTTTTCTCTAGCTCAAATTGCTTTGAGTATCTATGTGTTGGCAGAAAGTTCGAAGTAGGATGGATACAGAAACCATGAGTGGACAAAAGACACCTTTAGAAACTACAAACCAGCAACCAGAAAGCCTTTTAGCTGTAAGTCAGCAGACTTTTATGTCAAGCTTGGCTGACTAATTATTGCTTATAATTTGCATTAGGATTAATTAACTAATTAGAGAGGAATGTCTGAAGGCAAGTTATGGCTCTGCTTGTCAAGCTGAGGACTTTAATTATTCTGATATTTTTAATTATAATCAGCTGCTGAATGAGTATTACATTGTCAGCTACTATCGCTGAAACTAGGCTGGGCAAAGGGGCTGGAGGAATGATGGGGACTTGAGGCTGTTCTTCCTAGTAGCAAGGGAAAGGTATGGCCCAGCCACCCAGAGAAAGAAAATCTTCTAACAGCAACAGTCTTTAAAAGTGCACACAGAACTGGGTAAACCACAACAATTCATGTTGGTTTGCCAATTAATGACTGAAGCAGAAACTTTTCCAAAGCAGAATGAGAAAACCAGCCTTGTGCTCACTTCTACTGTTGGCAAGAAGCCTTGTAAGATGATCATACTGATGGACTGGATTTAGCCAATTTGAAATTTTTTTTTTTTTTTTTTTGAGGTGGAGTCTTGCTCTGTTGCCCAGGCTGGAGTGCAGTGGTGCGATCTCGGCTCACTGCAAGCTCCACCTCCCAGGTTCACGCCATTCTTCTGCCCACTTCGGTATTCTCGGTAGAGATTAAGATTTCTTTACCCATTAGCTACAGGATGTCTCGATCTCCGGACCTGGTGGATCTGCCCACTGGCTCCTCCCAGTGCTGGGATTACAGGCGGAGATTAATCGCGACTCATTTTCTTTTTAACGAATACCTCGTTATTCTGAGCCTGTGGCAACTGTTTGCTACAACTGCAGGTTCTATTATGATCTCTCTGTTTTTCCCTATATGGTAGAAAGAAGAGGATCTCTAGTATGTACGTCCCTGAAACTGCTGGTGATGCTGTAAAGAAAATTATTAATATTAAATAAATGTGCCTAGCACATGGTACATAACCAGTAAAAATGTATTGAATGAATTCTGACATATTGGTATATAATACACAAGAACTAGAAAATACAGGTATACTACCACAGCAGCTAATTTCACAAGATATCTGGGGATTTCTGCTAGAATAACAGAAATAAAAATCAAACCCTTTATCTTGGACATGATAGTTAAACAATTGTCAGAAACACAATGAAAAATAATACCTCCAAATAATTCATTGAAAGATGAAACATGGTAACTTTTCCCTGTTGCTTAAAGAGCTTACAACTTCTCTGTTCTCTTTAGATAATTACAACAAAGAAACTCTGAGCATAAGTGGTGTTAAAGGTTCCAAATGCCTTACAAACTGGCAAAGGCCTGCAGATTTAATGTTAAGGCACTACACAAATGTTGTGCTGATTTCTTTTCTTTTTAAAGATGCCCAGGAGTGAATTCACAGATTCTCAATCACACAGACACTCTATGAGAATCAGCGGTGTTTTCTTGGAGAATGTGGCTTAGGAACAAAGAAAGTCATTTAGCCCTTCAATATTGCAAATATGCTCTGCATTTAGCAGTCTCTGTTTTCCTATCTTGTACAGAAGGGGCAAATAAAATCCACTAAATCATAGTCTATTAGTACCAGGAAGAGACCTTGGAAAGAGGCAGCAGTGTGTGTATAGTGTTTTAGAGGATAGGTACCTGTATTTGATTTATTTAACAAACTCTTGCATAGCCTTTATCTTGTACCAGGCATTGTTTGAAGCACTCTCAACCAACCATAAAAGAAGCCCCCATATCACTGAGGCATATGGATTAAGGGACTCGACCAAGGTAACACAGCTAGCATGTGGTGGGGCTGGGAATTGAGCTCTGGCCTAAGAGGCCATGCTCCTCACAGGTGGGATGCAGGGTCTCACATGGTGTGACTTAAATCCTGGCCTCTCTTGGCCCTCTGTGTCTTCATCTGGTAGTAGGAAATAATAATAGTATTTGCATCATAGTGTTGTTGTGAAGATTCAATGAGAAAATATCAATGGGACATTTCACATAGATCTGAAAATACAGCACATGCTTAATACATGTGCCATTTAGCTAGATATCAGGTCCCACCTCCCAATTTTGCAAATGAAGGATCTAAGGAACAGAGGTTAAGTGACTTTCTCAAGGTCACTACATCAGCAGGTACCCCAGCTATGAGGAGAATGTTGGACAACTGATTCTCAGTCCAGTGCTCTGTCCACTGTCTACATCATGGCTCTTGGAGTCACTAACTTGTCTTCCAAGTTGCTTGGGACCTTCCTGGTTTTAGGATTGACAGGCAAAATCAGTAGTTGGTCACTGCACTCCTCATGTAATTTTATTATGCAAAGGACAGGTAATCTTGCCTCTTTCCCTGACATCTGATTTCTTGGGAAAAAGGTGCCTGGGCTTGGGAAGGACACAGACAACTGTTAATATCTTTATAGCAAACATTGGTGAGAAAAGCTCTATATAATGATGTGCAAATCTCTTTACTATCTGAACAAATGAAATTGGCTGATTTGTGTCACTGCTCTTATTGAGTGTTCCTGTGTTGACATAGAATAAATAAAATATCATAGGAGTTACAGCATCATGATATTGCTTTAATTACATATTGCTTTACATTTTCACAATGATTTCCAGTGCATTATCTTACTTGGTCTTGTTTTGTTTTTGCCATGTTCTTTTCCATTTTACAAATGGGAAGAGGAGGGCTCAGATAGTGGTGACTTGCTTAAGGTCACAAACCTGGGCCCCTCACTCAAAGCCGAATGCTTTTTTTTGCGACCTTTTACTAGTGCATGGTACGATTTTATAATAATGAGTTATTTCTTTTCAGGGAAGTGTCCCATCAAGAGATGGGACAAGAGAAGCATGTACTTTGGTGCAAAATTGAAGGAGTCATCCAAAAACTGAGTAATCAAGATAAATAATATTTGAATGTACTATTTGTTTAAATTGAAATGTATGCCAAAAAATCCATGATGAACAAAATATCAACATTTTAAATAAAGACAGGCCAAACCTCTACTTGTGCAACCTTGCCTTTCCCACCTCCTCCTAATCTTGGTCTTGAACACAACTTCATTTACCACGATGGAGAAGAATCAAGTCCCTTAGCACATTGGAATAGAAATTCAGTTAACCCTGTTTCCCCAGGGTTCAACAAACCAAACCTACCTCACTTAATTTTCATTTATTTTCTAACTTATTTCCTTCTTAGAGCATTTTCCCCTCTGTCAATACTTCCTAATAATATGTATAAGAGCCAGTCTTATTCTGGAGTTACTTATGGATCATTCTCCAGAACCTGGACCTTGGAGGAAAATGTGTTGTCTGTCCTCACCTTGGCCCTCCATAAACACAGCTCACCTGGTATGGGCAGGTCTGTGTTAATAGTTTGGTGACCATTAGCACAGGTGAAAGACATCCTGGTGTATGATTTGGGCTGAGTCTTGGGAGCATGTGCTGTGGTTGGCACTGCAAAGACAGCACTCCCAGGGCCAGGGCATTGGGGCACAGGGAGGGTCATCTCCGTGGTGGTGGCAGCAGCTCCCCAGGCTGCAGGTTCTCTCAGATGTTTATGATTTGGGGCCTGCCTTACAAAGAACGCTTCTGCTCCAAAATGAAGTAGCGTATTTACCAACAGAGGTTGGCCGACTGTTCTTTATTAGAGAACATCTGTGGGGAGTATTTGAAGTAAACTTCTCTGGAAAAAGTGTACACGTTTATGCTCTGGCATGCCATTTGCATCACACTGGCTCCTCTACAAAATATGTTCAAAAAAATCTCAAGCTGGCTGCTTTATTTCTTCCTCACCAGTCAGCATTCTTTTGCTTGAAAGGGCTTTCATCTACAAGGCTGCCGATACCCACCCACTTCCCCCACCCCTGAGGAATCAAAAGCCACTTCGTCAAGCTCAGGCATCAAAATGAACAAAACATAATGAGACTGTCAATGTTCAGTGACTAATGCAGGTTTATTGCTGTGATGCAGGTATGGAAGACAAGTGTGGACATACCTGTAATTGTTTCTAATAACAGCAGGCAGATTAACATTGTTTTTTGGATTATATGATTAATGAAAATAGAGCAGAAATGAAAAATAGCGCAGAAAAACTAAGAGATATTTTTACCTGCAAGGAAAACAGGTCCTTTATTCCCAGAGCACCAAAAAAGGGAAAATGCCAGGGTAGGGGTTATTTTAGGGGGGGAAACACAGAAAAAGTAATAGAAGGCAAACACACACACACACACACATGCACGCACACACGCACACAATCCAGGCAAAAAGGAAACCAAGGAGAACAATAGCTTTCTACTCTCCACATTTGGATGAGAAGAATATTGAGTAACTTACAAAGGTAGATCTCACAGCTCCTTTGAATTTTTATTGTACCTGCAATAGAAACACATAAGCCATGACCACCTCTTTTATCAGGGGTGGCACTAAAAGGAACTGTTCCATGTCAGTGAGTATTTCAGGAAATGGGTGTGTTTTTGTTGTTGTTGTTATTGTTTTCTTAAGGTGCCCAAACACTAAACTGATCCTTTGGTCATGACATAGGGTTTATCATTTCTGAGACTCCTGATCAGCTACAGCAGTTACTCTCTTGTGCTATCACCCAGTGGTGGTGTCTTCAAGGTCTATTTGCTTATACAGAGATTTTTGCCTCTATGCTAAGTGGCCCCAGACTTGGTGCTTTTTCATCCAACACCTTGTGTCCATTGCAGTCATTTTTTACATTCCCTTTGTTGACCACTATCAGTTCCCTCAACATTTTATCTGCTGTCAACAGTATTGCAATTGTATCTGACTCTGTAAATCTTCCTAGCAGTCCTATCTCTTCTGATACATTCTTTTCATCTACTGTGAGCTAGGATGCCAGGCCACGAAGCCTTCTAAATGTGTCAAAAATGAGGCACCAAGAAAGGTCTGTGTATATATAATGTGAATAAGCAACAGTCATGAGTTTAAGTTCATGAAGGCTTCCCCTGCCACTGCCCCCACCCCCCGCCCCCTGACAATATACTATTTCCTCACTGTGCTCCAGATAGCTGAGATTGCTAGAGAACTGAGTTTCAAATGAGTGAAATGTCTTCTTTCTTTGAGTAAGAGTTTAATAGACACAAGGCCAGCCATGCCACATGGGAGATGAAGCTGGTACTCAAGTCATCTCATTGAAAGCTCATAGGTTAGGAGTTTTTCAAAGGCAGTTTGGGGGAAGGGGTGAGAATGACCAGTAACAGATGCTTGCTGCTGGTTAGCTAGGGCGAAGTTGAAATCATAAAGGGTCATCAAAGTTGTTTTTGCATGTCATCTCCCTAAGGTCATTGTAAGCACCAGTGTGGCAGGGACCTCTACCTTACAGGTTTTTACGTTTCTTGCACTATCCAGAATGGCACCTTATACACTGTTGGAATTTAGTGAATTTGACAATGACTGAATGTGCTACTCAAGATTTTCTAAGACTCAGTTTCCTCAATTACTATGCAATGGATTTGGTCTCTATGAATAATTTCTTAGATAACTGAGAAAAAGCAGTAATTGATAAAAAATAAGATACTATCTGACAGTGTAAGGATAGTGAGTCTCTTTCCTTCTTTCTGAGGTTATATCCAACTTAATTCTTGGTGCTAAAATACGCTTTTTTTGAGGAAGTGATGATGCCAACAGATGATTTTTAAAATGTCCTTACTATGACAAAGTGATACATTGGCAACCCTGTGTCAGACTTTAATCGAAGTGAAACAAATGACATTTGTCAAAATTTAAGAGCACTGAACAAAAATCCAGTCATATAATTCTAAACATTTGTAAATCTGTCTTTAAATACATTGAACCATATTAATTTCAACAATACAGTAGAGATTGGATATATAAATAAGTTTATGAAGGACTAAATTACTATAGGCACAATCCCTAGTGCATACTTAAAACAGGCAAAATTTCAGGGATGACAGGAAAGATAGAGCTTACTTTTTGCAGTTGATGTCATGAAATTCACCTTTACTTTCCAGGCTTATTCATTAGTTCCTCAGGAGGTCAGAATATAGTCCCAACAAGTCTTCTGAGGCTGGAGGATACCTCTTAATGCTTCTCTAAATATTCTTCCTTCATATTCCATCTCCTATCCCAGCCACTCTCCACTCCAGCTATGGGGTTCTGAAGAAGAAGAAGAAAAAGATAAAAAGAATGGAGTAAAGATGCAAGGAGGGAAAAGAGAGAGATATTTTCTTAACCTTTTGGATGTCTGCAGGTAACCTTGCTTGAAACTCTAGTCCAGGCATTTTATTTCCTCTTTCACAGTGTCGTTAGTCTGTCACCATTGTGTGTGGCTCAGTGACAGTTGAGACCTGGGATAGCCATACTCAAGGTGGGACAGGACGACCCAGCAAAGACAATTGAATTTTTCCCCTATTCTTTCTGTTGTCCTCAGAAGGATATTCCTCTGAGGCTGCAGGAGTAAAAAGTCTTCATCTCCTTTTTGTTTTCTCTGTTTTATTGGATGCAGCTTACTTAGAATCACTCACCTGAAACCAGTGACTTCTGCAGCTACTGGCAAAGCAGCATTCCTCTTTATTTTCAGGAGACTATGGGGGGATGGATCATAAAACTGAGTGGCAGGGGCAGCTCAGGAGCCCACATGGTTGCAGCCATTGTCTCTGCTGTTGAGAGGACTCCTGAGCCTGGGTTATTACCCTCCTCCATGGTAGTTCGGGGCTGAGTGCTCAGTAAGATCTTGAAATCCTTTAGAGAAAAGTCTGTGCCATTGTTAGGGAACATTTTGCTGGACTGATTTTCTTTCATGACCTTTCCCACCCTTCATTTAGAGAGCTGCGAATTATGACATTTATTCATGTATTCATTCAATACATATTTGTTTAGTATGGAATGTGTGCTGTACTGCATTAGATTCTAGGGATTCAAATATAAACTCCTGCCATTGAGGAACCCATAGTCTTGTAAGACCCAGACAGAAGTGAATACTCAAGAACCCTATACTTGGCTAAAGGGTAAGCATGACTCCTACACTCTGCTATGTGCATGGACAGGTGTGTGTATGTGGTGAATGACTCTGCCCGGGAAGAGGAGTAAGCAAGCAGAGCAGATGTCATCAAGAAGGTGACACTGAAATTGGGGATTAAAGCTCTGTAGAACTTTGTGTTATACAAAAAAGATGGGAAGGAAATTGAGGACAGACGGAACAGGATGTATGGAGGCATGGAAGTAACTGTGAATAGGTGAGGGTGGCTGGACTATTGGATGTGGGTTAGTTTGGGTTAATGGGGGTTGATGCTGGGAAGGGGACATTTAAGGCCCCACGTAGTCTCACAGCTTCTCATTCCCATTAAGGAGAGATAGTGGATTAATAAACTTAGCTTGCCTCTATTTCCTGCTTCTCACCTGAATCTCAGAGGACCAGGAAGTAAGGGGAGGCGGGGGGCAACTAACTAACATGGGCTATGTGTGTGATAGGTCAGTCACTGAACTGGCCCCTTTATATGTGGTCTTAGTTAATTCTCCCAACAAACTAGGGAGTTATGAAATCATCACATTTGATCAATGTGGAAGCCTGACAGTCTCAGAATTTGACTCAGATCGGTGTGGATTTAAATAACCTTTCTAGGTCCTGTTGCTTCTGATGGCTACTTTCAAAAAAGATTCATGATGCTCTTACATATGAAAATAAAAATCTGAATAATTTTATGAACTTGGTGCAAAATGTGGGCTTTACCCCACAAACAGTAAACTGTCACTCAACCCACAGGGCCAAACAGGCTGGGAGCTCCAGCAGGGCTACCAAGGGCTGCCACTGGCTGTCTGACGGTCCCTGATGGGAGCAGAGCCCATCAAGCAGGAGAGAAGAGAGCAGCACATAGCCAGTTGCAAGCCCCCGAGAAGTATACCAAAATCAGGGAATTTGCATAGTAAAATTGAAAGCATATTTACATTCAGGAATCAAATGCATGCATTACCACTGTCCTGGAAATAGGCTGACTCAGACCATACGACTAAATAAAAGAATAATGTTTACTCAGAACTGATGTACTTGTTTAAAAAGTTAATGTTTTAAGCTTTCTGCCTTCTAGCAAAACATCGCTAATCTAATTAGAGCTTTCCAACCCCACTTGGCCTGCAAGCAGGCCTGCAGTGCATTGACTGCTCACCAGACAGGATGGACCCCGGGCCCTTTCTGCTCACCCCCTCAGCTTAAAAAGTTCAGCTCAACCCTCCTTCTCATCTCCAAATGTTTTCTTCTTATTTCTAAGCCAGCCACCGGCACATTCCAGCACTTTGCACTCCCTGGAATCCCAGAAAGCAAGTTTATTTGGGTGATAGGTCTTCCCTCAAAGACATTCTTAGAACACTATGCGGTAGAGCAGCTGATACCTAATTGTAAAGGCAACGAGGTTTTAGCAACAGTCGAGGGTTTTTATAATGTTGAGGCCACTTACGAGGAGGGAATCTTTAAAGCTTCCCCAACTCAAACTTCAGCAAGTTAGTTTATTGAAACTTTTTTCCCATACCCAAGTTGAAGCTGGCTAGCTCTTTTTTTTTTTTATCCAGGGAACTAGAGGGTGGTGGCTGGAGAGGTTATGGATGATAAAGTTTAAGATTGAGGTGGAATTAATTAGTGGTAATCTCATTCTAAACCTAGTTTGCTTTTAATCATTCAAGATTCAGGAAGGAGTGAGCCCCAAGGGTGTTATAAAACTATCATGAAATAAAAATATAAATGCAAGTCTGTGAAGTTTTCCTGCAATTTACACAGAAAGGGAATTAGTCTGGCTGCAGAAGTGTCTGGGGATGCTGGGTAAGAACATGGTAGGTGGGGAGCCCTGCATTATTTCTCCCCAATTCCCACAGTTGCTGACTTTGGAGATGATGAACAAATGTAGTGGAATTGGTATTAGGGGCAGAAATCATGGAAACTTGCATTCAGCACTCTTGCAGTTCCAGAGCCTCCTTCTACCCACCTCTTACTTCATTTTGCATATCCCACAAGGGGGCATTTGGTGGGGGCGTTGGCATTCCCACTTGACAAAGGCATCACATGAGACACGTAGTGGTTAAGTGGTTTGCCTAGGATCACATGGCTATTTCATACCGTAGGTGGGATTTAAAACTTAGCAAATGCAGTTTCCAAAGCCCTGAATTGTTGAGCTACTCACCATAGGAAATTGTTAAGATTCCTCCTTTCTCACAGATAGGTTGTAGGGGAAGCAAAATCATAACCATGTTTTCCTCATCTTAGTTCCCCTCTGCACCTTTGAAAGGTTGAAGTATGTGTATTTAGTGACTCTAGGACAAGATACCCTGGAGCCTGATGAGATACTGTTCCACCCTTGCATCTCAGCACTCAGAGCTCAACCCTTTGACCTTCTCTTAGGGCGGAGTAGCCTTATCATGTGTCCACACCCAAGAGGGACCTTGGATCCTGTGTTTGCAAATACATAGGGTGTCTTTAAGACAGAAGAACTTATTTTCTTTCAATTCTCTGTAGCATCTGAAACTGACGTCAAGTTCTAGTTGGTAGGTTTAATAATCCTGGTGAAGAAGTATTATTAAACAGTGAAATCAGCAGTTTAAACAAACAAAAACCAAGCAAACAAACCAACCAACCCAGTGTGTTTATGGCTCAGGACAAATATGGCGGAAGGAAACCAGCTTATTTTGTTCAAGCTGTTACTCAAGCATATTAATGTTGAGTGAATTTTTTTTTAACATATACTGACTTAGTTCACTTGTTCATGGTTTGCTTGAGTCATATTCTTTTGTGTCTTTTTTTGAGAAAAAAAGCTGTGATTCTATTTCCTACTTCATTTATTAATTACACTCCACCTGAATGCAGCAGTTAACATTGCTATTATCTCCTGGATCAAATGCCACTCTGCACAATACTTTCATTGTAACTTAGAATTCAGCCATCACCCAGTTGCAATATATGGGAGATTATATCAAAAGTAATGTTTACAGTGTGCTAACAGCCTCATAAAGATAAACATCAGAAATTCATTTGAAAACCTAAATCACTGTGTCAGTTATGTTTCCATAAATGGCTTCCTTATGTATTTGTCTATACTTCAGTATGCATCTATTTGGCAAGACTTTCAGCAGACCCTGTCGTTGACTCATTCCAGGAAGAGCAAGGGCATGGCCTGTGGACACAGAGGAACAGTTGGTTCCACAGGCCACTTCTCCTACTTCCCTTTGGTTCCATTGCCAGACACATAGGGAAAGGAGACTCTTTCAATTTAGGAGCTGAGAAAATAATTCAACCATACTCCCTGATGTTGTGTAGAGTCTGGTTCTGTCTGTGCTTCTTCTACCCAGGAACTGAGTTGGTAAAGCAACTTTCTGACTCACTTATTTGTGCTCCCATTCCTGAATCAAGAGGAAAAGATGATGTTGATGTAGGACACTCCAAATGTTCACATTTTTTCTGGTGAAGAGGCTGGAGTGCTGGCTTTGGAGTCACTGAGACTTCAGATTCAGCACCAATTCCATCACTTGCTAATTGTATACGTTGCTTACTTATACAATAGGATAAGTTACTTATACTCTCTGAGCTTCAGTTGCCTGATAATTAAATGGGGGCCATGAGTGTAACTATCTAATAGGGCATTTGTGAGATTTAAATAATCACACATGTAGCACCTACCTCAGTCTTCCAAGTAAATGAAAAAGTACTAAGTAAATGATGAATAAAGGTAAATTAGTATTGTTATATTTGCCAACCTGGAGGACAACCTACAGGACTTCTATATTACAGAGAATAAATATAAAAATGCAGGCCAGAGCCTTTAGCACAGCCCTTGGTCTGTGCCTGCAGACTTTCTGGTATGACAATAGAGAAAAAAATCTGTATTCATACTCAATTTGTGGATTTTAATTAGTTAGTAAAATAAACTATCTCTCTAGTTGCCATAAGGTTGCAGGTGTGGGAATCTGTTTTAAACGCCCTTCTCATTTCTATTTGCTGTTCCTTTGTTCTGACACATGCCGGGTAGATGGGCGCATTTCCAAAGCTGAAATGTCTGGATTTGGTCAAGAATCAAAACTTTGTCTGTAGTTTATCTTCTAATCACTCAGTTTATCCCAGGAGACTAAAGACCACCCTGAGACTTCAATTTTGGCATTCAAGTAAACTGGCATCCTCTGGAGATGAGCACCCAGGTACCAAGTATATATAATTCTTGATGCATAAATATATACACAGGCAGAAAGCCAGGATTCCTAGCTTGTGGTGAGTCAGCCTGAGCCCTGAAGGCTAATAGGACTGAGTGGTACTTTTTGTGCTGAGCCTAGAGGCCCCTAGGTTGGACTTTGATAGGATTTTCCATCTAAGTACTTTTTATCAGGTAATGATGCCATCTGAAATTTCCACAACAATATATTCTTTTCAAAGATCTTTCACATACAATATTGTATTACAACAATTCTGTGATATAAGCAAGGCAAAGACTCATTCTCCCTTTACCTTAGAAAAGAAAATGTAGGTCCAGAGAGATTAAGTGGTTGCGTGCACACATTGAGTTATTGACAGCTTGGAACATGTAGTTAGGAAAGATACTTGAGGAGAGATTCGCTGCTGGAATGGTTATCCATCAAAGAGGGGTCTCTTTTTCTCTCTGGGAGGGGAGCTCCTTATAGGATGAGGGCTTTGGATGAGGTTACTTCTGTGGTTCCGTGGTTCTTACATGTTACATTGTTGTTTCCTGATTTCCAGCCCTTCTTGCCTATCTCCGGGATCCTCAGTTAGTGTATGATTTTCAGTTCTGATGAAAAATTCTTCCTTGGCTCTTGGCCTACCAACTGCAGTCAATATTGCTACCTCAATGAAATGGTTCTCACACTTTTGTGTGCATCAAATTTATCTGTTACTTATGTGGTACTTGTAAAAAATAGACTACAGACCAAATTTTACAACACTTAAGAGACTGATGGGAGTGTGTGTACGCATGTGGGTGTGTGTGTGTGTTGGTTGGTTGGGAGTGAATTCAGTGGTGTGCTGGACCAGCGCATAATGGCTTGCAAGAACTTACTGAGCATATCTTTTGCCATCTTTACATTCTGTGACAGTTTATCTTGAAATTGACCATGGCAGGAGTTTTCACCCCATGGAAATGAGCAAGTACTACAAACTAGGGCTCCTCAAAAAAAAAAAAAAAAAAAAAAACTGGTTATGTCTGGGCACAGTGGCTCACGCCTGTAATCCAAGCACTTTGGGAGACTGAGGTGGGTGGATCATTTGAGGTCAGGAGTTCAAGGCCAGCCTGGCCAACGTGGTGAAACCCCGTCACTACTAAAAATACAAAAATTAGTCAGGCATGGTGGTATGTGCCTGTAATCACAGCTACTTGGGAGACTGAGACAGGAGAATTGCTTGAACCTGGGAGGCAGAGGTTGCAGTGAGCCGAGATCGAGATTGAGCCACTGCACTTCAACGTGGGTGAGAGCGAGACCCTGGCTCAAAAACAAAACAAAACAAAACAAAACAAAACAAAAAAACTCATTATTAAACATTTACCAGCACACCATTGAGTGGTTTCACTGAGTTCCAACCACACACTTAGCTCTCAGATAATTCAATCTAGTGCTTGTAAGTCCTGAGTGGAACACTTGGGTGGAAATATCATGACTAACAACTTCGATTGCTCAACTTTATTTTTCCTCCTAAAATAGAAAAAAATGCAATGTATGCTTTCCCCTTTCTGAGAAGACTTATATATATATATATATCTTTATTTCTAGAATATGTTGCAGCTCCTTGAGCACCTACTATATTCCCAGTGACATACTAGTGAATTTTTAAAAAGCTCTCACACTTTTTGCATGCATAAAATTCCAAAGTCTTTAATTCCTTGGAAATTTCATGGGATTGAAGGACATTACATGTAACAGGGGCATAATGAGGAAGAGGGAATGATAGCAGATGAGGTTTGCCTTGTAGGCAGACCCAAATGAAGGGTTTGTATTTAATTTGAAATTTAATAGGAAGCCCTTGTACAACCTCAAGCAGATAAGGCAAGGTTTCAGATTTATATTTCAAGATCACTCTGGTTGCTGTGTGAGGACTTATTGTAGAGGGCAAAAGGGAAAGCTGGGTAGTGAAACTATTTTTTCTTAAATTTCTTCAAAGAAAAACTTTCTAAAATTCCCTTTTGCCCTTTTATGCACAAAGTTCCTCTTTACAACTGCAAGAATGCAAATCTTTGAGTCAAACAGTGGGGAAAAATTGCATCACTGGAGAAGAGGTAAAGTCATCTCAGAAGCAATGTGATATAACAATATATTTTATAGTGCTATATTTTTCAAGACACCTGGTCTCCTTTGACCATAAAGTTCAAGCCATAGAATTCAGGTTGAATTACATTCAACTAGCATCATCCAAGAGGACTTTCTACAATGATGAAAATACTCTATATTTGCATTCTCCAATGTGGTACCTCTTCTTCACATGTGGCTATTGAGCACTTTAAATGTGACCAGTGTGACTGAGGAGTTTGATATTTCATTTTTATTAATTAAATTTAAATTTAAACAGCCACCCGTGGCCATTGGCTGTTGTATTACACAGTGCAGTGTTAGATCGTGTATGTCTCTGACCATATAAGTGACCTCTCTGAACCCTATATTTGTATAACAATACTTGCCTATTAGAGAGGTGAGAATTAAATCATTCACCTAAAAGCAGAGAGCTTTGTGCCTAGCAACTCTCAGGAACAAAATGGAAGCTGGATTCGATAGTGCACTGGAGTGGGAGTGAACTGGTTTATGAAAGCCAATTGTGAACATCTCTTTTCAACTCCAGGTTCATTGGCATCACATGTGGTCATAGTGGTAATATATGTGTGTGTGTGTGTATATATATATAGCATGAAGGTCAGCAACAGTACAAATTAGGGCTCCTCACCCAATACTAAACCCAAGAGCCAGTTGCTAAACATTTACCAACATACCACTGGTTGGACGCATTTACAAATTTATTTTGGCATTTCCACTATCAGACAAACAAATAATCAACTTAAGCATTTATTTCTCACACAATAAACTAGAACCTTAATTTTTCAGTAATTCTTTTATTTTTAATTCTTTTCACAATATTATTTTATTCTTCTCTCCCTTTCCTTACCTGACTTTCACAGACGTGTTTGCTTCTGTATTTCTGCTGCCTCAGAGAAGCTCCTCCCTGAGGAAGACTTTGCATATTTGTTCTTCCTTCCTTTTTCCTCTTGCTTCAACACAACCTGTGAACTTTTGGTCATTCCAGTTTGTCTACTCATTCTCTCCTACAAGGAAAGGAGCCAGCCAACCACACAACTTAGTCACAGTAACATACTCAGAAATAAGACCAGGTGTTATATGTCCTCTCTCCACACCCTTCCTGGGTTGGTGCTCTCTTTAGTCCTAAGCTTTTGCATTCTCCAGCAAAATGTTTTACAAAATGTTGCAAATTGCATCTCTGCTTTGCTTCCATCCTCCTATTTCCAGTCATTTTAGGTGATGCTTTATCTGCAAACTAGATTAGAAAGATTCTATATTTATATTAGGGGTGACTTTCTTTTCTCAGCAATATGTTCTTAAGATAACTGCCCTAAAATTTGAAGTCCCTAAATCCTGTCTCAGCCTGGGCCTTAGTAAAACTCCTGCAGACAGTTTATTGGTTAAAAAGCTTAAAGTAAAGATGATATGAAATGAAGACCCCTTGCCTCCCAAACTGCTCAGAGCCCGTGTGGACTTGTGAGCTCTGATCTCTACCAACAGGTAGCTCTAATTAACTTCGCTGGTATGATCCCTTTTGAGTAGACAGTAAGAAAGTCTACCCCTTTGGTGTTCAAAACATTAAAAAAGATTTTTTCAAAAAGTGGAATTTTTTCTTCAAAGATAATTCACATGGAAGTCCAGTATACAAAACAAGCAAAAGCTTAGGTTTTTATGGTTTTGGTGTGTGCAGCAAATCTATCCAAGGGGCCGGGGGCTTTAAATAGTACTGTTGGAAAAAATCAAATTTATTTATTTATTTATTTATTTATTTATTTTAAAGATGAAGTCTTGCTCTGTTACTCAGGCTAGAGTGCAGTGGTGCCATCATAGCTAACTGCAGCCTCAATTTCCTAGGGTCAAGTGATCTTCCTGCCTCAGGCTCCTAAGTAACTAGAACTACAGGCAGGTGCCATCATGCCCGGTTAAAGATTTATTTTTAAAAAAGCAATTCTATTATTCACCATATTATACATTTATTCTGTTGGTGGGAAGTCTTTCTAAACTATACTATACTATATTTTCTCTTTTAAAAATAAGTCTTGGTTTCCCTGGCTAAAACTTTATGTAACAATCAAGAGATCAAATAGGTTTAAGAATACCTTTCCTATCATAGATAATTTTTTTCATTATACTTTTTATTTTTTTGAGACGGAGTCTCACTCTGTCACCCAGGCTGGAGTGCAGTGACCGGATCTCAGCTCACTGCAAGCTCCGCCTCTTGGGTTTACGCCATTCTCCTGCCTCAGCCTCCCGAGTAGCTGGGACTACAGGCACCCGCCACCTCGCCGGGCTAGTTTTTTGTGTTTTTTTAAGTAGAGACGGGATTTCACCATGTTAGCCAGGATGGTCTTGATCTCCTGACCTCGTGATCCATCCGTCTCGGCCTCCCAAAGTGTATTATACTTTAAGTTCTTGGATACACATGCAGAACGTGCAAGTTTGTTACATAGATATGCACGTGCCATGGTGGTGTGCTGCACCCATCAACCTGTCATCTACATTAGGTATTTCTCCTAATGCTATTCCTGCCCTAGCCCTGCAATACCCAACAGGCCCCGGTGTGTGATATTCCCCTCCCTGTGTCCAGGTGTTCTCATTGTTCAACTCCCATTTATGAGTGAGAACATGCAGTGTGTGGTTTTCTGTTTCTGTGTTAGTTTGCTGAAAATGATGGTTTCCAGCTTCATCCATGTCTCTGCAAAGGACATGACCTCATCCTTTTTTGTGGTTTCATAGTATTCCATGGTGTATATGTGCCACATTTTCTTTATCCAGTCTATCACTGGTGGGCATTTGGGTTGGTTCCAAGTCTTTGCTGTTGTGAATAGTGCTACAATAAACACACACGACTATGCGTCTTTATCATAAAATGATTTATAATCCTTAGGGTATATACCCCATAATGGGATTGCTGGATCAAATAGTATTTCTGGTTCTAGATCCTTGAGGGATCACCACACTGTCTTCCACAATGCTTGAATTAATATACACTCCCACCAACAGTGTAAAAGTGTTCGTATTTCTCCACATCCTCTCTAGCATCTGTTGTTTCCTGACTTCTTAATGATCACCATTCTAACTGGCATGAGATGGTACCTCATTGTGGTTTTGATTTGCATTTCTCTAAAGACCAGCGATGATGAGCTTTTTTTTCATATGTGTGTTGGCTGCATAAATGTCTTCTTTTGAAAAGTGTCTGTTCATATTCTTTGCCCACTTTTTGATGGGATTGTTTGATTTTTTTTCTTGTAAATTTGTTTAAGTTCCTTGTAGATTCTGGATATTAGCCCTTTGTCAGATGGATAGATTGCAAAAGTTTTCTCCCAATCTGTAGGTTGCCTGTTTACTTTGATGATAGTTTCCTTTGCTGTGCAGAAGCTCTTTAGTTTAATTAGATAGCATTTGTCAATTTTGGCTTTTGCTGCCGTTGCTTTTGGTGTTTTAGTCATTAAGTCCTTGCCATGCCTATGCCCTGAATGGTATTGCTTAGGCTTTCTTCTAGTGTTTTTATAGTTTTGGGTCTTAACATTTAAGTCTTAAACCCATCTTGAGTTAATTTTTGTACAAGGTTTAAGGAAGGGGTCCAGTTTCAGTTTTCTGCATATGGCTAGCCAGTTTTCTCAACACCATTTATTAAATAGGGAATCCTTTCCCCATGGCTTGTTTTTGTCAGGTTTGTCAAATATCAGACGGTTGTAGATGTGTGGTGTTATTTCAGAGGCCTCTGTTCTGTTCCATTGGTCTATGTATCTGTTTTGGTACCAGTACCATGCTGTTTTCATTATTGTAGAATTGTAGTGTAGTTTGAAGTCAGGTAGTGTGGTACTTCCAGCTTTGTTCCTTTTGCTTAGGATTGTTTTGGCTATACAGGTTCATTTTTGGTCCACATGAAATTTAAAGTAGTTTTTTTCTAATTCTGTGAAGAAAGTCAGTAGTAGCTTGATGGGGATAGAATTGAATCTATAAATTACTTTGGGCAGTATGGCTATTTTCATGATATTAATTCTTCCTATCTGTGAGCATGGAATGTTTTTCAAATTTTTTTGTGTCCTCTCTTATTCTTTGAGCAGTGGTTTGTAGTTCTCCTTGAAGAGGTCCTTCACATCTCTTGTAAGTTGTATTCCTAGGTATTTTATTCTCTTTGTAGCAATTGTGAATGGGCGTTCGCTCATGATTTGGCTCTCTTTTTGTATATTATTGGTCTATAGGAATGCTTGTGATTTTTGCACATTGATTTTGTATCCAGAGACTTTGCTGAAGTTGCTTATCACCTTAAGGACATTTTGGGCTGAGACAATAGGGTTTTCTAAGTATACAATCACATCATCTGCAAACAGAGAAAATTTGACTTCCTCTCTTCCTATTTGAACACCCTTTATTTCTTTCTCATGCCTGATTGCCCTGGCCAGAACTTCCAATACTGTGTTGAGTAGGAATGGTGAGAGAGGGCATCCTTGTCTTGTGCTGGTTTTCAAAGGGAATGTTTCCAGCTTTTGACCATTCAGTATGATATTGGCTGTAGATTTGTCAAAAGAAGCTCTTAATATTTTCAGATATGTTCCATCAGTACCTAGTTTATTGAGAGTTTTTAACATGAATGGTGTTGAATTTTACCAAAGGCCTTTTCTGCATCTATTGAGATAATCATGTGGTTTTTGTCATTAGTTCTGTTTATGTGATGGATTATGTTTATTGATTTGTGTAGGTTGAACCAGCCTTGCATCCCAGGGATGAAGCCAAGAAGCTGACTTGATTGTGGGAGGTAAGCTTTTTATTGTGCTGCTGGATTCGGTTTGCCAGTATTTTATTGAGGATTTTTGCATTGATGTTCATCAGGGATATTGGTCTGAAATTTTTGTTGTTGTTGTGTCTCTGCCAGGTTTTTGTATCAGGATGATGCTGGCCTTATAAGATGAGTTAGGGAGGGGTCCCTCTGTTTATATTACTTGAAATAGTTTCAGAAGGAATGGTACTAACTCCTCTTTGTACCTCTGGTAGAATTTGACTGTGAATCTGTCTGGCCCTGGGCTTTTTTTTTTTGATTGGTAGGCTATTAATTACTGCCTGAATTTCAGAACTTGTTATTGGTCTATTCAGGATCCAACTTCTTCCTTGGTCTAGTCTTCGGAGGGTTTATGTTCCTTGGAATTTATCCGTTTCTTCTAGATTTTCTAGTTTATTTGCATATAGGTGTTTACAGTATTCTCTGATGGTAGTGTGCATTTCTGTGGAATCAGTGGTGATCTCCTCTTTATCATTTTTTATTGTGTCTATTTGATTATTTTCTCTTTTCTTCTGTATTAATCTGGCTAGCAGTCTATCTGTTTTGTTAATCTTTTCAGAAAAAAAAAAACAACTCCTGGATTCATTGATTTTTTGAGAGAATTTTGTGTCTCTATCTCCTTCAGTTCTGCTCTGATCTTAGTTGTTTCTTGTCTTCTGCTAGCTTTTGAATTTGTTTGCTCTTGCTTCTCTAATTCTTTTAATTGTTATGTTAGGGTGTTGATTTTAGATCTTTCCTGCTTTCTCCTGTGGGCATTTAGTGCTATAAATTTTCCTCTAAACACTGCTTTAGTTGTGTCCCAGAGATTCTGGTATGTTTTGTCTTTGTTCTCATTGGTTTCAAAGAACTTATTTATTTCTGCCTTAGTTTTCTTATTTACTCATTAGTCATTCAGGATCAGATTGCTCAGTTTCCATGTAGTTGTGCGGTTTTTAGTGAGTTTCTTAATCCTAAGTTCTAATTTGATTGCACTGTGATCTGAGAGACTGTTATGATTTCCTTTTTTTTTTTTTTTCTTGCATTTGCTGAGGAGTATTTTACTTCCAATTATGTGTTCCATTTTAGAACAAGTGAGATGTGGCTCTGAGAAGAATGTATATTTTGTTGATTTCGGGTGGAGGGTTCTGTAGATGTCTATTAGGTCTGCTTGATTCAGAGCTGAGTTCAAGTCCTGAATATCATTGTTAATTTTCTGTTTCATTGATCTGTCTAATATGACAGTGGGGTGTTAAAGTCTCTCACTATCATTGTACGAGAGTCTAAGTCTCTTTGTAGGTCTCTAAGAACTAGCTTTATGAATCTGGGTGCTCCTGTATTGGGTGCATATATATTTAGGATAGTTAGCTCTTCTTGTTGCATTGAGCTCTTTACCATTATGTATTGCCCTTCTTTGTTTCTTTTGATCTTTGTTGGTTTAAAGTCTGTTTTATCAGAGACGAAGATTGCAACCCCTACTTTTCTTTGCTTTCCATTTGCTTGGTAAATATTCCCCCATCCCTTTATTTTGAGCCTATGTGTGTCTTTGCACATGAGATGGGTCTCCTGAATATAGCACACCAATGGGTCTTGACTCCATCCAATTTGCCAGTCTGTGTCTTTTAATTGGGGCATTTAGCCTTTTAACATTTAAGGTTAATATTGTTATGTTTGAATTCGATACTGTCATTATGATGGTAGCTTCTTATTTTGTCCATTAGTTGATGCAGTTTCTTCATAGTGTCAATGGTCTTTACAATTTGATATGTTTTCGCAGTGCTGACACCAGTTGTTGCTTTCCATATTTAGTGCTTCCTTCAGGAGCTCTTGTAAGGCAGGACTGGTGATGACAAAATCCCTCAGCATTTGCTTGTCTGTAAATAGTTCAGGCAGGTTCATATGATTACTGAACCAAGACTATTTTATCCAATGGCCTCTTTGGACTAAGAGCCTAGGGACCATGAACTTTGCAAGGACTTGCTAAAATGTCTGAATCCAGAAAGGAAAATATATTAGCCTAAAAATACGAAAAGAAAAAAATTCCCTGCTAAGTTATAACAGGTAATTGTTGAATCATATATCTTCCAAAGCTAACACTATGTTAACTAATTTAATGCCACTCTTCTACAGTTATATGTTAATATAATAACCTTAAAACAAAAAAATTCTTTATTCTTTATACAACTAAAGAAAAAAATACAACGTTTACTAAGAAAATTTGCAGCATAATAATATATTTAAAGTGGAATATTGATAATATTTAATATTTACTGTGAAGCTATATGAAACCTAAACAAGGAAAAGCTACAGAAGCCTTTTTAAAACTTTTGGATATTTAGCAATTACTTAACCTTTGCAGGTTCATTAGTCAACAAAATTTCTCGGAGTAACTATCTACTTTGAATATTGTCAGGGTCAAAGGTAACTTGGAAACACTCAAGAGTAACGAATAGTGGGTATTTAATACATTACTTATTCATAGTGGGAGTAGACTCAGAACTGTTTCTGGAAAATAATTTCACTTTGCCAAGTGATACGTCTATGACCCACTATGTGAAAACAGGAAGATTGTATTTGTTAAGTTTTGTTTGAGCTTCTTAATTGATTTCTATAGTAAGAAATGAACTGCTCAAGTGTTTCCTATAATTATACATACTCAGCTGGTTTCTCAGTGCTTGTCAGAAACTCTGATAATAGAAGTGATATTTATGGAGTATTGCAGGAAAAACCTGTAGTCCGTCTATCCTTCCAGATAAAAGATTAGAATCCCCAAATCTGCAGTCAACAATTGATGAATGGGATTTAAAAGATCTATCATTCAAATGCAGC
This sequence comes from Papio anubis, assembly GCF_008728515.1. NCBI lineage: Eukaryota > Metazoa > Chordata > Mammalia > Primates > Cercopithecidae > Papio > Papio anubis. The sequence goes on from NC_044981.1 coordinate 49,450,611, forward strand.
TATGGGTTAAAACAAAATCCATCAACTCTCCTAAATTATACAAAAATATTTGCATATGTGAATATGTGTGATTTTTCTAAGGTAAAGGTCTATAACTTTCATAATCTTCTCAAAGGGATTCATGTATTAAAGAAAAAATAAACACTGCCTCAGATTCTCTCCTTGGATCCAGCCATACTATCAGAGGATATATACTTAATTGTATTATCTTAAGCCTCATCCTTCCCTATTCTTATTCATTTACCTACTTCTTTACTGAGAATAAGCCTACCTGAACTAGGTTTCAATTTTGAATCCAAAGTTCTGTAGGAATTTTGAGAAATAAACTTGTGAAATTTTTAACTGCATCTGTGTTTTAAAAGAAGATCCATTTGAGAAAATTCTTTCAGAGAGAATCTTTAGGAAAGCCTTCACTTCTACCACAAAACTGACAATGTTTTCTTTTTTCCTGATGAAAAGTCTAGAATCAGCTCTGAATGCCAAAAGCCATTTGAGAGTTCATGCTACTTGCATAGTTGTGCCCACTCCTGTGCCTCTTGGTCCTCGTTTCAACTTTCTACTCTTCTTGATATTGTCTTCTTATTCTTAGTTTATTTTTCACTTTTGTGCACATCATTGAGATAAGCATCCTCAAAAGAGAGCCAAGAGGGAAACAAATGAATATACATCTTGCAAATGGGGAAATTAAATTTCAGTTAAGTAGTTCCTCCGAAGTAACAGAACTTATCCCAGGTAAAGGTGACTACTCAAACCCAGGCTGCTCATATACCAGACTTATTCTTTTAATAGTTCACCATATAGATGGTTCAAAGTACTGCTTATTGGCAATGCAACTTGAATATAGATCTTCAGGAAACACCCCTACCCTCTATTTTTTCCCCAAGTTATAAAACAACATCCCGTTTAGCTCTCCAGAAATATCACACTCTTACTTATAGGAAGCATAGTGACTATGCAATATTTCTTCTCTATTTATTATAGTATTTCCATATTTAAAATAGTATTTAGGGGTGGTAACAGAGTGCAAGACAAAAGGATGAGCAGAAAAGCTTGCACTGTATGTGTTTTGCTCTCTCTGCCTGTGCCCTCTCCTGCAAAGAGAAATAAAGTAGGGTGGTCATTAAGAATGTTAGCTCTAGAGCCAAATGGATTATGAAGCCCAGCTCAGAACTGACCTGGTGTGTGACCAAGGGAAAGTTACTTAAACTCTCTGTGCACAATAAAGGTGATTATCATTTACTCTATAAGACTGTTGTAAATATTAAGGAGTTAATATATGTGAAAGACTTACAACAGTGCCTGGTATATAGTAGGAACTCAGTTAAGTATTATATATTAAAGTTACTACCAGGATTATGAATAGGTACTGCATAGACATTCTCAACTTTCAGAAACCCCTTTGGAGGACATAGGAAAGACAATTCTTTCTTCTACATTTAAAAGAGTTAGACTCAGTCTTTTACAAGACACTATATTTTCACCAGGGCAAAATACAGTGGACACAGAGATGGGCTTAAAAAAAAATCCAGATGGCATTTGTGGATACAAATCAAGGCCAATGACTGAATTTCAAGCCATTTCTCTGGTACTTGCCCAAATCTATTCTCAATGAGAACAGAAGGGACAGAGGGGGCTGTGGGAAGAAGCTGTTGAAATCGCGTGCACAGGGTTGTTGTTCCAACTTCGGAGGTTGGAGTGAAGCCACCTCAAAGATTTGGCCTTGTATGTTTGTGATCCTAGGAAATTTCCCCAGCATTAAAGTTATGCTTCAGGGAACAGAAAGAAGCAAAAATTTTTGTATCTGTAAATAAGGCTGTTGCTATGTGTGAGTGGCAATGTTCCATAGACATAGCTATTTTCACTTTCTTGTGGTCCACCCATGAATTACAAAATGCAAAAGGGTGTTTCCTTTCCAGTTGAAAATCGCTTTTGGCAGAGTTATCTGACACAGTTTTTCAATGAGCCACAGGACCTGTCACCTCAATCATTTTGCCTTCCCTTTCATCCTCCTACAGAAGTGATTTGAAAGAGGGAGGGTAACTGATCAGATGAAGCTGAGGGATATGTGAGCATGTTAATAACAACCTGTCAACACCTGGAATAGCCAGATGCAAACACACTGGATTAGTGGTGAGATGGGCTCCTACAATGTTCATACCCTGATCCACTGTAATCTCTGTGCAACTGTCACTCTTCCTCCTGCCATCCTGAGAACCATTTTATCATCAATCTCATGAAAATCAATAGCAAATAACAAATCCCCTACCCTCTTTGTAAGGATATACAAGGCACACAAATGATGAAAATTCAGCCTTGGACTCCTTGATTCCCCAAATAATTAATAAAGTTGCTCCAGAATATTCCTTATTGGGAGTAACATAATCAAACAATGATCAAATGTTTCATAGCCATTTCAAAGCAACAAAGTCCAAATCTTAAAATTGGCCCTACTGTAGCTACTGAAAATAAGTGGAGGTCTTCTGAGACACAGCTAAAATGGGCTACCTTAGTATTGTTCCAAATATTTTACTTATGTAAATTTAGACTTCCATAAAAACCTTAAGAGATTGATACTATGATTATCACCCTTTTATAGACCAACTATGTTTGCACAACGAATTAAGTGTTGGAGGTGAGATTCACACCCAGGCAGTTTGGCTCCAGGCGCTCCTCTCCACCATATGATGCCATCTCTGTGACAAACAGAAAGTATCAATGGTGCTGAGTTTCTGAGAGGCAGTGATAAGTGAAAATTCATTGAGTCTTGTTACCTTCTCATAGATAAACTGCGGTAGAAGTATAGAAATCCGGAGGTGCAAAGTGTGCTAGAAATCACTTACGCCCACAGACATCTTGCATTTTCCCTTTTATCCTCCTACATCCTCTCTGGTGAGACACCCAGAGCTCAAAATCTGGGCTTCCTCTCTCCTTGTCTAACACCCCTTCTCTCACACCATGGACGACTAATCAGTGTGCATTTCACTGGGAAATATTTTTGTAATATTATTTCACCTCCTCTCCTACTGCTCCTGATTCTCTGTGGTGTTTCCTCTCCAGTGCCTCCTTCTTGGTGAAGTAGCACACTGGAAGAATGGGCAGATGGCCAGGACACCAAGGTTTGAGTCTGGACTCTGATATTTTCCGGCTATGTGAAACTAGGCAAAACTCCTTACCTCTGGGACCCTCTATTTTCCATCTATTAATATATATTGGTATTAAAAACGGCCTTTTATTGTGTCGCTGGGTTTTTTCAAGAAAAAAGATTTCTGGGTCTCTGTATCTTTAAACTGTGGTCCACAGCCCAGCAGCAATGGCATCACTGGTTGCTGGTTGGAAATGAAGAATCTCAGGGTTGACATCAGACCTATTGAATTGAAATCTGCATTTTAATAAGGTCTTCAAGGGATTTGTGTGCATATTAAAGTTAAAAATCACTGTGAAAGTTTCACAACTGACATTGCAGTTCAGATAAAGGGGTTGCTATTTTCACTTCTGCTTCCTCTCTCCCATTTGCTGCTCTAAAAGGGCAATTCAGGTCACCAGTCTCTTACTCTTCTAATCAATTTTGGAATTTGGAATTAGGAACTTTTTGTATATTAAAAAGGCAATATGTTGCATATATTGTATATTATTTAACACCCTCACTGGGATCTGTGGTGGTGCCCTGAAATAAAACACGGTAACTATTAATTACATTGAATGGAATAAATAAATACTAAAAAAAATTAGCCGCACGGCATCTCCAGTGAGTTTTCACCTTCAAATGTGTTTACTACAAACTTGGAAAATAACTTCTGAGTTTCAGAGCTTTTTGGGTTTTGGAATGGTTGATGGGGACTGGGCATTTGAACTTCTCAGGGATACCTTGACCTCTGTCTGGGAGAGGTGTGAAGTGTGAGTCTCACCCCGAGCAGCTTCTCCCTGGGTAAAACCTGTGTGGACCACAGCTGGACCAGATGTGGGCAGATGAGAGACTGGCATGGAGCACCCCGAGATCCTCTCAGACACTATCCAAGACATCCTGCTTCTGCAGGAGCCCATCAACTGCCCCAAACCCGAGGCAGATTCATGGTTTAAGGAAAACCATTTTCTCACTGGTCTTGTATTATGAAGCCTGAGGAAAGAGTGGAGTAAGGAAGAGGCATAGCCACTTCTCCATATCACACAAAAGAATGCATGTCTCCTAAAAAAGGGGGGGCTCAGCTTTTGGAGTTCTTTGGGGTTTAAATCATCCAAAAATCTAATAAAAACCCAAAGAGAAAATGTATATCATAGAAGGTATTGATGAAGAGGTTTTTATTTAAATCAAAGCAAAATCTGTGCCTATGATAAAACTTCTCTAAAACAATGAAGACTGGAGGCATCATGCTACCTGACTTCAAATTATACTACAAGGCTACAGTAACCAAAACAGCTATCAGTACCAAAACAGATATATAGACCAATGGAACAGAACAGAGGCCTCAGAAATAACACCACACATCTGCAACCATCTGATCTTTGACAAACCTGACAAGTAATGGGAAAGGATTCTCTATTTAATAAATGGTGCTGGGAAAACTGGCTATCCATATGTAGAAAGCTGGAACTGAATCATTTCCTTACACTGTATACAAAAATCAACTCAAGATGGATTAAAGCCTTAAATGTAAGACCTAACACCATAAAAACCCTAGAAGAAAACCTAGGCAATACCATTACGGATATAGGCATGGGCAAAGACTTCATGACTAAAACACCAAAAGTAATGGCAACAAAAGCCAAAATTGACCAATGCGATCTGATTAAACAAAAGAACTTTTGCACAGCAAAAGAAACTATCATCAGAGTGAACAGGCAACCTACAGAATGCGAGAATATTTTTGCTATCTACCCATCTGACAAAGGGCTAATATCTAGAATCTACAAGGAACTTAAACAAATTCATAAGAAAAAATAACCCCATCAAAAAGTGGGCAAAGGATATGAACAGACACTTCTCAAAAGAAGACATTTATGCATCCAACAGTCATTTGAAAAAGTGCTCATCATCACTGGTCATCAGAGAAATGCAAAATCAAAACCACAATGAGATATCATCTCATGCCAGTTAGAATGGCGATCATCAAAAAGTCAGGAAACGACAGATGCTGGAGAGGATGTGGAGAATTAGGAATGCTTTTACACTGTTGGTGGGAGTATAAATTAGTTCGACCATTGTGGAAGACAGTGTGGCTATTCCTCGAGGTTCTAGAACTAGAAATACCATTTGATCCAGCAATCCTATTACTGGGCATATACCCAAAGGATTATAAATCATTCTATGATAAAGACACATGCACACATATGTTTATTGCCCACTATTCACAATAACAAAGACTTGGAACCAACACAAATTTCCATCAATGATAGACTGGATTAAGAAAATGTGGCACAACATGGAATACTATGCAGCCATAAAAAAGGATGAGTTCATGTCCTTTGCAGGGACATGGATGAAGCTGGAAACTATCATTCTAAGCAAACTATCACAAGGACAGAAAACCAAACACCACATGTTCTCACTCATAGGTGGGAGTTGAACAATGAGAACTCATGGACACAGGGTGGGGAACATCACACACTGGGGTCAGTCACGGGGTGGGTGGCTGGGGGAGGGATAGCATTAAGAGAAATACCTAAAGTAAATGACAAGTTGATGAGTGCAGCAAACCAACATGGCACATGTATACCTATGTAACAAACCTGCACATTGTGCACATGTACCCTAGAACTTTAAGTATGAAAAAAAGTGAAGGATTGTACCTCCCAAGCTAATTCTTTGCCCTCTCCACTCTTTTTACACACTACCCTAAACTTATTCAAATTATGTCTGGAGGGCTCCAGCAGGCAGAACATTTGGTTATATTCTCTAACATGGACCCCTTTGTTGTAGCCCTTCTGGAAGAAAAGGAAAGGCACGGATGGGGGGACCATCAGTGTAACTTTATCACCAATATTTTCTAAGAAAAGGTTCTCCTAAAATGAAATCCTTTGAAGAACTTCTAAGTTGTAAAAAACAGACGAGAATAGGGTTTCTGGTTCAGAATATTTAACTTCTGATCTTCGCTCTTCCAAACTGCTGGGAGGAATTGAAACATTCTTCTGTATTTGTCTATGGTCCAAAGCATTTGGTGGATAAGTGGTTCTGGGAAATATGGACTATCAGGGGGTTTGGCTTTTCTATCAGAAATATCCAACACTTACTCCAAGAGTTCTTTCAGAGACAGTGAGACTGATATAACCAGTTTCAATGGAGTCAGCTCTGGAACATGTACAAAAACTCATGTCTGATAACATCCAGAGCTTTTTCTTATCAGCGTAATACCTTCAGTTTTACTACTTCACTCAAATCTTCACCAAACCATAGGAGATTATTGTCCCCATGCTACAGAGCAGAAAACTAAAGTTCAAGGAGGTTAAGCAAATTGCTAAATGTTACATAGCTAGAACCTGGGTCTGGCTAATTCCAAAAAGTGTGCTCTTAACTACTATGTAGTTTCTAGATTTGTTTGGAGCCTAACATTTGTTTTAGGAGGCTTAGAGTTCAGAGTATAGGTGGAAGCACTGTATATACCAGGGGTGGGCAGGAAACTTAGGTGCTGCCCATTGAAAAGGTTTTGGGTGAAGAGGGAAAGAGGGTGGCAGTGCTGGGATTCATGTGCCCACAGAAGATGATTTATGGCTCCTTTTCAACCTAACTCCTATGTCCCTTCCAGGGATAAAAGTGAGATAATCATAGGATTATAATGATGAAATAAAACTCCTAAAGCCATCCAATCTATCCCTTTGCCTTCAGGCATTGGTTCATTTAAACTAGACTATTTTCTCCCTTTGTTTGAAGATCTTAAGAGGAGGAATTTCCAAATCACTCAGATACCTGTGAACAGGGGCTTGTAGGTTTCATAGTGATTAATCTTTTTGTGATGATAAATCCAAATTAATTGCCAAGCATTTATTGAGTTCTTATGCAAATATGTGTGTGTGTATGTGTGTGTGTATTTTAGATATTTTAAGAGAGTCATAGGTAGCTTGCCCTTAAGTTTCTTACAATATTCTTGATCAACAAGGGTAGTACAATTGCAAAAATTAAAGCTCGGTGAAAATACATTACAAAATTACATGCTAAGAACCAGCATTCTGCTTCCTTTCTGCCAGAAATTAGCCATGTGACTTATACAAGTCATTAGACCTCTCTAATATTTAGCTGCCTTTTTTGTAAAGTGAGGGTTTGGATGACCTAGTCATCATGTTTGTTCAGCAGCATGAGGACTGCAGATTCTAATATAATGGTGGAGACTTTGAGGGTAATAAGACCTCAGAAAAGGAGTGATCCTGGAGGGATTAGTTTGTCAAGGTGCTGGAAAGGAGGAAGGACTTTAGTTTGTTCCTGCAAAATGGGTAGCCTTGGCCTAGTGAGAAATAAAGGCACTCCAGGAAAACAGCATGAAGATGGAAGGACTTGCTGACCAGCAAGTGAAGGGCCAGCTGAGAGCATAGATCAAAAGAAAAGGGTGGGACCAAATCACTTCACATTCTATTTAGATTTGAAGTGTTTGGGTTAGAGGTGGCATAACATTAACAGCAGCAACAACAACAACAAAAGGGTCTTGAGAAAGGTAAAAATCAGGGAGAAAATAATTACATAAATGGAGTGTCTTCAATATTATAGGCCCTAGGCTAGCTGATTTAAATATACAATCCTCACAACTATCCAGAAAGTAAGGATTAGCTTCTCCATTGTGATGGTCAATTTTGTGTGTCAACTTGACTGGGCTCAGGGACGCCCAGAGAGTGGGTAAAACATTCTTTCTGGGTGTGTATGTGAAGGTGTTTTAAGTAGAGATTAGCAATGGAATTGGTAGACTGAGTAAAGAAGACTGCCCTCACCACTGTGAGTGGGCATTATACAATCTGTTAAGTCTCCAAATAGAAGTAAAAGGTGGACAAATTTATACTCTCTTGAGCCAAGACATCCATCTTCTCCTGTCTGCAGGCATCACTGAGCCTGGTTCTCAAGCCTTCAGACTCAGCCTGGGACATACACCATTGGTTCTGTTGGTTCTCACACCTTCCAGCTTGGATTAGAAATACAGTGCTGGCTTTCTTGTCCTCCAGCTTGCAGTCAGCAGATTATGGGACTTCTCAGCCTCTATATTTACCTCTATATTTGAGTATATATCAAGGAATATTTATTATATATATGGTACATATAACACACAGACATATATACCATAAACCAATGTTGTATGGTTATATGACATGTATATCATATACACACATACACACACACACGTACATATCATGTTCTTTTTCTCTGGAGAACCCTAATACATCCATCCTACAGATGATAAAACAAGGTTCAGAAAGATTATGTAATTTTTCTCCAGTCATCCTGTAAGTAAATGGACTCAAAGCATGAAATTTCTGAATGCAGCAGCATGTAAAATAGCATGTGTTGTGGAAATTTCATGAAAACATAGTGAGAATTGCTTAGCATTAAGGAAACTGAAGGAGTGTTGAGGTAATGTAGACTTAAAGATAGTAGGACAAGAGAGGAGGCAGATATTTGAAAAGAATAATCTGGAAGATAAAGGGAAGGTGGATTGGTTATGGATGAAACTAGAAATGGATGAATAAAAGATGACTGCAATGTTTGGAATATGAAAAATTTGGACATCCTTGATTTCACTGATACCAGGGAGGAAGAGAAGCTGGTTTGGAGATGAAGGTGACTTAGCTTGGCTATGTAGAGTCTCAGGTGAAACTGATTTTCTTGATTGGCCATGTCCAGAAGGATGCTGGTGCAGTAGGTGTAGCGATCTTGGCATAATGGCAGAGCCGAAGAGAAAGCTCTGGGAATTATTAGCAAAGAGAGATCATTGAAATCTCAAAGAAGAGGAAACTCTGCAATGAAAATAAAAGAGAACACTCCTAGGAGGTGGGTGCAAAGAGCAAGAGAAGTCTACATCAGAGACAGAGTAGTCAAGAAGGACAAAAGAATATTAGGAAAGAAGAATATCTTGAAGCCGAGGGGAAATTGACACAGGAAAGTGGGGTGAATGGAGGAAGAAGGGATGTCAGGGACCTGTTAATCCTCAGAAATCCTAATTACAACAGATAAATCTATTCAAATGAAGACAGAAAAATCCACATGATTTTTTTTTTTCATCATTCCAAAGATCTTTTTTGTTTTGTTATTTCTTCAGGAAAATGGTACAACTGTGATCTTTGAGTTTTCTGCAAGAGAAGAAATACATTTAAGAACTTGCAGTGATATAAACTTATGCCTGAAAGCAATACACTTTTCTGGGTTTCCATAGGGTGTTAATTGCTGAAATTGTCACCTCGATCTTTATAGTGGTTGCACGCTCATTCAGTAACTAAGTTCCTGGATGAGCCAGGCCCTGTGCTAGGCATCGACATTGCAGATAAGTGGGTGGAGTCTCCCCTCTCTACTCACCCACGAGTCATATTATTAGCCCCGCTAGACAAAGGGAGCAGCAGAGGAAAAAGGGTGCCCTTGGGACATGGAGACCAGATAGTGGCTGAACCAGCTTCAGCTTCAAGCTCTGCTTCTATAATCAGTAAGGGCTGGGGATAAATTGCAATTCATTTTCAGTGTGAACCTCGATAGCATAAACAAGCCCAAACTGAATATGAACTCTAGCCCAGGAAGCCATTTTCCTCAAGGCAGATTGGCAGGGAGCTCAGGGGCTTTGCCCCTTTCCCCTGCAGAGATCATCTGTTGGGATCAGGTGGGTGTCTCCCCAGCAATCAATATCCTGGGAGAGCTGCCGGGGCAGGAAAGGACAGCAAATGGGCTGGGGAGCTCTTGATTTCTCTTTCTTTGCTTAGTTCTTTCACCTTTCAAATAGAGTGTTTGCCCACCTGCTTTGAAAAGGTATATCTAGACTGTTTGAAATTAGTACAGATTTAATTACATATAACATGTACTCTCTCTTCCCTTGATACTCATTTCACGGACAAGCAGGAGTTTTGGAAAATCACAGTAGCTTCTTTTCAGATATCTCTCTCCATCCCCCACCCCTATCTCTGCTGTACTACTTATACACACAGAAGCTTTTATAATCTATATATTTTTATGCATGTAGCCGAATATGAAGGGAGGAAAAAAACCTTTCAAAATATTAATCATCTTCTATTTTTCTTAGTCAGATGAAAATTTCCTGCACTTTTGTCCATGTAAACGCAAAATTATCCTCCTGCAAGTTGAGGTGGTGGCAGTTCCTGAACACAGTTATATTTTGCAGATAACAGGATTAGCTTGGATGTGGGTAATAAGTTGGTGAATCTCCCCCCGGCCATTTCTCAACACTGTGAGAGCACTAATCCTTTATGCTTTGATGTCTTCTAGTTTTCCATCAGGTGCGCCACGGACTATTTGTCCTGGGGCAGTCAGCTCTCTTATAAGATCTCATAGTGTCCTCATTAGCTGCGCCTATTTACCCAGCCAGCCTGTTGAACCCAATTTATAGTTTATGTGATTAATTCCCAAAGTACAGTAAACCCTAGCTCTAAGGCTCTCTATTATATGACTGCATCTCCTTTAAGGGCAAACACAAGCTTCAGCTCTTTTGCTATATGACTGCATCATATATAATACACTAATAATTTTACTCTCGACGACACATTAAACATCTTTCTATACACTTTCTTTACAGCACACAGCTCATAAAGAAAAGAATGTTCCACACTGAACTGTAAAGTGCTAACTGTATGAGGGAGTCATTTGGGTTTTTTGCTTTAAAAAATTTATTTTTGCTGAAATTACCACATAGCATTACTATCAGGTTGAATGGTGAATCGGCAAACCACGTTACTGTACCACTCTTTATCTACTGAATTATAAGTTTGAAAAGGCTTAAGAGGTAATGTGGCAGCACAAACCCATGGGCTCCTTTTCATCTTTAACATGCAGGCTTGGAAGATAAAAGACTTAAGTGTGCATGTGTGTATGTGCATGTGTGTGAAGAGGGCGAGAGAGCTAGACAAAGACAGAAAGCAAAATGAAGAGAGCAGCACTCAAGGCAACCTATGTCAACTTTGTTGGAATTTTTCCTGTAGCAGAAAGAATTATGGAAAAGTCACTTACAATTGGTATGAGGTTAAGAAAAAAAAAGACCATTACACTAGTAGTTTTCATCGAGGGATATCTCCAGGGACATTTTGCAATGTCTGGAGATGTTTTGGTTGTCACAACTGGATGGGGAGTGTGTGCTACTGGCATCTATTGGGTAGAGGCCAGGAATAATCTAAGCATCCTACAGTTAGCCCCCTACAACAAAAGAATTATTCAGCCCCCAATGCCAATAGCATTGAGGTTGAGAAATTCTGCCAATCATTTCTGTTTTTAAATCTTCACTGACCTCAAAGTTGAGGAAGCATGAAGAGATAGGTGACATCTGGCATCTACCTATCTTGGATTTTTCAGAGTAAATAGATAAGGGCTGATTATTTCTACTGTGAATTGTTTATACCTCTCACTTTCTGCCATCTAATTTGGTACATAACAAATGTAATGGGTGGGCGAGCAAAGAAAAGTGTGAGGTATGATTCAGCCTCCTTCAGTTTTCTACTGGTTGGTAGTTCTGAGAAAACATTTGATGGACTAAGATTGGAAAGAAATGTCTTTGAAACTATATGTGTACTAGTTATTCATATTATGTCTATTCTATTTCAATTTCTCTGTGTATATTACCTCTACTCTCCATTGCTGTTAGAATAGAAAACTAGAGACATTTGCTGATGTGTTAGCCTGTCCAACACATGAGTTACTCATCCCATAATTCTTCTTTCTCCATTTCCACAAGATTGTGGTTTTCAATTACAGATATATAAACTGAAGGGGTGAAGGAAAAAAAGGTAGCACAGAAAAGACTGAGGAATTATCATAGCACTGTGAGGGGAAGGTCTTAGAGTGACAAGCATCTTTTCTACACTGGCACAATGTCTTTGTCTATGTTTCCAAAAAAATTGCAAAAAATTTTATAACTGTACAAGGCACTAGACAAATCCCTAAATGTTTTCGGGACTAGTTTTCCTTCTATTATAGGTTGTATGGAGTAAGTTATTTCTCTAGAGAATACAACATCTTAGAGAAACATTTTGTTTTCAGGTTTGTATTCTATGGACCTGCCCATGAAGTTTCCACTCATCATTCGAGGTCCCATGATAACCACTTAGTGTTTATTGTTAAGTATGTACTCTCACTAAATGTATAGCATAGAAGAGCTTTAGTTTCCTCCAACCCACCACCCTCACATTTCCTTGGAAACTGAGGATCTTTGACCATGTAAGATCCTCTGCAATCCAAATGACACAGTGTAAAGCTTTTAGCTAAGTCCACCAGGAGTAAGATTACATAGAAAATTGGCACTTTAATTTAAAACTTAAATTTCTTTTAAAGTGATAGAATGTATAAATTTTCTGGGAATGTAACACATGGGGTGGATTCTTTCCAGGAATGTAAGGTAGTAGTCTCCAGGTTGGGAATGGTAGCATTCAGAAAAGCCAGCATATCTATCATTAGAGATAGTACTAACTTGGCTTTCTGTCATTTCAAATATTCTGACTCTTAGTATGCTGCCCTTTAGAATACAGATAGTAATGCTAGACTCCCTCATGGAGTCTATAGGAAGAATCATTCATAAAACATACAGTAAAGTTTTTATGAACACCATAGAACTATAATAAATTTGAGTTTGATACTTTCCAGTTCTAAAATTCTTTGACTTTGTGACACAAAATTGGGAATTATTGCAGTCTGTGAAAATACAGTTGGTAGCAGAAGGTCCTAAGGCAGAATTTGATTCTGAGAAAGTGATGTTGCATACTTTTTGTTTTGTTTTACAAAATATAGTTGGTTCTTGATTTGTCTTATAAATAGTAAATGGAGATCATCTCAAGAAGATGAGTCAAAAATTTCTTGCAATTGAGTGACATAGGTAAGACATTTTAAATATTAAAATAAGCTTACATGTTTGGAGCATGTAATAATGATAGATAATATTAAGTACCTACTATATCCTAGGAACTTTGCTAAGCATTCTAAACAGGTTGTACTATTCAATCCCTGTAATAATTCTAAGAGGTAAATTGCTATTATTGTCACCAATTTACAGATGAGTAAACTGAAGACTACAATAGCTACATGACATGTTAATATGCATAGGAAAAAGCAGTGACGGGATTCAAATTTGAATCTTTCTAATGCTAGAATCTGAGCCCTTAATCACCCCCTTACATAGTATGTTGCTTGGATTCTACTTACAAAGAAATTTCCTTTGAGACTAACATGCACAGATTTGCTATTGTCTCTTACCGAAGCACCCTGAACTGAAATCTCCCAAATTTAGCCTCTCAAGTATATTTTTTGGCTCTCTAGTTGGAAATTAGCACTGGAAAAATTAATCTTTCCTGAGAAATGGGCGGGAAATAAAATACGCTGTTGTATTCTGTTCTGTTGCCTGAGAAAAATCAGGGAGTGCGAATGCTGCCTAACAATTCAGCATTGTGGAACCTTGGCAACTCTTTGCAGAGTAAAGCTTTTCTCTTCTCCCTGAAGGGTTTAGGATGATAAAATGCTAACCCTGGGCTCAGGGAGCAACAGCCCTGACTGGACATTGGGTAATCTAATAGAAGGAGCATAATATCAATAATGATAACAAAATAATAATTGTCTTTTTTTCTCTGATCATCACCACCACCCTCTACTGTCTTCACATCCTCCCCCCTACCACCAAAAAAAAAAAAAAAAAAAAAAACCTTTGCTAGTCATCTTATGATTGACATATTTTTTTCTGAATTTTCACATGCTCTACAAAGTAGCCTAGGCTTATAGAGGTTGTAGAGGAATAGAGTGCTCTGAGTTTAAGAGACTGAGAGAGAGAGAATAAAACATAAAACAAAGACAGTGTTATGGGGCATCTGCTGTAGGCCATCAGAACGGTAGGTGAGGAAAAACCAGCTGCTGAGGTCAGTTGAACTCTCATAATATTGAACTCCAGGGGGACTTGGATTCCCCAGACATCTGCTGGGTTAAAGACCCATGAAGGATCAAAGGAGTTACTGAATTGGAGAACTGCGACTTTCTGTTACTAACCATAGCTAATGTAATTGAAGGAGAAATTGTGTTAGGTCTCCTGCTTTTGAACAGGTAAGATTTTATTGAAAGTAGGAAAACAAGAGCCAGGTTTAATACTATTGCCCATTTGATAATGTGTACATAGTAGAGTGAAAATGAAAAAACTGAATGCAAAAGTGCCAGAGAATTTAAACTCTGAGGAAGCGTATTAAGGAATCAAGTTAGTACAAGAGAAAATATTAAAACTCAAGAGGGTGATAGAGGGCCAAAACGGTTTGGGGGACAATCATAATTGCAACTTGCTAAATTGCAATTCCTCAGAAAGAGAAATGTGGAGAAACAAACTAATAAACCCTCACTGAGGCTTTGTGTAAGTTTGGCGTGGGTGATGACAAAGCTGACCAGGAAGTACCACATCAGTTAAAGCTGTCAGGGCAGTGGAGATAAGGACAGCAAGACATTTAGAATCGATTAATGATAACAAGAGGGTTAAAGTGAAGAGGGGATTTTACAGAGATATGCTAGGCAAATGGAAGAGATCAGAGAGAAATTTGTCTGGAGTATCTTACTGAAGCAAGACTGAGAGTTCAGAAGTCATTAATTCAGATTTTAATCCCAGTTCTTTGTGAGATATGAAGGTAATGGCTTGACTTACTGGCATCTGAAGTTTCCCCTTCAGTGAGAATGAGAGGAACCAGCTTTAAAGTAACTAAGTAGAAATTTATCTATTGTTGAGATTTCACAGGACTCTGAAAAGCTTCAGCCTTCCCCACGTCATTGAAGACATTAATTTTTGGCTTCGTTCAATAGTAAAGTTAGATTATGCCTAGCAAGAATCGCACATTATAACTTATCAAGGGCACACAGGTATTTTTCTTAGAATAGGCTTTAAATTTGGACCTTGGCCATTCAAAGAAGGAGGACAACAATGAAATGAAGGAAATGGACCCAAGTGGGTGATGAGGAAGCTTGGAATAACGGCTTCATTCACCTCATAAGTTTATCTGAAAAGAGTTGCAAAACAGTAACTTCACCATATCATGGCCGATCATATATTGACATTTTTTTTCAACCAAAGAAAGGAGGAGAACAATATACTATGGGATAATTAGTCTTATTTTTTCCTCATATCGATAGTGATTGTTGAGAGCAATAATTACTGGTTGTAGGAGAGAGAGAGAGAGAAGTAACAAATCAATCGTAAATTCCCTCTTGCTATGGGAATACAGGTTTATAATTGGAAAAGTAAAAAAGAACTTTTTTTTATTTTTTAACTTTTTAATTTTTCCACATCTTATTGGGGTACAGGTGGTATTTGGTTACATGAGTAAGTTCTTTAGTGGTGACTGGTGAGATTTTGGTGCACCTATCACCCAAGCAATATACACTACACCCTCTTTGTAGTCGTTCATCCCTCACCCCCTTCCTAGCCTTCCCCCAAGTCCCTAGAGTCCGTTGTATCATTCTTATGCCTTTGCGTCCTCATAGCTTAGCTCCCACATATCAGTGAGAACATACAATGTTTGGTTTTCCATTCCTGAGTTACTTCACTTAGAATAATAGTCTCCAATCTCATCCATGCCATTAATCCATTCCTTTTTATGAATGAGTAGTATTCCGTCATATAAATATACCACAATTTCTTTATCCACTCATTGATTGATGGGCATTTGGGTTGGTTCCACAACCAAACCTAAATGTCCACCATTCTGCAGTTGTGAATTGTGCTGCTATAAACATGCATGTGCAAGTGTCTTTTGTGTATAATGACTTCTTTTCCTCTGGGTAGATAACCAGTAGTGGGATTGCTGGATCAAATGGTAGTTCTACTTTTAGTTCTTTAAGGAATCTCCACACTGTTTTCCATAGTGGTTGTACTGGTTTACATTCCCACCAGCAGTGTAGAAGTGTTCCCTGTTCACTGCATCCATACCAACATCTACTGTTTTTTTTTTTTTAATATTATTATTATTATGGTCATTCTTTCAGCAGTAAGGTGCTATTGCATTGTGGTTTTGATTTGCATTTCCCTGATCATTGGTGATGCTGAGCATTTTTTTTATATATTTGTTGGCCATTTGTACATCTTCTTTTGAGAATTGTCCATTCGTGTCCTTAGCCCACTTTTTGATGGGATCATTTGTTTTTTTTCTTATTGATTTTTTTTGAGTTCATTGTGGATTCTGGATGTTAATCCTTTGTCAGATGTACAGGTTGTGAAGATTTTCTCCCACTCTGTGGGTTGTCTGTTTACTCTGCTGATTGTTCCTTTTATGGTGCAAAAGTCTTTAGTTTAACTAAGTCCCAACTATTTACTTTTGCTTTTAATGCATTTGCTTTTGGGTTCTTGGTCATGAAATCCATGTCTAAGTCAATGTCTAGAAGGGTTTTTCCAATGTTATCTTCTGGTATTTTATAGTCTCAGGTCTTAGATTTAAGTCTTTAATCCATCTTGAGTAGATTTTTGTATAAGGTGAAAGAGGGTCCAGTTTCATTTTCCTACATGTGGCTAGCCAATTATCCCAGCACCATTCGTTGAAAAGGATGTCCTTTCCCTACTTTATGTTTTTGTTTGCTTTGTCAAAGATCAGTTGGCTGTAAGTATTTGGGTTTATTTCTGGGTTCTCTATTCCGTTCCATGGTCTATGTGCCTATGTTTATACCAATACCATGCTGCTTTGGTGACTATGGCCTTATAGCATGATTTGAAATCAGGTAGTGTGATGCCTCCCGATTTGTTCTTTTTGCTTAGTCTTGCTTTGGCTATGTGGGCTCTGAAAGAGTAAAAAAGCACTTTCTTTCCCGAGTTGTAAAAAAGTCTTATACTTAGAGAACTATAAAATAGCCCACCTGGAAGGAGTCTTAAAAAGTAAACTAAGTCCTGCCTCTTTTAACAGATGAGCAAGTTGAGGCCCAAAGAAGATGTTTGTCCCACTCAGCTCATTAGTGTCAGATCCAGGTGACTTTGGAAACAAAAGACACACTATTGGCAGTAAAATGATATATGGAATAAATGGGAAACACTTTTCCTCCCAAGTCCTTTTAGTGACATAGCCACTTAGACTGCATTCTTTTCTTCTTGCCTCTCTCCTCTCACTTCTCTTAGTATTTTCTTTTTTTTTTTTTTTTTAATTTTGGAAAAGAAAATTACGGTATTAATATATGTTATTGAGAAACTGATATTCACCTTCATTTCCCTACCCACAGAAAAGCATCCCTAATATTTTCAAAACACATGCACTACATGAAAGCATTTTATTTTTCAAGAAATTATGACATATAAAATAAAGCTAAAGTCTTCCTTGAACTTCTCTTTACATTATTATGGTTCTCTATCACCATTTCTAAAGGCAGTGATGTGTTGGATGGATGTTTTTCATTCTTTTTAGGTTTTTTACTTACATATATTTGAAATCATTGCAAATATATAGCATTGGTTTGCACGTGTGTATTTTAAAAATATAAATGGTTTTGTGCTGTATACATAGTTCTTAGCTTGCTTTTGCTTCTCCACCATGTTTTTGTATATCTAAGCTGATATAATATTGATCCAGTTCATTGTTTTTCACTCTTGTGTAGTATTTTATCATATAAATATTTTATTCATCTATTTCTTTATTGTTGGACATTTAGATTGCTTTGATTTGTTGTTTTATAAACAATGATGCAATGAAAATTCCGACATCTGTATACTTATGTATATGTGTCAATAATTTTCAAGGTTGGATACCAAGAAATTTAATTGCTGGGTGATTGGAAATGTATAATATCAATTTTAATATCAATTTTTAGATCAATTTTAATTCAATTTTATTATTGTATATTGTATATTATTGTATAGTGTATATTATTGCATAATATCCTGAAAATTTGACTCACAACATAACTATACAAAGTTGCACTATTATCAGCAGAATACTGAAATACCAATTATTTTACATCTCTGACACTTAATACTGCAAAAAGTTTAATTTTGCCATTTTCTTAGATGAAAACAGTATCTTATTATTTTAATTGGTACTACAAAGCTTGGGACTTTTTCATGGATTTATCAGCTGTTTGTAGTTCCTTCTATAAATCACCTGTTCATAAATTTAGCCCTTATTAGTCCATGTTTATACTAGAGTATTTGTCTTTTTCTCTATTTATTTGCAGAGAGGTTTTACGCATTGTGGGCACTATTACATTTTTATATAAGTTAAAACAATTATATCCTTCTCTAACTTTCTTTAACATTTGTTCCAGGAATTTTATGCTATATGAAAGTTTTTAATGTTAATTTGTTTAAATTTTGTTGTTATTTTATATATGAATCTTGCCTTTTGAGCTTAAGAAAGCACATAAAGAAACTATAATTTTGTAAAGTTATAAATATTTTTCCATCTTTCAACAATTTTAAATTATGTCTCATATTTAATTCTTAATCTGTGTATGGTATAAGTAAGGATCTAATTTTTTAATATGGGTAGCCAACTTTTTGATACCATTTCAATTTTTTTTTAATTTAATTTAATTAATCTATCCTTAAGGATTACCATTATTTAGATTTCTATCACTAGAGATTTGTTTGTTCTTGGACATCATATAAATATATACAGCATATGATTTTCTATATCTGGCCTCTTTTATTCCACATGTTTTTGAAATCACTTTTTATATTAAAAATTAATTTATCTTCAATTACCAAAATCACATACCAGAATGGGATGTGACAGTCAAATATATTATTTGCAACCAACATTTTCAAGATCTGGTCTGAGACTCCGCAACTATTGCTAGCGTGCAGCATTAGACCCATATGGTCACCCATTAAAAAGGCTGAAATAAAAAGAAAATGCCAAATGTTATAAAAAACGTAGAGCAATAGGAACTTTCATACATTTCATTTGGCATTTAAATTGATAGAAACTCTTTGGGAAATTATTTGGCACTGTTTATTAAAAACATAGGAACATAGGTACAACCTATGGCTTAGCAATTCCAGTTCTTTGATATATGCCTATCAGAAATGAATGAATATATGAATGCACAGAAAAGACATATATGAGCACATCTATGACAGCACTATTCATAGTACTCCCAAAATAGAAAACTATTCAAATGTCCATCAGTAATAGAATTAGTAATACATTACAGCATATACATATAATGGAATACTATACAGCAATAACAATAATCAATCCACGACAAATATATAGATAAATCATACAAATGTAATATTGAGTGGAAGAAGCCAGTCACAAAAGAGAAAATATAGCATTATTTCATTTATTTAAAGTAAACGAACAAAAACAGTCAAACCTATGCTCTCAGAATTCAGGCCAGTAGTTAAATATTTGAAAAGTTGATGATGGCGGGCTTTCTGGTAATGTTCTAGATCATGATCAAGGAGCTGGTTACATGGGTGTAATTACGTGGTAAAAATTCTTTGAGGCGTATTAATATGATAATATACTTTTCCGTATTTCTATTATATGTTAATTTGAAAAGTAATTAAACCTTCCCCATGAGTCTAGACACAGCATCTTATAAGTTGGCTCTTATAAGGAAGTTTTTGAATCCATCTGCAATTGACTAAAGGAAGGAGGCCAGCAAAATATACTGCTATGTCCGTTTCCTAAGACTAAGACTCTTTACTGTGTCCACAGGCATCACATTTACCCCTCTCTGTCTGGAAGGGTAATTAATTCTAGGGCCGCCATTCTGAAGTTTGAAGAAAAAAAAAAGTAACAGTCACAGGAGAACCTAGCCATCAGCTTCAGTATTTCCCCAGCCTATCTCTTGCTCTACTTGGGGACCATGATATGGTGTCCTCTAATAATACAGATAGATTCAAAGAGGTCAAGCATCCCGAGATGCTTAAGGAAAAATTAACGTCTGCTGTTTTCTTTATTATTATTATTATATTTTATGTACTGGGTTACATGTGCAGAACATGCAGTTTTGTTACATAGGTATACACGTGCCATGGTGGTTTGCTGCACCCATCAACCAGTCACCCACATTAGGTATTTCTCTTAATGTTATACCTCCCTTAGTCCCCAACCCCCGCAGGCCCGGCTGTGTGATGTTCCCCTCCCTGTGTCCGTGTGTTTTCATTGTTCAACTCCCACATATGAGTGAGAACATGCGGTGTTTAGTTTTCTGATCTTATGGTAGTTTGCTGAGAATTATGGTTTCCAGCTTCATCCATGTCGCTGCAAAGGACGTGAACTCATCTGTTTGTATGGCTGCGTAGTATTTCATGGTGTATATGTACCACATTTTCTTAATCCAGTCTATCATTGATGGACATTTGGGTTGGTTCCAAGTCTTTGCTATTGTGAATAGTGCCACAATAAACATATGTGTGCATGTGTCTTTATCTTAGAATGGTTTATAATCCTTTGGGTATATGCCCAGTAATGGGATTGCTGGGTCAAATGGTATTCCTAGTTCTAGATCCTTGAAGAATCACCACACTGTCTTCCACAATGGCAACAAAAGCCAAAATTGACAAATGGAATCTAATTAAATGAAAGCACTTTTGCACAGCAAAAGAAACTATCATCAGAGTGGGCAGGCAACCCACAGCATGGGAAAAATTTTTTGCCATCTATCCATCTGACAAAGGGCTAATATCCAGAATCTACAAAGAACTTAAACAAATTTACAAGAAAAAAGCAAACAACCCCATCAAAAAATAGGCAAAGGATATGAACCAACACTTCTCAAAAGAAGACATTTATGCAGCCAACAGACATATGAAAAAATGCTCGTCATCACTGGTCATTAGAGAAATGCAAATCAAAACCACAATGAGATACCATCTCACGCCAGTTAGAATGGCTATAGTTAAAAAGTCAGGAAACAGCAGATGCTGGAGAGGTATGGAAAAATAGGAATGCTTTTACACTGTTGGTGGGAGTGTAAATTAGTTTTCTACCAATTATAGAAACTAAGAGTTTACATTGCATTTGTCTTTTTTTCCAACTTTTATTTTAGATATAAGGGAAGATTTGGAGATTCTTTTGTTTATCTTAATTTCCAAAACCTTGCTAAATTCTCCTATTAGTGCTAATAGTTTTCAGTTACATTTTTTTTGTTATTTGAATAACAAATAACACAAAACATATACATTATATAGCACATAATTAACAACAAGCAACCAAGCTTAATAATTTCCTATACAGGCCATATACACACATACAAACACACACACCTATATACACACATAAGTTATGTATATGTATATATGTTATATATACACATATATAATTAAAATGTGACATATTTATGTAATAAAATACTATACAACAGTGGAGTGGAATGAACTAGTTCAATATTATATTCACATAAATACACAGATTTATATTTAAATATATAATGCAGTGTATTTGCTTTATTATATTCATTAAAACCATTAAAACTTCTAGTTCTAGTCCAGTGATAGTAGTCATCCTTACATTGTTCTTGACTTTAATGGGGACACTTCTAATGTTTTACTATTAGATATAATATTAACTATATAATTTTAATTGATACTGCTTTTCAGATTAGAGAAGTCCCATATTTTCAGTTTCTTCTGTTTATTTGGGTTTATTTTGTACTTTTTGAACTTCATAATTTAAATCTTAGTACTTTGCTTTTTCGAGCTTTCCAGTTTCCCAATAAGTGCATTTGAAGCTGTAGTTGCTTCTGAGGACTACTTCAGCTGCATCACATACATTTTGATACATGTGTATATTGCATTTCCAAATGATTCAATTTTAGAATTTTTAAAAATTAATTTTCAATTTCATGACCAATGGATTATTTGGATGTCTGCTTTTTTTTTTTTTTTTTTTTTTCACTTTCAGACATCTAAGACCTGGGCTCTAGGTTATGTAAGAGCTTGTTAGTTTGTTAAATTGTTTATAGTTTTTCCCTTTTAGCATCATAATCAGTAAATGTGGCCTAAATTATACTTTTGTTTTCTGAGATATTTCCTATGTTGAAGTATACAGTCTATTTCTTGGATTGAATTTTCCATGTGTATTGGAGAATGATGTATGTTATACATCTATTTAATAATGAAGTCCATTGTTTCCTTCTGATTCCATGACATAAAAGTAGAAAAAAATACATTTAAAAAATATTTCCATGTTCTCACTCATAGGTGGGAACTGAACAATGAGATCACTTGGACTCGGGAAGGGGAACATCACACACCGGAGCCTATTATGGGGAGGGGGTAGGGGGGAGAGACTGCACTGGGAGTTATACCTGATGTAAATGATGAGTTGATCGGTGTTGACGAGTTGATTGGTGCAGCACACCAACATGGCACAAGTATACATATGTAACAAACCTGCACATTGTGCACATGTACCCTAGAACTTAAAGTAAAATAAAAAAAAAAAGAGAAAAAAAATATTTCCACTTCACATCCACCAGGTTAGCTACAATTTAAAGAAAATAAAATAACAAGTTTTGGCAAATATGTGGAGAAATTACAAAATCATGCATTGCTGGTACAAATGTAAAATGGTGCAGACACTTTGGAAAGCAGTTATGCTGTTTCTTAAAATGTTAACCAGAGAGTTACCATATGATCCAGTATTTCTAGTGCCAAGTATATACTAAAGAGAAACAAAAATGTATGACTAATACAAAAATTTGTATAAGAATGTTCATAGCAGCATTATTCATAATATCCCCAAGGTAGAAGCAACTTAAATGCTCATCAACTGATGAATAATTTTCTTCTTCTTCTTCTTATTATTATTTTTATACTTTAAGTTCTAGGGTACATGTGCACAATGTGCAGGTTAGTTACATATGTACACATGTGCCATGTTGGTGTGCTGTACCCATTAACTCGTCATTTACATTAGGTATATCTCCTAATGCTATCCCTCCCCCGTCCCCTCCCCACAATAGGCCCCGCTGTGTGATGTTCCCCTTCCTGTGTCCAAGTGATCTCATTGTTCAATTCCCACCTATGAGTGAGAACATGCGGTGTTTGGTTTTCTGTTCTTGCGATAGTTTGCTGAGAATGATAGTTTCCAGCTGCATCCTTGTCCCTACAAAGGACACAAACTCATCCTTTATTATGGCTGCATAGTATTCCATGGTGTATATGTGCCACATTTTCTTAATCTAGTCTGTCACTGGTGGACATTTGGGTTGATTCCAACTCTTTGCTATTGTGAATAGTGCTGCAATAAACATACGTGTGCATGTGTCTTTAGAGCAGCATGATTTATAATCCTTTGGATACATACCCAGTAATGGGATGGCTGGGTCAAATAGTATTTCTAGTTCTAGATCCTTGAGGAATCGCCACACTGTTTTCCACAATGGTTGAACTAGTTTACAGTCCCACCAACAGTGTAAAAGTGTTCCTATTTCTCCACATCCTCTCCAGCACCTGTTGTTTCCTGATTTTGTTAATGATTGCCATTCTACCTGATGTGAGATGGTATCTCATTGTGGTTTTGATTTGCATTTCTCTGATGGCCAGTGATGATGAGCATTTTTTCATGTGTCTGTTGGCTGTATGAATGTCTTCTTTTGAGAAGTATCTGTTCATATCCTTTGCCCACTTTTTGATGGGGTTGTTTGTTTTTTTCTTGTAAATTTGTTTGAGTTCTTTAGAGGTTCTGGATGTTAGCCCTTTGTCAGATGAGTAGATTGCAAAAATTTTCTCCTATTCTGTAGGTTGGCCTGTTCACTCTGATGGTAGTTTCTTTTGCTGTGCAGAAGCTCTTTAGTTTAATTAGATCCCATTTGTCAATTTTGGCTTTTGTTGCCGTTGCTTTTGGTGTTGTAGACATGAAGTCCTTGCCCATGCCTATGTCCTGAATGGTATTACCTAGGTTTTCTTCTAGGGTTTTTATGGTTTTAGGTCTAACATTTAAGTCTCTAATCCATCTTGAATTAATTTTCGTGTAAGGAGTAAGGAAAGGATCCAGTTTCAGCTTTCTACTTATGGCTAGCCAATTTTCCCAGCACCATTTATTAAATAGGGAATCCTTTCCCCATTTCTTGTTTCTCTCAGGTTTGTCAAAGATCAGATCAGATGGTTGTAGATGTGTGGTATTATTTCTGAGGACCCTGTTCTGTTCCATTGGTCTATATCTCTCTTTTGGTACCAGTACCATGCTGTTTTGGTTACTGTAGCCTTGTAGTATAGTTTGAAGTCAGGTAGCGTGATGCCTCCAGCTTTGTTCTTTTGGCTTAGGATTGTCTTGGCAATACGGGGTCTTTTTTGGTTCCGTATGAACTTTAAAGCAGTTTTTACAATTCTGTGAAGAAAGTCATTGGTAGCTTAATGGGGATGGCATTGAATCTATAAATTACCTTAGGCAGTATGGCCATTTTCACGATATTGATTCTTCCTGTACATGAGCATGGTACGTTCTTCCATTTGTTTGTGTCCTCTTTTATTTCACTGAGCAGTGGTTTGTAGTTCTCCTTGAAGAGGTCCTTTACATCCCTTGTAAGTTGGATTCCTAGGTATTTTATTCTCTTTGAAGCTATTATGAATGGGAGTTCATTCATGATTTGACTCTGTCTGTTACTGGTGTATAAGAATTCTTGTGATTTTTGCACATTGATTTTGTATCCTGAGACTTTGCTGAAGGTGCTTATCAGCTTAAGGAGATTTTGGGCTGAGACAATGGGGTTTTCTAAATATACAATCATGTCATCTGCAAACAGGGACAATTTGACTTCTTCTTTTCCTAACCAAATACCCTTTATTTCTTTCTCTTGCCTGATTGCCCTAGCCAGAACTTCCAACACTATGTTGAATAGGAGTGGTGAGAGAGGGCATCCCTGTCTTGTGCCAGTTTTCAAAGGGAATGCTTCCAGTTTTTGCCCATTCGGTATGATATTGGCTGTGGGTTTGTTATAAATAGCTCTTATTATTTTGAGATACGTTCCATCAATACCAAATTTATTGAGAGTTTTTAGCATGAAGGACTGTTGAATTTTGTCAAAGGCCTTTTCTGCATCTATTGAGATAATCATGTGTTTTTTGTCTTTGGTTCTGTTTATATGCTGGATTATGTTTATTGATTTGTGTATGTTGAACCAGCCTTGCATCCCAGGGATGAAGCCAACTTGATCATGTTGGATAAGCTTTTTGATGTGTTGCTGGATTCGGTTTGCCAGTATTTTATTGAGGATTTTTGCATCGATGTTCATCAGGGATATTGGTCTAAAATTCCCTTTTTTTGTTGTGTCTCTGCCAAGTTTTGGTATTGGGATGATGTTGGCCTCATAAAATGAGTTAGGGAGGATTCCCTCTTTTTCTATTGATTGGAATAGTTTCAGAAGGAATGGTACCAGCTCCTCCTTGTACCTCTGGTAGAATTCAGCTGTGAATCCGTCTGGTCCTGGACTTTTTTTGGTTGGTAGGCTATTAATTATTGCCTCAATTTCAGAGCCTGCTATTGGTCTATTCAGGGATTCAACTTCTTCCTGGTTTAGTCTTGGGAGAGTGTAAGTGTTCAGGAAATTATCCATTTCTTCTAGGTTTTCTAGTTTATTTATGTAGAGGTGTTTATAGTATTCTCTGATGGTAGTTTGTATTTCTGTGGGGTCGGTGGTGATATCCCCTTTATCATTTTTTATTGTGTCTATTTGATTCTTCTCTCTTTTCTTCTTTATTACTCTTGCTAGCAGTCTATCAATTTTGTTGACCTTTTCAAAAAACCAACTCCTGGATTCATTGATTTTTTGGAGGGTTTTTTGTGTCTCTATCTCCTTCAGTTCTGCTCTGATCTTAGTTATTTCTTGCCTTCTGCTAGCTTTGGAATGTGTTTGCTCTTGCTTCTCTAGTTCTTTTAACTGTGATGTTAGAGTGTCAATTTTAGATATTTCCTGCTTTCTCTTATGGGCATTTAGTGCTATAAATTTCCCTCTACACACTGCTTTAAATATGTCCCAGAGATTCTGGTAAGTTGTATCTTTTTTCTCATTGGTTTCAAAGAACATCTTTATTTCTGCCTTCATTTCGTTATGTACCCAGTAGTCATTCAGGAGCAGGTTGTTCAGTTTCCATGTAGTTGAGCGGTTTTGATTGAGTTTCTTAGTCCTGAGTTCTAGTTTGATTGCACTGTGGTCTGAGAGACAGTTTGTTATAATTTCTGTTCTTTTACATTTGCTGAGGAGTACTTTACTTCCAACTATGTGGTCAATTTTGGAATAAGTGCGATGTGGTGCTGAGAAGAATGTATATTCTGTTGATTTGGGGTGGAGAGTTCTGTAGATGTCTATTAGGTCTGCTTGCTGCAGAGATGAGTTCAATTCCTGGATATCCTTGTTAACTTTCTGTTTCGTTGATCTGTCTAATGTTGACAGTGGTGTGTCAAAGTCTCCCGTTATTATTGTTTGGGAGTCTAAGTCTCTTTGTAAGTCTCTAAGGACTTGCTTTATGAATCTGGGTGCTCCTGTATTGGGTGCATATATATTTAGGATAGTTATCTCTTCCTGTTGAATTGATCCCTTTACCATTATGTAATGGCCTTCTTCGTCTCTTTTGATCTTTGTTGGTTTAAAGTCTGTTTTATCAGAGACTAGGATTGCAAAACCTGCTTTTTTTTGTTTTCCATTTGCTTGGTAGATCTTCCTCCATCCCTTTATTTTGAGCCTGTGTGTGTCTCTGCATGTGAGATGGGTCTCCTGAATACAGCAAACTGATGGGTCTTGACTCTTTATCCAATTTGCCAATCTGTGTGTTTTAATTGGACCATTTAGTCCATTTACATTTAAGGTTAATATTGTTATGTGTGAACTTGATCCTGTCATTATGATATTAGCTGGTTATTTTGCTCGTTAGTTGATGCAGTTTCTTCCTAGCTTTGATGGACTTTACATTTTGGCATGTTTTTTAAATGGCTGGTACCGGTTGTTCCTTTCCATGTTGAGTGCTTCCTTCAGGGTCTCTTGTAGGGCAAGGCTTGGTGGTGACAAAATCTCTAAGCATTTGCTTGTCTGTAAAGAATTTTATTTCTCCTTCACTTATGAAACTTAGTTTGGCTGGATATGAAATTCTGGGTTTAAAATTCTTTTCTCTAAGAATGTTGAATATTGGCCCCCACTCTCTTCTGGCTTGGAGAGTTTCTACCAAGAGATCTGCTGTTAGTTTGATGCGCTTCCCTTTGTGTGTAACCCGACGTTTCTCTCCGTCCGCCCTTAACATTTTTTCCTTCATTTCAACTTTGGTGAATCTGACAATTATGTGTCTTAGAGTTGCTCTTCTCGAGGAGTATCTTTGTGGCATTCTCTGTATTTCATGAATTTGAATGTTGGCCTGCCTTACTAGGTTGGGGAAGTTCTCCTAGATGGCATCCTGCAGAGTGTTTTCCAACTTGGTTCCATTTTCCCTGTCACTTTCAGGCACACCAATCAGATGTATATTTGGTCTTTTCACATAATCCCATATTTCTTGGAGGCTTTGTTCATTTCTTTTTACTCTTTTTTCTCTACATTTCTCTTCTTGCTTCATTTCATTCATTTGATCTTCAATCACTGATACTCTTTCTTCCAGTTGATCGAGTTGGTTACTGAAACTTGTGCATTTGTCACGTAGTTCTCGTGTCATGATTTTCATCTCTATCCGTTCTTTTAAGGTCTTCTCTGCATTGATTATTCTAGTTATCCATTCATCCATTCTTTTTTCAAGGTTTTTAGTTTCTTTGTGCTGGTTACGTAGTTCCTCCTTTAGTTCTGAGAAGTTTGATCGACTGAAGCCTTCTTCTCTCAACTTGTCAAAGTCATTCTCTGTCCAGCTTTGTTCCATTGCTGGCGATGAGCTGCATTCCTTTGGAGGGGGAGATCCGCTCTGGTTTTTGAATTTCCAGCTTTTCTGCACTGCCTTTTCCCCATCTTTGTGGTTTTATCTGACTTTGGTCTTTGATGATGGTGATGAACTGATGGAGTCTTTTGTGTGGGTGTCCTTTCTGTTTGTTAGTTTTCCTTCTAACAGTCAGGTCCCTCAGCTGCAGGTCTGTTGGAGTTTGCTTGAGGTCCAATCCAGACCCTGTTTGCCTGGGTATCAGCAGCGGAGGCTGCAGAAGATAGAATATTACTGCACAGCGAGTGTTGCTGTCTGATTCTTGCTCTGGAAGCTTTGTCTCAGG
Organism: Papio anubis; assembly: GCF_008728515.1. NCBI lineage: Eukaryota > Metazoa > Chordata > Mammalia > Primates > Cercopithecidae > Papio > Papio anubis. Next base: position 49,478,847 of record NC_044981.1, read on the forward strand.
GTGTACCCAGCCATGTGAGGTGTGATGTGTCATTCTGCAGCTAGTGGGGGATATCTCCCAGTTAGGCTACTCAGGTGTCAGGGACCCACTTGAGCAGTCAGTCTGTCCATTCTCAGATCTCAACCTCCATGCTGGGAGAACCACTGCTCTCTTCAAAGCTGTCAGACAGGGACTTTTACATCTGCAGAAGTTTCTGCTGCTTTTTGTTTAGCTATGCCCTGTCCCCAGAGGTGGAGTCTACAGAGGCAGGCAGGCCTCCTTGAGCTGTGGTGGGCTCCACCCAATTCGAGCTTCCCAGAGGCTTTGTTTTGTCTACTTAAGCCTCAGCAATGGTGGGTGCCCCTCCCCCAACCTCGCTGCCATCTTGTAGTTAGATCTCAGACTGCTGTCCTAGCAATGAAGGAGGCTCCATGGGCATGGGACCCTCCGGGCCAGGTGTGGGATATAATCTCCTGGTGTGCCATTTGCTAAGACCCTTGGTCTGCGTAAAGCGCAGTATTAGGGTGGGAGTTACTCGATTTTCCAGGTGTTGTGCGTCTCAATTTCCCTTGGCTAGGAAAAGGAATTCCCTTCCCCCTTGTGCTTCCCAGGTGAGGTGATGCCTTGCCCTGCTTCAGCTCTCGCTGGTCGGGCTGCACCTGCAGACCAGCATCAACTGTCCGACACGCCCCAGTGAGATGAACCTGGTACCTCAGTTGAAAATGCAGAAATCACCAGTCTTCTGTGTCACTCACACTGGGAGCTGGAGGCTGGAGCTGTTCCTATCGGTCATCTTGGGCACCACTCTCAAAATGCTATGAATAAATTTTAAAATGTGGTATAGTCATGCAATGGAATAGTATTCGGCCACAAAATGGAATGAAGTACTGATACATGCTACAATATAGATGAACCTTAAAAACATTATAGTAAGTGAAAGAAGTCAGACACAAAAGCCTACAAATTATATCATTCTATTTATATAAAATGTCTTGAATTCATAGAGACAGAAAATAGATTAGTGGTTGTCAGGGTTTAAGGGAATACTGAATGGAAAGTCAGTGCTAATGGCTATGGGATTTCTTTTTGGAATGATAAAAGTAGTCTGTAATTGAATTGTGGTGATAGTCGCACAACCCTGTGAACATACTAAAATCTACTGAATTGTACATTTTAAAATGGTGAATTCTATGATGTGTGAATTCCATATATATAAACAAAGCTAAAATACAAGTTAGGAAAATTTCCTTAGGCCTGTGACTGTGAAGTACCTGATCACCCCCACAAAATTTATTACTCTTTTCTGTTTGCTTTAGCTCCATAACTAACCTCCAAAGAACACTTGGGTGACTTCTGATTCAAGATGTCAATTATTTTGTGCATGTGTGTGAAATTTAAGGATTAAAACATTGATAGCTTTATATTTAATTAGAATTCACTAAATTTAAATAAATAAAATTAATTAATTTAAAAATTCCTAATAATTCCTTGTCCCAGTTTTTAAAAATTTAATAAAAACTAATGGAAACCAGTAAATTTCGTAACTGGATCTCAATTATGTGCAGAAATGCAACTTTTCACTACAACCTAAAAATATTAAGCACAATTTTAGCTGGTTATGAAAGAAAAGAAGTATGCTCAGAGTCACAAGAGCTCAATAAATACTGACATTGGAAATACATACTGGTAATAATGAATATTTGATTTCATTCTTAATCTTCCTCTAAGGCCACACTAATCATTCAGATAAATCACTTATGAAAATAAAATCATAAGGAAGATCTAGAAGAACACAAAAAGTGATTTACTGATGTTTATGGCACCTCCTTTTGGGAGATCATTAAGAACAGGATAGATAGTCATCTCTCTAAAACAGTTTTGGCATGGCCCTTTCCTGAAGGCAAAGAGATAAATTTTCATGTTAGTCTTTCTAACCATAGTCCTCCAGAGTCAGTCTTCTGAATGGATGAGAGAGTTTTCCTCCTCTTTCCCATATTAACTGTCATAGTTAAGTGGGTGGTTAATTGGCTCAGCATCAGATTTTGTTGCCTATATTTTGTTTTTATTTTTCTCTTTCACCTCAAGTATTTTCAGTCAAACCTCTTGTGCGATTTACTGCAAATCCTACATTTCAGTTTGAACCTCGAGGTAATGAAAGAACAACTAAACCCCTAATTCAAATATTTATTTATTCACCTTCTCTTTCATTAAAAAATTTTATTTAGCAATACTGAATGATTATAGTACACTTGTCCCTGTGCTAAGAGCTAGTGATACCAAGATGATCTGTTTAGGTCCTTGAGGATCTCATGGGTTAGTGAGGGAAAATTAACATATAAGTAAGAAAAACTATGCATTTTTATAGATGTTTTAACAAAGGTACAAACCAGGCATCCTTCAGAGGATAGACAAGAAAGAGGTGAGACTGAGAATAGACAAGGAGGGAGTGGAGTATATTCTGAGAAGACCTAAGAAGAAAGATGTACATTAGGTAAGTTGAGACAATGTTTCAGAAATAAAAATCAGTTAAGCAAATTTGTAGCCTAGAATGAAGTCATACAACTCAACTCTTGAGTTCTTATATTGAGTACTTGCACATATTAATAGACACAGTCCTGCCATAAGGTACTTGTAGACTATGTTAAGGAATCACGTAGCAGTGAATTCAGCATTCAAATCTATTTCTGGCTGACTCCATGTCATATAATTAATCATAGCCACCATGTCCCATGGCCTCTGATGGCACTTTTAATCTCTACTCCACCTTAGTTGTTTATTTAATTCTCATTTAAAAGACTGTTAAATAATCCCTCCCTTCACTGATGACCAGAAGATAAATCAGTATATTTTTAACAAAGTGTATCTCCTTGAAGCTAAATTAGTGCTTTCTAAACAACAAAAATCATTTTGCCAAACTCAATTAATACATTTGATAGCCTTCATAATCATAGAAATAATCACCTAAGTATAATAAAAACAAACTACTTAATTTCAAAGGCAAATTCAATAAGGGACCTTATAATAATTTGCTGACTATTAAAAGAAATGGTTGACGGATGAGTTATACCACAATATTTGTCTCCTGCTAATAAAACATATTCAAATATCTGAAACAGATCACATAAAATATCTCTTTTTCTTTCACTTTTCACTTAGTCCTTTAACTTTCTCTCTATACTAAGTACTTTGCGTTTTAAAGCATTCTTTTGTTGTCACAATAGTTTGGTGTTATCTCTGCTTCTTTCAAGTCAAAAACTTGTAAGGTAGGATGATGTATGAAATTGTTTTGATCATTCAGAGCAATTCAAAATGTTTTCTAAATTTTCTTGACAGTGAAATACCAGATGTGTTTTCCTCAAAACAAACAAACAAAAAATGGATAAACTTAGATGTATTTCCAAGTAAAATCAATCCATGTTATTGATTAAATGATACTATCAAAAACATTTCACTGAAGCTACATGAATAAAGGGCTGTTTACTAACGTTGTAAGTATAGGCACATTTCTTTGTAGATATGAGTAAATATTTTTTGGCATAGGAATTTTATTTTCCCATGTGTAATTTTAGTGCTAAAAATCTTGGTGATTCTTTGGAACTTTGACATTTCAGAGGAGGGTGTAATTAACTGCCACATGTGAGCCTTGGTGGTTATCACATAGGCAGCACAGTATAGTGGTTGAGTACTTGAATGCTGGGGTCAAACTGCATCAATAGAAGTCCTGCATTTGCCAGTTACTAGCTATGCGATTTGTGCAAATTATGTAACCTTCTATATCTCTGTTTTCTTATTTCAAAGATGTTGATAATAATAATAATATTACCCTGATGTTTAAGTAAGTTAAAGTGCATGTAAAGCACTTAGAATAGGCATGTGATACATGCTCAATATATGTTGCCATTATTAGGTATCACACCACAAGGATATTATTAATTTGTAACAATCAACTGGTTCCCTAATATTATTTCACATTCCTAGAACCCATTCCCACAAAACCTGAGTCCACAAAATTTTTTACAAGCACTTTAAATGGTTGTTCTGCCAGTCACTCTGAGATATCAGTTTGAGAAACACTGTTGGGAACTGATTTAGTACAAAAGCAAAGATATCAAGTCTACAGAAGGCTATGTAAATTTTTTCTTATGAATGATTTTCTATCAACAAATATAAGATTCCACAAGTTTAGTCAGTTTTTAATATTTCCAACAGGGCTCTTGTCTGGCAAAGAATAGTTTAGGGAAGACCTAACCTTCATCTAACCTTCATGAACCCACAAAGTACCATCTTAAATAACTGGATGCATTCACTACAACATGATCTCTATGGCTGCAAAGATAGATTTTGGTCTCAACTACCATAGGTCAAATTTCCACATTTCTGATATGACTTTTTTCCACCACTCCCTTAGCTCCTTTAACAATATGAAAGGTGAACTGTTTATCTGGGGTATGAAAATAATCATTTATTTGATGAGTTAGAAACACAAGATAAGTATCTGGTTTATATACAGATGCTTATGCTCAAATAATACTGGCAATAAGCAAACAATGCAATGACTGGTTGAGTAAGATTTTCCTTTGGCATGTACTATATAATATCAAATTAAAGAAATTCCAGCCAAAGTTATTTTTTTTGATTACTCTTTAACCCTAACATAACAGACTTTTGTGTGCTATTAACATTTACACATGAATGAAGTACATACAAATTAAACCTCAGACATCACCAATACTAAATATCAGAGACACTATCTTAGTATATGATATGACAGATATGACAGATATTCAAAATATTTAATAACCATTATAGCTTTGACACTGGACTAATCAAAATGGATGTTGGAGGAAGTCAACTGGTAGACCTATACTGGCAAGTGCCAGCGAAATATTATCCCTTCTATGTTTTCTAAATCATTTGGAAATTATTGAAGACAAGTATTACTGATACCTGTTCATGAAGATGTTGTGGTTAAGAAAACAGAAACATTTATTGAAGAGACTGTTCTCTCTCCAACGTATGTTTTTGCTGCCTTTGTTGAAGATCAGTGGCTGTAAATGCATGGGTTTGTTTCTAAGGTCTCAATTCTGTTCCATTGGTCAATATGTCTGTTTTTATGCCAACACCATGCTGTTTTGGTTATTATTGCTTTGTAGTATATTTTGAAGTAAGATAACTTGATCCCTCCAGCTTTGTTCTTTTAGGACAAGATTGCTTTGGCTATTGGGGGCTTTTGTGGTTTCTTACCAATTTTAATTTTTTTTTCTATTTCTGTAAAGAATGTCATTGGTATTTTGATAGGAATTTGATTGAATCTATAGATTGATTTGGGTAGTATAGATATTTTAACAACATTATTTCTTTCAATCCATAAACATGGGCTATCTTTCCACTTATTTATGTTTTCTTCAATTTTTTCTTCAATGTTTTATAGTTTTCATTGCAGAGATATTTCACCTCCTTGGTTAAATTTATTCTTAGGTATTTTATTTTGTTTTATTAGCTATCATAAATGGAATTGCTTTTCTTGACTTCCTTTTCAGATCTATTGGCATATAGAAATGCTACTGATTTTATATTCTGTAACTTTTCTGAATTTATTTATTACTCCTACCATTTTTTTTTTTTTTGGTGGAGTCTCTAGAGTTTTCTATATATAAAATTATGTCATCTCTAAATAAAAATCATTTAACTTTCTCCTTTCCAATTTGGATGCTTTTTATTTCTTTATCTTGCCTAATTGCTCTGGCTAGTATTCTTATTACTATGTTGAATGAAAATGGTGAAAGCAGGCATCCTTGCCTTGTTCCAGATTTTAGAGGAAAGGCTTTCATTTTTTTTCCATTCCGTATGTTAGCTGTGGGTTTGTCATATATAGCCTTTATTGTGTTGAGGTACATTCCTTCTACACCAAATTTGTTGAGAGTTTTAATAATGAAGAGATGTTTCTGCATATATTGAGATGATCATAGGGTTTTTGTCCTTCATTCTGTTAATGTGATGTATCATGCTTATTAATTTGTAAATGTTGAACCATCCCTGTACCCCTGGGATGAATCCCACTTTGTCAAGGTTAATAATCTTTTTGATGTGTCATTGGATTTAATTTGGTAGCATTCTGTTGATGATTTTTGTATCTGTGTTCATCAGGGATTTGGGCCTGTAGTTTTCTTATTTTGTTATGTCCTCATCTGGTTTTGGATCAGGATAATGCTGGCCTTGTCGAATGACTTTGGAGAAGTTTCCTCCACTTTAATTTTTTAAAAAGAGTTTGGGAAGAATGTGTATTACTTCCTACATAAATGTTTGGTAGAATTTAGTAGTGAAGTCATTGGCCCTGGGCTTTTCTTTGATAGGAGGCTGTTTTATTACTGATTGAACCTCACTACTCATTATTGGTCTGTTAAGATTTTCTATTTCTTCATAATTTAATCTTGGTAGGTTGCATGTGTTCAGGAATTTGCCCATTTCTTCTAAGTTTCTAAATTTGTTGGTATATAGTTGTTCATAACAGCCTCTAATGATCTTTTGTATCTCTGTGGTATCAGTTGTAGTGTCTCCTTTTTCATCCCTGAACACGCATTGAGGAAAGGGCAGTCTCTTCAATAAATGATGCTGGAAAAACTGGATACCTACATGCAGAATAATGAAACTAGATCCCAATCTCACATTACTTATAAAAATCAACTCAAAATGGATTAAAGGCTTAAATTAAATGTAAGACCCAAAACTATGAAACTACTAGAAGAGAACATAAGGGAAACATTTTATGATATTGATCTGAACAAGGCTTTTTTTGAATAAGACCTCAAAAGCACAGGCAACAAAAGCAAAAGTAAATAAATATAATTACATCATACTAAAAAGCTTCTACACAGCAAAGAAAACAATCAACAGAGTTAAGAGACAATCTACAGAATGGGAAAAAAATATTTGCAAACTATTCATCTGACAATGGATTAATATCCAGAGTATGTACAGTACCCAAACAATTCAATAGCAAAAAGATAAATAATCTAATTTAAAAATAGGAAAAAGATCTGAATAGATACTTCTCAGAAAAGGAAATACAAATGGCCAACAGCCATATGAAAAATTTGATTATTATACATTGTATTTACGTATCAAAAGATCACACTATAACCTATTATATTTACAATTATTGTTTGTTAATTAAAAAGAGAATGGAAACAGAAACAATGCTAGATATGTCAATAGAGATAATTTAATATAGGAAATTGTTAAACAAGTGTTGGAAGACTGAAAAAGCCAAATAATAACACTGAGGTAACACAGACATAAGAACTGCAGGATGCAACTGGCATTCCTAGAGCTGGGGGAATAAAGATACTGGGATTACTAGCAGCAATAAACTCAGAAGAGAGAAAACAAATGAGATTTAGATTTTTGAAAAGTGTATTCTTTCTAGATGCTGGTACCTCAGGAGCTCTGAGAACAGGCCCAGTGGAATTGGTACTGAGAACTCTGAGAGAGGACACTGTCCAAATGATATAATATTTCTGAGGGAGAGTGATAGGCTGTGTCTGAGAGTGCCAAAAGAAGCTAGAAAAATCTGCTCTGCTATCAAGCTAAGTGCCTGTTCTGGGGCAAGGCTGATAAGAATGGAAAGCAAATTTTGTTTTCATCCTTTAACCTTCTAGACTCCCCTGTAGTGCCTCCTATTGGTGGAACATGCAGGAAGTCCCCCGTAAAGAAAAAAATATTTTTAGCAGAATGGCAGCTTTAGTGTTATAAATACCAAGCCTAGAAGGGTTGATTAGTGCTGAGAGACCATAGCTTCAAAATCAGCACAGTTGAGTAGATTGTGGCAAAAAAACCCCAACCCCATAAATATGTAGTTATATAAAGCCCTAAAGCCATAGACTCTTTGATAAATTAAATAATTTATTTACTAATTTATTATAAATGTATTTGTGAGACTTTTACTTGCAGATATGATGACAAGCTAGAATCTTGAAACTCTTCCACTATAAAATGCCTAACAATGCCAAATAAAATAGTTTTAAGCCATCTTCTAAATAGATGCCTGCAGAAGCAAGAACAGGAGTCCAGCAAAGTAAGTGAGCACAGAAGTCACTGGAGGCCTGTAGCATCTACTAATGAGAGTCATCCCCCTGAGAGCAGGCAGCCTGGGGCTTATGTTTCCATGGCTGACTGGTGGGGTGAGTTGTGGGGTGGCAAAGATAAAGGTCTGAGATATCCAAGAGGTGAGAAAGTAGAATGAAAGGCTACCATTTCTTGCTCTGCCTGAAGTATTTTGTGATCCAGCAAACTCTGCACCCTCAGGGGAGTAGAAAACTAGGAAACAAACATACCCTGCAGCTGCACAATGTAAGCAAATTGGTTATTTCAGTTTTAACTTTAGGTAGAGAAGAAAAAATCTTTTCTGGAGAGTTTGTGTACAAAAGCCAGTACTTATGAGTACTTTGAGCCTGAGTTTGTAACATTTACTTGAAACAAAAAGCTGTAAAGTAAGAATTCTTATTTAATGTGTACCTAGGTTAGTAGTGGCTCTAAGTGTCTACAGAAACAAACAGTATCGTCTCTGAAGGAAAACAGCCTCAATCTAGTTCTAAAAGTCTTGCCCGAGAGAGTACCAATGACTATGAGCTCACAACAGGAAAGTAACAAAGCCATGAGCAAATAAAACACCATTAGTGAGAATCAGCAGAAGCAATAAGCAGTAGAATCAAACCTAAAGGCCTTTGAACACTAGAATTTAAGGATACAGACTGTTTCTTAAGAATGTTTATTAAAGTCATGTAAAAGTGAACCAAAACTATGAGTCAGAAGGAAAGATTAAAGAAGAATCAATATTGTTAAAATGACCATACTGCCCAAAGCAATCTACAGAGTCGACTTAATCCTTACCAAATTGTCAACATCGGTTTTCACAGAATTAGAAAACACAATTCTAAAATTCATATGGAACCAAAAAAGAGTTCAAATAGCCAAAGCAATTCTAAGCAAAAGGAATAAAGCAGAGGCATCAGATTACCTGACTTCAAATTATACCACAATGCTATAGTAACCCAAACAGCATAATAATGGTATAAAAATAGACACATAGATGAACAAAACAGAATAAAGAATCCAGAAATAATGCCACATACCTAAGACCAATTGATCTTTGACAAAGTCAATGAAAATATACACTGGGGAAAGGCTACACTACTCAATAAACAGTGTTGGGAAAACTGGATAGCCATATGCAGAAGAACGAAACTAGACGAATTTCTCTCACCACATACAAAAATTAACGAATTAAAGACTTAAAATTAAAGACGAATTAAAGACTTAAAAGTAAAACCTGAAACTATAAAAATTCTGGACAGAAACCCAGGAAAGACTCTTCTGGACATCGGCTTATGCAAAGAATTTATGACTGAACCCTCAAAAGCAAATGCAATAAAACCAAAAATAGACAAATGGAGCTTAAAAGCTTCTGCACAGCAAAAAAAAAAACAATCAACAGAATAACCAGACAATCTTCAGAATGGGAAAAGTATTTGCAAACTATGCATCTGACAAAGGCTAATATCCAGAATCTGAAAGAACTAAAACACTTCCAGAATCTGAAAGAACTAAAACACCTCAACAAGAAAAAAACAAACAACCCTATTAAAAAGTGAACTAAGGACATAGACATTTTTAAAAACATACATACAAGTGGCCCACAAATATATGAAAGAATGCTCAACATCACTTATCATCAGATAAATGCAAATTAAAACTACAGGGAGATACCATCTTATACCAGTCAGAATGGCTACTAGTAAAAATATTGAAAACAACAGATGTTGGTGAGAATGCAGAGGAAAAGGAGTGCTTATATATTGTTGGTGGGAATGTAAATTAGGACAACCTATATGGAAAACAGTATGGCAGTTTCTCAAATAACTAAAAATAGAACTATCATTTTATCCAGCAATCCCACTACTGAGTATCCAAAGGAAAATAAATCATTATACCAAAAGATACCTGCACTCAAATGTTTATCACAGCACTATTCATAATAGCAAAGATATGGAATCAACCATCAATGCATGATTGGGTCAAGAAAATGTGATAAAAATAACTTTGTATGTCACCATGGAATACTATGCAGCCATAAAAAAGAATAAAATGATATATTTTGCAGCAACATGGATGGAACTGGAGGCCATTATTCTAAATGAAAACAATTCAGAAACAGAAAGTCAAATACTGCATGTTCTCATTTATAAGTAGAACTAAACAAAGGCTACACGTGAACATATAATGTGTAATTATAGACACTGGAGACTACAGAAGATAGGAGGTTCAGAGCAGGGTCAGAGTTAAAAATTTAACTCTTGGGTGCAATGTTTACTATTGGATGATGGATACAGTGAAAGCCCAGACTCCACCACTGTGCAATATATGCAAGTAAGAAATCTGCACTTGTACCCTCTAAATCTATAAAAAGAAAAAAGAAAATGACAAAGTCATTTTTAAGAAGAACTAAATAGCAGAAATATAAGTGAAAATAATTATTGTGTGGAATACATAGTTTGTGGACTGATTCAATAGCAGATTAGATGATGGATCAGCTAACATTTTCTGTGAAGTGTCAAACTGCCATTTTTATTTTTTGTTTGTTTTCTGCTTTTTAAAATGATAAGTATTCTCAGCTTTTAGGCTATACGAATATAGGCTGTGGGCCAGGTTTGTTCTATAGGTTATTATTTGTTGATCTATGGATTAGACAATGCCAAAAGATAATCAGTTATTATCCAGAGGTAGATATGAAGAAATTATGTAGAATGCAACACAGGAAGACAAAAATGATACAAAATACTAATTTGGAATTAGAGAATGGAGAAAAGGCACAAAGTCAAATTTGCATCTACAAGATATAAGAGAATAGTGGAGAGGCCAATATTTCAAGAGATAATTTTTTTCAGGAACTAATAAATGTTTTGATTTGCATTTCATTGATGATTAGTGATACTGAGCATTTTCTTTTATATATTTGTTGGCCATTTGTATGCCTTCCTTTGAGAAATGTCTGTTAGATTGTTCGCCTGTTTTTTAATAAGACTCTTTTTTATTTCTGTTGAGATGTTTCAATTCCTTGTATATTCTGTATATTAGACCCCTTTTGGATTAATAGTTTGCAAATATTTTTTCCCATTCTATTGGTTGTCTTTTTACTCTGTTGATTTTTTCCTCTGCTGTGCAGAAGCTTTTAAGTTGGATATAGTCCTATTGGTTTATTTTTCCTTTTCAGGTCTTATTCACAAACTATTTTCCCAGACCAATATTCTAAAGCATTTCTCCTATGTTTTCTTCTGGTAATTTTATAGTTTAAGATTTTACATGTTGGTCTTTGATCCATTTTGAACTGATTTTTGTATGGGGTGATAGATGAAGGTCAGTTAGGATAATTATTATCGAAAAGACAAAAAACATGCTAGCAAGGATGCAGAGAAAAGGGGGCTCTTATCCACTGTTCATGGAAATGTATATTAGTACAGCCACTAGGGAAGACAGTATGAAGTTTCCTAAGAAAACTACAAATAGAACTACCATATGATCCAACAATCTCACTACTGGGCATTTATCCAAATGAAAGAAAATCAGTATATCAAAGAGATATCTGCAACCCCAGCACTATTCACAGTAGACAAAATACATGGAATCAGCCTAGGTATGCAACAACAGATGAATGGATAAGTATATACAATAGAATACTCTTCACCCACGAAAAGGATGAAATATTGTTATTCACAGCAACATAGATGAAACTGGAGGACATTATGTCAAGTGAAATAAGCCAGGAACACAAAGTTAAACACTACATGTTCTCATGTGTAAGCTAAAAAATAGGTGACCTCATAAAAGTAAAAAATAGGGCTGGGCGTGGTGGCTCACGCCTGTAATCCCAGCACTTTGCGAGGCCGAGGCGGGCGAATCATGAGGCCAGGAGATGGAGACCATCCTGGCTAACACGGAGAAACCCTGTCTCTACCGAAAATACAAAAAATTAGCCGGGCGTGGTGGTGGGCGCCTGTGCTCTCGGGAGGCTGAGGCAGGAGAATGGCGTGAATCCGGGAGGCGGAACTTGCAGTGAGCCGAGATCGAGATCGCACCACTGCACTCCAGCCTGGGCGACAGAGCTAGACTCCGTCTCAAAAAAAAAAAAAAAAAAAAAGTAAAAAATAGAACAGAAGATACTAGAGCTGGGAAGTGGGGAGAGAGTTGTTAAAAGATACAAAATTAGAGCTACATAGGAAGAATAAGTTATAGTGTTCTATAGTACCCAAGGATGACTATAGTTAACAATGATGCATAGTTGCATTTAGCTAGAAAGAGGATATTGAATGTTTCCCAAGCAAGGAAATGATAACTATTTCAGATGATAGATATGCTACTTACTCTGATTTGATCACTATACATTGTATGTATCGTAACATCACCATGTACCCCATACATACGTACAATTACTATGTATCAATTAAAAATGTTTTAATTAATTTTTTAAAGAATAGCATGGACAAAGGACAATCCTCAAATTCAAGAGGTCTAGTGAATCAGAGGCTGGAGTCTACACCTAAACAATCTGAAGACCAAAAAAAGAGAATTTCAAAGCAGTAAGGCTTTCCTTCCTGGGTAAATTGACAACTGATTTAAGAGCTAATTTATTAATAGAAGTAAGTGGAAGCCAGAAGACAGGTAGATAATATCTTTACAATGTGGAGAAAATATAACTAGCAATCTAGTGTCTATTTCTATTACACAGTTTCCATTTTCCCTCTTGTCTCTGATAAATTTCATGAGATCAGAATCTCTCCCTCAGATTTGTAGTTGCTCTGATTCAATGAGATAGATGGAAGAAGTCACCATTCCTGCCTTTCCTGGAGAAATCAGACAGGAATATTGAACAGAGATTCTCATATGACTGTCCAAACATATCCTCCCTATCCAGAAAATAGTCAAAAGTATGGACCTAAGTAACGGAAGTCTTTGAGCAGTCAAAATAAGCAGCAAATCTCTTTTTTAAGGGCCATGTATATTACTACTAAACAAGGCTCTGACATGTTCATTCCATTCATTCTTGTTTAATATACATATATTTTAAATGAAACAAACTTTTAAACTAAAATAATACCTATTTGTCCTAGGGCAAGCAAGAAGTCAGAGCTCTATCTTATTCACTGCTCTGTCCCCAGTGCCAATAACATGCCTTAAGCATGGTAGCACTTATTACACATTGGTTGAACAGATGAATGAAAGGGTTAGTGAGGAAGGGAGATGATTCTAGCTGACGAGTTATTCAGATGTTAGTAACACCCCCAAATGGAGTCTTTCTTTTTTTGTGGCACTCCCTTAGCGTTGTGTATATGTTGATATAGTGCTTACAATGTTGTAATACAATTCTTTATTTTCATATTTATTGCTTCCCATAGTATTATTCAAGAGAAGTACCATGCAGTTTTTTAAATTCAAGTGCTAAGCACAATGCACAGAATACATACCCACCTAAAAGAAACATGAAAGATCAACGAATGTTAGACCTATTGAGTGACTGACTGAATGAATGAATCAATGAGGAAGATGGAAGAGGATAGCTGTTAGCTTTCAGGGACCGGAGAAAGCACATTTCTTGTACGAAAAAAAAGAAAAAAGAAATTAAGGTAATTTCTAAATGACCTCCTATTTTTCCCTCTTATCTAGATCTACTTTAGCTTCAAAATGTATGCTTAGACATACACTTGAGATGACACAAATGTACCACCATTCCCTACATTTGGTTTGGTTTATTCTATCACCACTCTATTGAAAAATTCCCTGCATTCAGCGAGGGCAATAATTTCTCCTTAAAAACCTCCCAACCTTGGCATTCTTCTGGCCTCCCCTTCCTCCCCTCTTTATCACTCTCCTTCTTTCTGGATTTCCTCTTCCCTCATGCCTGTTAAACATGAGTGTACCTCTGTTTTCTTGTTGCTTCTGCTCTCTTTTCATTTCCTGGAGAAGCTCATCCACCTGCATGATTTAACATCAGGTTGACAAATACAAAATCGTCTCCAGCCCAGGTTACTCTACTGGGCTTCACAGACCTGTGTATTCCAACTTGCTGCTATACACTTGTATTTCCCATAGGCATTGAAAACATACATCTACAACTGAACTAATCATTGTAGCTGGAGTTTAGAGAATGAGAATGACATGGAAAGGCCCACACTGGGGAGGAGATGTAAATGAGGGATAGATCGTGCAGTGCGTCACATGTCATAACTGGCCCACTCCTCAGGAGCTTCCACCATACCTGGGCGACTAGAGACTTTGGTGCATGGGAGTCCTAGATTTGAGATGTTTACCTCTGTAGTGTACCTCCTTACCTGTAAGATGTTGAGCAATCCAGATCTTCATCACTCAGGGGACTTTTAGCATATTTCTGTATCTTTTTTTCAGAATCCTCAAGAATATATTTTTATTTCAGGGAAATTTCTTTCTCCTTGAAACCTATTTTTTATCAGTAGGCTGTGGCTTTTGGAAATAAAAGTCAGAAAGCTATGTGAAGAATTCCCTACGAGGTAGGAACAAAGGAGGGTGTCTTCCCTGCTTAATGCAGATAAGACAAAAGATTTGAAAGTATATCTGATGACAGCGGGCAGGGTTACCCATGATCAAGAGTACAGAAGATCCTTGAGGAGGGGAACTGAAGAGAGCTGAGATGCCATTAAGTTCCTAAGAGGGACCTCACCTACACCATTTAGGGCAAGACTGAGTGCAGGGGGAGGAAAGAGGACCTGAGAAAAATGGCATCTAATCCCAGAGTAGAATCTACAAAGATGGCAAAATACCATACTTTCCCTATTCCCAACACTGTGTGAGAGCAGAAGTAATACACATATGGTTGTCTTTATAAGCAGAAGACCCTGAGAAAACTCCACAGATTTCCCTGTGGTATGCCAAGCACTGGAGCAACAGGATATTTCTAGGTGGCTGAAAGCATCGAGAAACAGATTCCCACATTCCAAGGTTAAGCTTTTCTAACTTCCCCAGAGTAGCACCTGAAGAGGCTGAAGAGGCTGCAGGCTCTGGAGCAAGCAGGATGTAAGGGGACCTGCGTAGACCAATAGGCTCACAGTGAATGGAGTGTGACTGTGTCAGAATATGCCCAATTTGATGGAGGCTCTATTAGAAACCAGATACCCCTTTGAATGCTTTAGAACTTTTATATGACTATAGGACAAAGAGAGAGTGGAATCTTTAATTCATTGCAGATGATTTCCCGTCAGTGTAGGCTTAAAATAGAAGTAAATATTAGAGACGTAAGTTTAATAAAAAGTGCATCCAATTGTGTATATTTGGGTGATTTGATACTCTGTAGAAAGGTCAAGTGCTTACAAAACTTGTTGCTGGAACTTGAGAAACAGAAACAAGGAAAACTGCAAAGTGCAAAAATCTTGAGTGACTCACTAAATAAATGAATGAATGAGGAAGATGGAAGAGAATAGCTGTTAGCCTTCAGGAACCAGAGAAAGCACATTTCTTACATGTTAAGAACAAAGAAATTAAGGTAATTTCTAAATGATCTTCTATTTTTCCCTATTTCTAGCAGCCCAGGTATAGTATGGAAGCGCCTGAGGAGTGGACCAGGTATGACATGTGAGGCCCCGCATGAGCTCTCTTATCTACAGCTCCTCCCCAGCTTAGGTCTTCCCATGTCATTCTCATTCTCTAAACTCCAGATACAATGATTAGTTCAGTTGTAGGTGTATGTTTTCAATGCCTATGGGAAATACAAGTATGTAGTAGGAAGTTGGAATACACAGGTCTGAAGCTTAGTAGGTGTTGGTTGAAAAAAAATTTTTAAATATATAGTTTTTAGGAGAGAATCTACTTTTCAGGAATGTTTCTTGAATTACATAAGGAAATACTTTATGGGAAGAGAGTTATCTGACAGTTCTCTTTTATTTGGTCTACATTTGATTTCAAGAATGTATATTCTTTTTAAAATACATACACAGGCATTCTATGTTAATTTTAATGTTTTAATCCTAACCCCCATTATTTTAATGAGCATCTGGTCTTGCCAATTTGTGGTTTTTCCAACGATGGCGCATTTAAGGATTATTACTCTCAATTGGCAAGAAATTTAATTTCACATATTAAGAAAGGAGGATGGATGGGTGTACTTTTAAGATTTTCAAACTAGGTTGAAAGAAACAGGACTTAATTCTTCATTTAGCAAAATTCACTACTTAAAACACTCAGTTTCTGGACCATGCCACCCACTTATGATATAGTTTTATTAAATTTATAAATTCTACTTTTTAGTGGCTTCCTTTACCTAGTCATTTCCAGATAATGGAAGATCTTAATTTGGAGCAAAACTATGAGTTGATATATAAAGGCTAAGAGTAAAAATAAACATTAACCTAAAATTTATAGTATTATTCTACCATCAAAATTCAACATTTGTGATACTTAATGAAACAATAAGCAATATTTTGAGGTTGCAAAGGCAGAGGAAAGAAAATCAAATTTGAATTATTATGATATGCTAGTCATTGAATCTATTAAACCCACTTGCCCTTAAGACTTCTTGCTGTTGTGGAAGGCATTTCACAAGGTTGTAATTATGTTTTTTTTTCTCCTTTGCATTTAGGCTATAGCTTTATTAAATTATTCATTATAATATACCAATTTTAAACCCAAAAAGTGTATAAATGCAAGATCATGTAATTTGAACACAGCATTAGACCCTTAGGAACTAAACAAAGGTATGCATTCTACCGTATTATTTTCTGATTTTCACTTGTATTCCCCATTGCTTTACCTGCCCCTATTGTCATAAATTAAGTACTCTGTAGTCTTACCAATGTAATGCTATCTCTTCTCCAGACCTAATAATTGGATATTTGAGAACCAGGAATGACATGTTGGATGACACTTAAACTCATATATTACTTGTCTTCAAATGGCAACAAGGACCACAGACAGTGAGCAGATAGGTAGATTTTTAAATGGGAAAACTAAGTTACAAGAAGACTAAAAAGAAAAAAAATTCAGTAAAGGAAATAATAAGATTTTATTATTGGTGGACATTGTTTTATTATAATCAGAAGTTGGAAGGCATTATCCTATTTTCCAGATCTTTTGACTTGTGACATTTCAGTAAAAGAACAAAGAAACGTCAAAATAGAGGGTTTCAGCACTGCGTGTTTGTGTGTGCATGTGCATGTGTATGAAAGTGAGTCTGTTAGAAGAAGAAAAGCTATTTTTACTCAAAATTTGCACTGGGATAATGCCACACCAATTTACCTATAATCTCATAATCCCATTTTTGTATTCCCATCTCTCTACGACTGGCTCCAGCATCTGTTTTCATCAACCCCCATCCTAATAAACTTGTTTTTAATGCAATTGGTATCTAACTTTCCCTTCTTTTGGAGGACAGGAACTGACTCATTTCTTGCACTACTTATGCATCAGCCGTTTTAGAGTTTGAATATAATAGGTGCTCAGCAAATGTTTGCTAAATGAATAAGAAAAAATGTGGCTGTATTCAATCATAATTTTACGTAAGATAAATATAATATCCTTGCATAATTACAAAAGTTTATACATAAATACGTTTCTGTCAGAAAAGATTTAAATCATACAGGATTACAAAATAAAAAGTAAAAGTCTTCTATTTTTCTAGCTCCATCGCACCCCCACTATCCTACTTCTTTTTTCATAAGTAACTATTGTTATCAGTTAGCAACATTAGCTATTGCAGTATCAGTTACAGTAACTAATGTTGCTAACTGATAACAGTTGTAACTTATGAGGAAGCTAATTGCAATATCAGTTAGCAATTGTTACCAATTTCTTTATTTTCTTTTTTCTATTTAGACACACACAAACACACTCTCACAGAGCTTTTGTCTTTTTAACATAAATGGGATCACACTGTCTTCTAAAATTGATTTTTTGGGTTTACAGGTATTTTTGGAGATTTTTACCATGTTAATATTTAGAGATGTATGACGTTCTTTTTATGATTACAGAACATTTTATAGTATATATATACCATAATTTATTTAATAGCTTCCTACTTGAAGAACATTTAGGTTGTCTACTTTTTTTTTTTTTTTTTTGTCAAACTTTTACACTTCAACAGTTTGGTGGATGTAAATAATAGTCCACTTCAAATGTTACATAATCTTGATTACAAGTGAGGTTGATTGTCTTCACTTATACTTACTTTCAGGCATTCTTAAATTGTTCACATGCTTCATCCATTTTCTATTGAGTAGTTTCTCATTTTCTTTTCTGATTAGCATGATCTAGGAATACTAAAGCGTTTTCTTTATAAGGCTACAGATATTTTACCTTATTTGCTTGTGTTCTAATTTTGAGTTAGTTTTTATTCTTTTACATTTTCAAGCTTTCATATCAGTTTGTTTTATGTATGTCTTCTGTAAGTTATATATAGTGTTTTTTTCTACCCATTCTGAGTTTCTCTTTTAATAGAGAATTTAATAACTCAAACATTGCCTAATTTTTATAGTACTTGGATTTTGCCCTGCCATCTTGGTTGTATAAGAATTGATTTGCCATGTGTTTTTTCCTTTTTGTCTCTTGTTTCCCTTCCGTCCTCCTTTGCCTCTTTCTTGTCCTATGGGATTCATTAAATTATTTTTCTTTCATTTTTTTTTCCATTTCTAGAATTCTCACTAAATTTTTAAAAAATCACATGTAAACTTTATTTTTTGCTGTTTAGAGTTAATCAGTATGTTTAGTTCCTCTGAAGATGACAACAAGCTTTGTATGCTTTAATTTCTCATCTCCTCCTCCTCTCCTATGTTGAAATAACTTGAGATTTTCATTCCAGATTATTTCTTTACATTTTTCAGAAATAATTATTCAGACTTAAGTGTAAGCTGCCTGTATCTCAAATATTCTACTTACATATATTTTTGCTTTATTAGAATGTAACTTTCTGTAACATTTTTTAAAAGAACATTTCTGTAAAGCAGTACATTTCTTTTGCTCTTGCACTTAAATGCAAGTTTGACTGGGCATAAGATTCCTGTGTCAAAATACTGTTATGTTTGAACTTTGAGGATATTGTTTTATTGTCTTCTAGCACCCAATGTTGTCAACAAGAAGTTTGATGCCAATCTGATTATTTTGGCTGTGCAGGCAATACTTTTCTCTTGAAACGATTTTGTGATTTTTCTCATTTTCTTTTTGAAATTCTACCAAAGAGTGCTTAGGATAAGGAATGAGACTCAACATGGAACCTTATCTTTTGTCCTGGATAGATTTCTTCCATTACTTATTAGCTTATCCCCTATCATTCTCCTCATTTTTCCTGGTCTCTGTAGGACTCTCTGAAGAAGGTGTTGGCCTTTGAGGCATAGTTTTAATGTGTCTTTATTTTTTACTTAATGACTTTCATCTCTTTGTCTTTTAGTGATTATTCTGGGAGAATTCTTTGATTCTCTGCTTGTCATTCTCTAGCCCTCCTCCTGTTTTGTCCATTCTGTTGTTTACTCCAGTGTATTTTAGTACATATGTTTAAAATTTTGAGAATCACTTATTTAATACCAAAACTAACTAGTTATGATTTTTAATGGATAGTATGCATTTTAAAAATCTTTATGAGACTCAGTAAGACTTGTTGTTTTTCAGTTTTTGCTCTTAACTCTCTTTTCTCAAGTGTTAGTTCTTTGGGTGATTTAGTTTGGCGTTTCTCTTTTACAGTGTTGGTTGAACCTAAATATCTGGTGATTCTTCATTGTTTGCTCTTATCTTTATGTTTGTGTTGTGTTTGTGAGTCCCTCTTTGTCTATTCATGGGTGTTAATTCTTATTCAAGAACTTACCTTTGGATGATTGTAGGGGAGGGGCAGAATATATCACTGGGACAAGTATGCCAGTAGTTTATCTTCTGGGTAAAGTGTTTTCTTCTTCCTTGTAGAGGTCACTAACTCCCTGTGGTGCTTCTGTTCTTCCCTGTCTTGAGTGTTCAGACTCAGTGCTTTAGCTAGGGGTTAAATACTGGGCTCCAGGCTACTTTGACAGGCTGTGGAGAGATGGAAGCCAGGTTGCCTAGTACCCTAAATGGATTTCTGAAATCACTAAATAATGGCTCTGATGGTTGCCAAAGGGTCTTCTTTTCTGCACCATGCCTCTGTTGGCTCAAGAGTGAAGCCTTCCCAGAACCACTTCCATTTTTGTAGGTATGCTTTGGTGAATATTTTGGTGCTGTTTTCTTCTAACAGTTCAATCTCATTTTCGTTCAATATTTGATGATTTTTTTTAGAATTTCATATTTATAAATGTCATGCTTTCTTATTTCCTTCATTGTTGTAAGTATATAGATTTCTCTAAGTCCTTCTGTTATTATCTTTATTTCTATCCCCATATCTATAACAACTATACCTATAAGAATTTTCATAAATAAATCCCTATTTACTATTTATAGTTCTAAGTCTTTTTGGCTACATCCTGGGGTTTGGAGTAGTCAAGGAGGTGGGCACCTGAGTTCATGTCTGTTACCTGGTTTTATTCTCCAGCAATAGTCTTTCATGGACTTTTATTCAATGGTTTTGTAACAATGGAAAGCATCACAGATTAAGTTAATGAAATTCTTTCTGCAAATACCTAAGATAATAAAGCTTAATAACATTGTTTCTGATGATTGCTATGATGTAGCTATGGATCTGGGAGACTGATGTGGTTTGGCTGTGTTCCCACACAAATCTCACCTTGAATTGTAACTCCCACAATTCTCATGTGTCCTGGAAGGAATCTGGTGAGAGGTAATTGAATCATGGTGGGGGGAGGGGGCCTTTCCCATGCTGTTCTCGTGACGGTGGGGTGGGTCTCACGAGATCTGACGGTTTGAAAAACTGGAGTTTCCTTGCCAAACTCTCTCTCTTTGCCTGCTGCCATCCATGTAAGACATGACTTGGTCCTCCTTGCCTTCCGCCATGATTGTGAGACCTCCCCAGCCACGTGGAACTGTAAAGCCATTAAACCCTTTTTCCCGTATAAATTACCCAGTCTTGGGTATGTCCTTAACAGCAGCATGAAAATGGATTAACACAGAGACCCTTAAAGGAAAAGAATGCTAATATGTTACTTACCAGATATCTTCAAACAAGATTGTAGCAAGTATAGGACCAAAGGCAATTAAAGTTTGAATTTCCTGCAAAATGCCTGAAGTGTCTATATTCTGGGTCATTGATTAAAGAAAGATTCATATGCTAGAGATATCAGATGTGCAAGCAGGAGTTTACGTTCTATTATGAAAATATAAGGACATAACTCTTATCCTTACTCTGATGGGTGGCTGTCCTCTATCTGTATGGAGGTTTGCCTAAAGCTTTTTTTTTTTTTTTAAGTTTTATTTTTACTTCAACAGCAAGCTGAGAATGACCTAGAAAGGAGGCAAGTATTCACTGGAGAAGTCATATATCTTTTATTATTATTATACTTTAAGTTCTGGGGTACATGTGCAGAACGTGCAGTTTTGTTACATAGGTATACACATGCCAAGGTGGTTTGCTGCACCCATCAACCCATCATCTACATTAGGTATTTCTCCTAATGCTATCCCTAAGCCCGCCCCCCACCCCCAACAGGTCCTGGTGTGTGATGTTCTCCTCCCTGTGTCCATGTGTTCTCATTGTTCAACTCCCACTTATGAGTGAGAACATGTGCTGTTTGGTTTTCTGTTCTTGTGATAGTTTGCTGAGTATGATGGTTTCCAGCTTCATCCATGTCCCTGGAAAGGACACGCACTCATCCTTTTTTATGGCTGCATGGTATTCCATCTTGTATATGTGCCACATTTTCTTTATCCCGTCTGTTATTGATGGACATTTGTGTTGCTTCCAAGTCTTTGCTATTGTGAATAGTCATATACCTTAAGTGTAAAATATGAAAGGCAGAACAGACCAAGTTGCATGCTGGGCTTTTCTGGTCCCTTCTCTATTCCTATAATGTAAGAATCTCAACATAATTCCTAATACTCTTGTGAAAGAAAGGTCAAGAATGTTTTAAAAGATTTATATCAAGAAAAATCAGTATAGATTTTATTCTACCTTAGTTATTTCATTTTCATAAGCCTAATGCTTATATAAAATATCAAGCACAAACATTTTTAGACCAGTTGGACAATGAAGTGATCATTTTCAATCTAGTCTAAATGTCCGTATCAAGAAGGGAGATGGGGCATAAGCAATGATTCTGACTCTGACTAGAACCATAGTGAAATGATCTCTTTCTAGAGTGATTTTTACTGTTATTAGATCCTGCTATGAAAAAGACTACCAAGATGTTTTCCTCACTGAATAATTTAGAGATGTCTGGAAGGCAATAATCCCAATCTAGATTTCCTATGGAAGAAGTTCTTCAGTATTTACTGCTGCTCCCGGCTCTTTGGTGTTTTATAAAATCTGATAGCTCATTAGTGCCTACTGTTGGCAAATTAGTTTCATCCTCTAAGAGAGTCAGAGTTTGAAAGCTAAAACAGAATAAGAAAAAATATGCATTTTTATAAGTGGTAGGTACCTCAGGAGCTGATGTACTGATGTTAAACTGAGTTCAGTGGGACTAGCTCACCCTTATTTCTTTTGAATTTGTTTTTCTAGGAGATTGGTTATGAGAAGAACCTAACATTAGCACAAAGTGAGACATCTTGAGAACAGATAACCTATCTTAAAGATAAAACTAGTAGGGCCACTCTTCTTTCTTGTATTGTATTCTAAAAGAAGGGTTTTATGGTAGAAGGTGCTGTTTGTTTTTTGCAATTTGTAAACAACCAAAATGTTTTATGATTATAAAAATGAAATAATTTGTTTTTTTTTTCCCCTAAGACTATTTTGTATCTAATCGATTTCAGGAATATATAACTACATCTAGATAGGTCAGACTCCGGAATGGATTTTTAGCTTTTATCCATATTTTGCCTGTTTTCATCAATGAGTCTTGTCTCTTCTTAAGTGCTATACATCTCCTTCACATGATATTAGATATAAGCATTTCAAAAAATAATTTTAGACTAAACTGTTCTTTATATTTGCTCTAAACCAGGAATTAGAGGAACACACAGACCCATGCACATGCATACTCACTTGCATTCACTTGATAGTTTTAGTTTCATCATAGAAACATAGTTGCTTGGGTGTGCAAAGGCATGAAAGTCAAGTTACTGTTGAGTTTAAGGCATGCAAATAAAAATAGAGAGAGACGATGGAAATCGAATCACATGAATAACTTCTTGGAAGTTGTTTTTCCCCTACAATTAGCACCACACACCTCACAACTTCCTGTGGGGTCGTTGTAGGCTTGAAGAATAAATATTCCTAGGCAATCACTTTATATTTCCTCACAGACGGATTGTTTTTAATGGTTAAAGCAGTAGAGTGCAGCTGATATACAGAAAAAGTGACAGGTGCCAGTTTTGTTATTAAATCCCAGCCTCAGAGACTCTGAATTTCAAATGAGGTCCCTTATTGGCTGCATGTGTGAGGGGTCAGGGGATGGGAAAGCATGACCAGAGCAGAATGGGTTTCACTTCACTGAGCTACTCCAAAGTCTTCATTAAACACGGACATAACATTTGCACTGTTTTGTTTGTTCTAAACAGTTTGGATAATTACCCTCTGAAATGGTGTGCACCCATGTAGATTTGTGTATTTACCAAGGGGAGGGGCTGCTGAGGCACGGGAGAAGGAGGATGAAGGTTCATTGCACTATTTATTTTAATCCTTCAGTGATGATTGCATTTCTCAACCTCCATACAGAACCACATCATTTGCTCCTTAAAACTGCTAGTTCAGGTCATTCAATTGAAATTGTATTTGATTTTAAAGGTAGCATTTTGCAGTTCTTATTCCTTCTCCTCCCCCTCCCGGCAGATCTGAGGTCCCCAGTTGGCCCCGGAAGGAACTCTGCCCTCTACCAGAAAAGGATGAAGGGAAGAACTCAACCTCACAGAAAAATAACAACCAGCCTATGAACTCCCTTTCCCCAAAATAAAAGAGATCAGACAGAAAGAAGTGGCAGGCAGCAGAGACCGTTGTCATTACCTTGCCGTACCCTTAAAAGAGGGGATTGGGTGGGTCAGCAATTCTGAGAAAGTCATTGTCTAGTGGTCTAAACACAGGATTCAAGATCAAGCACAGCTAGGTACTGTGTGGTAACATTTCTTCATGAATTTTGCTGGGAATGTAGCTTGTTGCTGAGTAGTGCTGTATTTATTTACTTGATTCTCAGATTATTAGTTCTCTTTCTGCTTGAAAAGGTGAATAATCTCAATTTCTTTGCAGTGAAGGGAAAAAACTGAGGCAGCCAGTCCTTAATGCCATCTAACAAAAAATCCTAATCATGATGACAATCACCCTGAGGACAAGAGAAGTTATTTCTGCAGACAGATTTTCTGTGTTAGAACTATGGCATAAGAGAGGAACCAATCAGAACATCTGACATTGCAGAGCACTTTTAATTCTTTCATGTACGTTATCAAAGGTAGCTACAGTTAACACTATTAAGAGCTTACATGACAGGTACTGTTCTAAGTGATTGACACATATTAACTCATTCAATTCTCATAACGACTTTGTGAAAAAATTGTTATTGTAATTATTTTTATTTTTTTAATTGACAAAATTGTATATATTTATGGTTTACATCATTTTGTTTTGATATATGTGTGCGTTGTAGAATGACTAAATTAAGCTAATTAACATATAATTACCTTATATGTACTTTTTTTAAAATGAAGATTCTGTTGTAATGAGAAATTGAGTAACTTGCCTAAGTCACAAAGCTAGTAAGCAGCTGAACTGGGATTTGAGCCCAGATACCATCTGGCACAAGAATGGGTGATCTTAGCCTCCATGCTTCTCATGAGAGGTAGGTGAAGCAGGCATAACACCCAGTGAAAGAGTGGGTCAGATGAATGTCCATGAATCACATGAACAAGGGTTTAGGAATACTTCTTTATTGTCCAAAGAATTAAAGTTGAAAGAAGGGCCTAGTGTCCTAGCATCTTGCTCTAGATTTCCCTCACAGGGAACATCTAATAATTGTGTATCTCTGGAAATGACACTTGAAGGGCCAGTCCTACCAGGTGGCTGGTCAGGGAAAGCAATTCTCCTTCATGGAATTGCCATACTTGGGACATGAAGGGTGGCACTCACCAAGGGCCTATGTGTACCTCATACTCCACTAGATACTGTGTGCAATTATACCAAGAAACAGTTTTTGAACTTAGGAATCTTACAGTCTACTAGGAAACCAAGACATGGAACAAATGGGCACAAAAGTTAATGGAGTTTTCTTTATTTCAGGATGTGCCTACCTGGTACTTGAAAAAAAGATCAACCAACTGATTATTTCATCTAACACTTTAAAGCAACATTTGATCTCTTAAGATAAATGAATTAATTATATTGTTGAGATCAGAAAAATTCCAGAGTGAAGGGGAGTCAGTATATCTTAGTCAGTACTTTTCTAGCACATACTGGGGCCCAGAATTGCAACTGACGCACTATGATACAAGGACTATTGGAGGCAGAATAGTTAACAGGTGGTCAATATGCATTACTTTTCAGACTGTGATTCAATCATGTCCCATCTAGCATTCAGTTGGTTGGGAATATTGCTTAAAGGATGTGGCAAACTCCACCCACAAATAAATATGGGCACAACTAGTAGTAAAACAAAAAACTGTAAAGGAAAGTGTCATAGATATTAGAAGAAAGAGACAAGTTGCTATTTATAAGGTGCTACAGTGTGAAAATCCTTTCAACAACACTCTGCCCTTATTTCGACTTGAGGGTGTACTGACGAGCAGCTAACCAACGTTTCAGGCACCCATTGTTTATATCAAGTTGAAATGTGTCTTTCCATAAGATTTTTTTTACCTTGTTCTTCTGTATAAAGCAGCATACATTAAATAGTTTTATTCAGATTTTTCCATACACCAAATTGAACTCACTTCTATTAACTAGATGGCATATGGGCAGCCTTCAGATCTTTCATCTGTTGAGTTACTCTACTTTGAAACTCTCTGTTTTGTAAGGGTGTCTGAAAATGTGTGACTTGGAGTTAGAATTAACTCTACGGATATGCTGCAACAAGAACTAAGACCTTTGCCTTTCTTGATCAGGACACCATTTTTTTTTTAATGCAACCCAAGATTATGTTAACTTGTTAGAAACTCTATACACCCTAAACTAGTGGTTGTAACTGGGCAATTTTGCCCTGAGTGGACAATGTCTAGAGACATTTTTGGTTGTCACACCTGGCAGGTACTAATGGCATAAAG
The DNA here is from genome assembly GCF_008728515.1 of Papio anubis. Taxonomy (NCBI): domain Eukaryota; kingdom Metazoa; phylum Chordata; class Mammalia; order Primates; family Cercopithecidae; genus Papio; species Papio anubis. Next base: position 49,505,151 of record NC_044981.1, read on the forward strand.
ACCTGGAATGCTGCTCATTATATTACAATTCACAGGATAATCCCTAACAACAAGTAATTATCTGACTCCAAATGTTATTAATAATAGAGATTGAGAATTCCTGATCTGGACCACAAATATCCTGAAGCCAAGCTTCTCCTGAACACCAAAGCTAGTACTAAAAGGAATAAGGGGGTAAGAAAAGCAATCGGTCTTACAGTAAGGAGGAAGTCTAAGAGGGTAGAAGGGTCTGAACTTCAAGATGGAACTGTTTCTGCAACGTTAGTCAGATGGAATGCTTTGGCCATTATTCAGAAGAATAGAATAGGCAGAAAATTCACTTTATCACAAGAGCATCAGATAGGTATGTGAAGTCACTAAAAGAAGTCAAGTCAGAATGCAGAAATGTTTCTATACTAAAAAGACAACTATAGTAATAACACTTGCAGATTAAATAGTTGTCAGAAAAAACAAACAAACAAACCTTGGTATATTTAGCAGTTCAAACATTTGTTAATGGCAGTATAATCATGGTAAACAGGGATTCACAGCTAATAACTCTCCAGGATGGAGAAGAGTGAGGTAGCAGCAAAAATTTGTTATGAATCAATAGGAAGCAGTAAGAAAGTTAAAAAAGAAAAAATTTATTAATTCTCTCTAATTAAGAAAACGCAATTTAAAATGACATAAAAAATTTGCAAAAATGAAAATAATACCTGCATTTTTCTATCATATGGAGAAATATACACTTACATAGTGGATATGGGAGTGCAAATTGATACGCCTTTCTAAAAAGCTAGAAAGTAGGTAAGAGAAACCCTAAAAACACACAGCCTAGTAACCCAGTTCTCTGAAATTTTCTTAAAGGGATAATTAGGGCTTGGAAAAAATATTTAACCATAAAAATTCTTATTAATATCCTGTTTTCATAACATATGTAGTGAATAACCTACATATTTAACAACTAGAGATTGGCTAAATATATTATGGCATATCTGCATAATAGAATATTATGTTATTAAAATTATGTGGGATACATTTACTGAAATGAAAATATACCATGTCCACAAAATTTTGTTAATGAAAAAAGAAAGTTTGTATTTTTTAGTTCTAGTGAGGTATAAATAAAATTGTATATATTTAAAGTATATAATGTGATGATTTGATATAAGTATATGTTGTGAAATGATTACCATAATTGAGTTAATTAAGACACCCATTACCTCAGTTACCTCTTTTTTGTTGTTGCTGAGAACACTTACGATCTACTCTCTTAGCAAATTTCAAATACACAATACAGTATTATTATATTATATATACTATACATTAGATCCTCAGAATTTATTCATCTTATAATAGCAAGTTTGTACCTTTTGACCAAAATCTCTACTTCTCCCCGAACCTCCTAGCCCTTGGCAACCGCTGTTCTCTCTGTTTCTATAGGTTCCACTTTATTTATTTTTTTTAATATTCCACATAAAAGTATTATAGTATATTCATGGGCCACACAATGATATTTTAGTCAACGATGGACTGCATATGTAACAGTGGTCCCATAACATTATCAGGGAGCATATATAGAAACCTGATATGTGGGAGTTAATATTCGCAGTGCAGATCATGCAGGGCTTAAAGTCACAGTTTCCAACAGCCTATAAACAAAGTTGAGTGAGGACTTACTGTACACTCTATGATGTTCACATAATGACAAAATCGCAAACAATACGTTTCTCAGAATGTATCCCTGTTATCAAACACTGCATGGCTCTATTTGTCTTTCTCCGTATGGCTCTATTTGTCTTTCTCCGTATGGATTGTTTCACTTAGCTTAATATCCACCAGGTTTAGCCCTGGCTGTGTCTCATGCTGGTAATCCCAGCACTTTGGGAGGCCAAGGTGGAAGGATTGTTTGAGCCTAGGAGTTTGAGACCAACCTGAAAAACATGATGAGACCCCATCTCTACAAAAAATAATTTAAAAAATTAGCTAGGAGTGGTGGTACATGCCAGTAGACCCAGCTACTTGGGAAGCTAAGGTGGGAGAATCTTTTGAGACCAGAAGTTCGAGGCTATGATTATGCCATTGCACTCCAACCTGGGTGGCAGAGTGAGATCCTGTCTTGAAAATAACAAAAACAGTGTCCTCCAGGTTCATCCATGTTATCACAATAGGTATATGTATATACACATACATACATACATATATACACACACACATACATACATACATATATACACATTTATATATACAATTTTTTAAAATTCATTCACCCATCCATGAACAGATTGTTTTCATATTTTTGGCTATTGTGAATAGCCCTACAATGAATAGGAATTTATTTCCTCAAGGCATTCATTTCCTCAAGACGTTGATTTCTTTCCCTTCATATATACACCAAATAGTGGGATTACTAGATCACATGCTAGTTCTATTTTTATTTTTATTTTTAGAAACTTTCATACTGTTTACTATATTGGCTGTATCAAATTACATTCCCATCAATAGCGTACAATGGTTCTTTTTTCTCCACATCCTTACCAGCATTTGTTACTTCCTGTCTATTTGATAATAGCCATCCTAACAGATGTGAGATGACACTGTGGTTTTGATTTGCATATTCCTAATGATTAATGACATTGAGCACCTTTTCATGTACCTGTTAAAATTTTGAAAAGAAGGTCTGTTCAGGCTCTTGGCCCATTTTTAAAGTGAATTACTGGTTAAGCAACCCAAATTTGAAAATCTAAAATCTGAAATGTTCCAAAATTCAAAACTTTTTGAGCACCAACAAGATGCTCAAAGGAAATGCTCACTGGAGCACTGGCTTTCAAATTTTTAGATTTGAGATGCTCAACAGATAAGAACAATGCAAATATTCCAAAATCTGAAAAAAAATCACAAATTCGAAACACGACTCTTTCCAAGCATTTTGAATAAGGGATATTCAAATTGTATTTGTTTTTCCTATTGAATTGTATGAATTCCTTCTATATTATAGATATTAACCTAATCAGATGTATGGTTTACAAATATTTCCTCCCATAAAGAGTGCATGTTTTTGTATGTGAATATTAAATGGGCTCTGGCGGGGAAGAATCTGGGTTAAAAATTTTTGTTTTAATGTTTGTACTTTCTTATGTTTTGATAGTGTATTGACACTGCCTTTAAACAAAAAGAAAAAAAGTTATTTTTTAAATATAAGATTAATCATAGAAAAAAGAAAGGCCATAAGGCATAAAGAGAATTTAATGCCACTTTAATAAATAATTAGCAAGAGGTATGTATAATAGACTGAAGAATCCAAGAAAAACAGCATTTAAAAATTCTGGGAAAGCAGTAAAATTAGACCAAAAATAATAATGATTGTCTTTGATTTCCCAAACTTAGATGGAATTAATATTGTAAAAGTTGGAGGTGAGGTTTTCACAAAGAACAAAGGACTGTTTCCTAAAATAGCAGTTCACAAGCAAAAGATTCATTCTTTTGACTCTTGCATTAAAGAGCTGATTCAGAAGGTAATGGTAAATGAATCTGAAACCAATTAAAAAGAATCTTCGTAAGAGAGAAGAAACCAATCTGATTGTTTGCACTTCCAAATATTTAAATAGTGTGGAGGAGAAATATAAATTTGGTGATAAAAACAACAACGATGTATGACCCACTGAAGAAATCCTTTCTGAGAGCCCTACAGTGAATTGCTCAGGGCAGTCTCTGTGTTTGGGAGCTTCTCTCACTACCCACATGGCTAATGGTGGGGTTCAGACCAAACAGCTAAAAAATGTATGCGTTGAGCAAGCAAGTGAGACATGGCAGGAAGGGAGAGCATTAAGGCTTTAGAAGACATACATTGATGATTCTGTGCTGTTAGTTAAAATTCAGAGAAAAAAATCCAAGCTTTACTGTACATGTCTTTATATGGCAAAGAGGGTCAATCCAAAGATTTGAAACCAAGAGGCAGTTAAACCAGGAAAAATTATCTTTCATTTGCCTAACCGTCTGAGATTTCTGCATCTGATACTCTTTGTATGGTTCAGGTGTCACAACCTCCAGAGCAGCGTACTGAAGTTAGGGGAAGTCCAGAAAAAGCCTGCTAAGTGGATTGGAGAAATAGCTGCAAAGAGTAAGAGGAAGAGTAGGAAATGAGGAAGAAAAGGCAGCAAAAGTGGATGTTAATAAATGTTTGTTTTCCTTCCAGGTAACAGAAACTGTGCTAGACCTTCTCACCAGTTATCTAATCCTCATAGCTCATTTAGTTGGAAAGATAAACTTGACCTATTAGTCCAATTTTGATTATTTCTCCACGTACTGAGAGAGTATAGTATATCTCAGCCCCTTCCTTTCCAGCTGTGTGTCTTTAGCGAGTTATTTGACTTCCTTGTGGTTTCCTCATTTGTTTCATAGGTCTCACAATCAGCATACAAGGAGTTGTTTTGAGAATAAAATGAGTTAAATTGGGGAAAGTGGTTAGGACAGTGTCTGGCTGATAGGAAGCACTCAATAAAAGTGAATAATTATAGTGACTAAATAACTCTCCCAAGGTCATGTAATTTGTAGGTGTGTCTAACTTTAGGCTTTTTCTATTCTACCATACTACCATTCAGACAAGGTACCTGTTTGAATTCTGTGGCCTTGTTTGCTAAAATCTGAATAATGTAGAATGAGGAGGCCATTTGAAATCTGAGTTTTGGCCAAGCCTACTTCCCGTTTACCCAGAAAAGACTACTTCTCATAGTTAGTTAATGAGCTTGGAGAAGTCCTTTAGGTTGGATCTTTTATGATCGCTCTTGGACATGAGTAGGGGCTGCTGCTTACAGCAGGCCTGACTCAGCTATGTGTCACATGTCTTTGTGTTGCCACATGTGAGAGAATCTGTTAGACTCATGAAAATGGAAACATTTCCTCTCTCTGAGCTTCAGCTAGCACAAAAGCAAGAACTGAGTGAAGTTGCTCTCATCAGCACTTGTTTTTAAATTAAGAGAACGTATTTTCAAAGGGAGTGGCTGACTCCAAAAACCCTTAGCTAAGGTACACTTCAAGGCTTATCATCAGAGGCTCAAAATGTAATTTTATTAAGAGAAAATATGAACCTAAGTCTCCAAATGTTTTAATTATTTATCCACTGCTGTTTCAACTTGTCCTCTGATGTTAGCCATGAGTCAGATGTAGTTTAAGCAGCATTTTAGCAATTAGTATACCAGCATTAACTTTTCTTCTGTATTAGAAATTAAATCAAGACTTTGTTTCTTGCTTTTAATTTATCTTTGTTTTATAACAAGGATGAAAAAATTAATGTTTAATGAGGGAAAATAAAAGCTTAAAATAACTCAGAAGGTCACAAACATCTCTGTCAGCAGAGTCCCAGAACAAATACATATATATATATATATATATATGCATATTATATTATAACACATAATGTGTTATATATAATATTATGTATCTATGCCCAGAAACATAGACTTCAAAAACAAAACCTATTTTGGAAGAAAGCAGGCCTCATTAAGCTAAAGATGTTGAACACCTGCCTGGAACAGTGACCCTTGCTAAGCCACTCAAGACACTGTATGACTCAGTTTGCTTATTAAAATAGGGCATACAAAATCCTGTTGCACCTTGTAGAATCCATTGAATTTGACTTAAATGAATATGCTTTGAGGTTTCAAAATATGCTTGGCAGTTCAATGTACTGCATTAATATATAACAATGTTTTAAGGTAGCAGACAGAATTACTTACTTAACAGAGGCCAATTAAATCTTTTGCCATTCTTTGTTTGAACTAAGGATTAAACATGGGAACATGGACACATCTCCTTCTATCTTAAATTCCATATTTCTCTTGGGGAAGAAAATATAAGAGAAGTGGCTGTATCATTTGATATGTGGAACAGGAGAATTTATCTTTACCTTTTTTTTTTTTTTTTGCTAGACAGTTATAGTCTCTGAAGTTTGGAAGAGGCCTTAGAAGACAGAGTTCACCTATGGGGTCTTCCATTTAAGTAAGATGAAAATTGATTCCTGGTTCTAAGGAAAAAAACCAAGTTGGCCTAGCCTGCATCTTTCACAACTTTTAGATCCAATAGTCATTTTAAAACATGTTTTAAAATGAGTCATATTGAAATTACTTCTGCCTAAGTTATAGCATTTTAACCATAAACTCATCCATAAACTAAGTTAGGTAAGTGGTGACAAAAACCCTGAGGAAAATATTTATTGTACTTTAGATTTCAGTTAATCTAGATATAGGTAAATAAAAAACAATTCATTAATTCAAGATAGAAAGTCATGAAAGACAGTTAACCTGGTGCTAAATCAATAAAATATGTATTAAATACTCTGGATGCTTCAGAGAAACAGAGGAAGTATGATGTATGCTTTCCCTAGGAAGACTTTCCCAGTTAGTTTTAAATGGTGTTTGGTAGAGACCAAAGACACTTTGTAGAAAGTGAAAGAGTCATCCATGGGTAAAGGGAAGTCCAAGGAGACTACATGACCAGGACCCTCATATGGGGTGGGAGGTGGTCTTTCTACTATTTCAATTGAACAAGGATTTCACAGCTTTAAAAGAAAGTTTGATTATCAGCTAATGACTTTATTTCAGATAAGAGAAAATTTATTATAAAATATTATCTTATGTACATTAACTTGTTTTCATTTTTCTCTGATCCCATTTTATGTAAGATCATCGTGTCTTTCTTTGTGGATTTATCTTGGACTTCAAGTCCAAAAAATTTAAATTTCTCATTTCTAATTAAAATTAGATTTTTTAACTGACAAAATTTTGCTAAATTTCTAATATGAATTCAGAATAGAAGTTCATACCAAGAACTAATAAAAAATATTAGAGTATGAAATAAGCTTAAAACATGACCTCATTCATGAGGAGTTTATAATCTAGGTGGGGAAAAAAGATGAAAACCCAAAAAGTCACAATGAATAAGAGGTTTTCTTCATGCAAAGATTTTGTTTCTCTAGTTAACCTTCCTGAGGTAAGGGTGGTTAAATAGAAAGAGTGCGGACTAGGTAAGCAGTTGAGGGAAATAAGTCATATGAAAGACAAATAATAGTGCCAACTCTTTAGAGTCTTCCCAACGTCACAAATAAAATGTTAACTAAGGAGAAAAACTGGTACCTTCGAAGGACTTTGCTGCCAAGGGGATTGGCATTTCCATAATGGTGGGGAAGGAGAGACAACTCTGATTTCCATAGTATTTTGTAATTAATTTGGTGCTCTTATGGAAAATTAATTGGTTTTTTGATAATGAAATAGAAAGAAATATTCAGGCTCTGGCATATTAAAGAAATTCTCTTTAATAGAGGCAATGTCAGCCTGATAATGTGGTCTTGCTCCCTCAGGTGCTCAGATGCAGTTCCAGGGTAGCCCGAGAGAGCCTTGGTGGCTTAACACTTAAGCAAGCTTCTCTCTTGCAACTAAAGCTAAGCAGATTAATTAAAACTTAAAAGCATTATGATTTAGTTATGAATAACAGTTTGCAGTGACAGAGCTCTCTGTCTATAATTCACCATAAAAAAAATGACACTTGGGCTCACTGTTGCTATAATTAGCTTTTGATATACTATTTCCTGAAAATTTCTTGCCAGCCACAGCCTGTGTGTTTCCAGATGTCCTGCACATACTTAAAAATGGTAAACATTAATTTATAGGGATGACAGCTGTGGGTCAAGTTTGAGGTTGATTGATAATTCCTTATTCAAATGTGTGCCTATGCTGCTTCATTTGTCATCTCCTAGCGAAACAGAAAGCCATTCTACCTCATTCCTAGTTAATATTTCATTTTTTTCATAAATTATCTGTAAAAGCAAAAGCAATAGAATTTAGACCTTTCTCACCATATGGCATGGAATATTAATGTAGCTGAGGATTTTTAAAAAATTATTTTGCAGCCAGAAGCATTGTGATTTGTTAACCTGACACCTTGTATTTGCACAGTGCTAAGCACACAGTGGGCGCTCAATAAATGCCGCCTGGTGACTATGAGGAGCTCAAAATGCTTTCTTGATGACAGACCATAATTCCTTCCAAAAGTGTCCCCATTTTATAAATTAGGAAATATCAGACTTGGGGAATTTTCCTAAGAGGTGATAAAGTGATTCATCTCTAGGTCACACTCGACTCGAGAGTACAGAAAATGACACACGCTCACAGAAATGTGTTCTCCCTGATTTATTTGGTTAGACCCAAAGCACACGTCTTGCCAAGCCTCCTTTCTCTCTCATTTTCTGTATGGAGCCCAAAGAGATTCCTGAAATCTGAAGGAGAAATTCATTCCTCTGGCAAATTGTTTTGAAGTGACTATTTGTGCAGGATTTTGGTACTTTGGGCACATAGCCATGTTCGGAACATCTGAGTCCATGTTATGAAAATGTAGACTGAAGTTACATGACAAAAAAATGATGTTATCTTTGCAATAAAATATAAAATGCAACCAGATATTGGGTCTCATGTAGATTAATATCTGGTAAATGACCAATTTTGACCAATCTAAGTGTTTTAACACTATTCAACCAGCTGCTTAAGTTACATTACTTTAACCTAAGTAATCAAAACAAGATATTAATCCTTTTCTTGAGCTACTAGAAACAAACTGAGGTTTAAAAACTATCTGGACACAAGATATGCTTGTCATTCATATTTCGTGGTTACTTAATAATCATAAATATCTGTTATTCTACAAAGCATCCCTGTAAACCAGAATACCAGAATATGTCATTCCAATGGATCCATATACAAAATAAAAAAAAAAAAGACAAAAAATGTTGGTGACTGACTTAAGGTCAAACATAAATTTGCAAGTGAACAAAGAATACAGTGAGTTTTTTTTTCAAGATAACTTTTATGATATCAGCAAAGATGTTGACTTATAATTAAATTCGTATCCTTCTATTTGTGCTAAATGTTTATAGAACTTTGAATCTTTGTGCCATTTAATAGGTATTCGTTCGATCTTGGCAGGATAAGTGGGCAAAACAGGTTGTAATAAACCTGCAAGGTAAAATTTGGATCTACTTTTGTTTATGTACATTTAGATAGGTAGTAACCTCTGAAAAGATGGTTAATGATATTGCCCTGCAATGTTGATACAGAATTAGGATTGACAGTGGCAGCAACTGAGAGCCTCTCAGGCTGGGTGGTGACTGGAACAAAAGAACAAGAACAGCATTTAAGTGTTTTTCGTGTGTAATATAGAAATATTGGTAATAATTACAGTTTTCTCTTTTTAAAATACTCAGTATTTATAAAAGAATCAGTGATATGAAATTATTAATGCAAATCCAAATTTTGAAAATGTGGAAACATTTTTAAGCAAAATTAAAAATTTATGAAAACTTAAATGTTAAATCTATCATCATTCTCATAAAAATATTAGTTGCTGAAATTAAAAAATGTATTTCATATAAAAATAAACAGAAATTTGAAAAAATCCTGGACATGGAAAATAAAATTACATTTGATCATGTTAATTAAATATTGCAGTTCTTAAAACCAAAATGTTATTTCTGGTATTTTCAAGTTGTATGTGTATTTTTGAGAAAATTTTTTCAGTTGTAGAAGCAGTTTTTCTCAATCTACACTGGTTATAACTACATTAGTAATAAACTACATTAGTAATAAAATAAATTAGTAATAAATACGTTATATAATATATATATATATAGTTTGTTTCTTTTAGACAAAGTTTCACTCTATCACCCAAGCTATAGTGCAGTGGTGCAATTTTTGGATCACTGCAGTCTCAACTTCCTGGACTCAAGCGATCCTCCTGCCTCAGCCTCCTAAGTAGCTGGGATTACAGGTGTGCACCACTATGCTCTGCTAATTTTTGTATTTTTTGTAGAGATGAGGTTTTGAGGTTTTGCCATGTTGCCCAGGCTGGTCTCAAGCTCCTGGGGTCAAGCAATCTACCTGTGTCCGCCTTCCAACGTGGTGGGATTATAGCTGTAAGCCGCTGCCCCATATGTGTGTGTGTGTGTGTATATATATTCTCTATATAAGTATATATTATTACTATATATTATTATATATTATATATTATTACTATAAATTATATATACTATTACTATATATTATATTAATGTATAATAATATAGAGAGAGAATACATAATATATATTATATACAGAGACAGTATATATATGGAGAATAAATATATGGAGAATATATATATGGAGAGATCTCATGATGTACATGATTCAGATTTCAGAGCTTTTAAAACCCTCTATAGTTGTATTACACCAATAAATCTCTGAAAGTTCATAGTCAAAAACTGCAATCTGCCAGGTAATGGGATGCTGTAAAGGATGCTATCTACTACTGTACACAACGTCTTCTTGATGAGTGAACACAAGAAGAAAGTTCTCTCCAGCTTCACATCGGGAGAAGTTGTGCTGCTTCTTAGCAGCTGCTGAAATGTTGCAGTGAATTATATCTCCCTTATCTTTGGTCACTAGAGAACTCAGAGTCCATTTGCCATCCACGCTTAACAATTATATCCAGGAGATTCTGCAGCACACTGTGGTGTACTAATTTTGTCCTATTTAAATTTACTAGTCTACTTTTAATATTTCCTTGGCATTTTGGTGTTTTTTTTTTTTTCCCTGTGACACTGTATGCAGATTTTGCTGCCTTGAGTTTGTTTTTTAAACACACCAAAATAGAGAAAAAAAGATAAAAGAACTAAAGGGACTAGAGGAAGAAAATTTAAAAAGGAGGCGGGTGTAAAGAGGCGAAAAGAAACAAAAGCTAAAATGAGTTGAACGATGATACAATTAATTTAGACTGCATAAATAGCAAAGCAAATGGCTTATGCATCACCAGTACTTCTTTAGCAAATTAAATCTTGGAACACCTTCTTTATGTTCTTTTTTGTTTAACCTTTTATAAACTGACTCTGATATGAGATCCTGACAGGCAGGCACCATGTCTCGCTTAGTTTTGATTCTCCCATCCCAATGTCTAGGATTTGCCTAGAACATAGATTCTTAGTAAGTAGATACTGATTGAAACATATTATGCAGTCCTCAGATTTTCATGATGGTATTAAATATTTTGGTGTTTATTTAATTTTGCTTTGTTGATTATTTCACCAGAAACACAATAATCAGGTGAAAAAGAAACACAAAGTCCTCCAGTGCCTTCAGTAGGGGTGGAAGAGGGTTATGTCGATGATTTTTCTTCCGCATGAAAAGGACACAGCTCTTTCAAATTCAGCAGCTGAGTGGATCCATATGCCTTCCAGGCAGAATGTAGCCAGGGTAATGCTACAGATAATGTAATTAATTAACCCGTTTGTAGTCTCAGGATTTCAAACTTCTAGGTAATGGCATTTGTATAGTAATTTTCCTTGGTTCTATATAAGATCTTTAGTAGAATCACAAAATAAGATTTGCATTTAAATGTAAATGATGGAAGTAAGGTAATGAAAGTTATTAAAATGAACACTTGATAAATTTGGATAGAAGTGGCTTAGTACAGTGAAGTATATCTTACATGATCATTGTATTCAGGAAATCATTGGTGAATGTCCATGGTGATTTAATCTTTGCTTTGTAACTTCTGTTCTGGTTTGGTTTGATAATCAGCATTACTTTTTAGATGAATTAATAGTTTCAAATTCTTGGACAGAAATAATCTTATTTTATAAAAGTCAGTAAGTTCAAAAATGATTTAATCTAATTATTTTAGAATGTGCTCAAGGTAAATCTATAGCAGGATATGGATATATGGAGGAACCAAGTGAATCAGTGACTTGTTGAGATGAAGGTCATTGTGTCAGCGAGTCATCTTAGTATCTTTCCACAGGCCAAAGTGAAGCAGAATTTTCAATACCCAGCAAATGAAAGGGACAGAATCAGAAAATAGTACAAAACCAACTTAAGTAAATTTATTAAATTATAGATACTCTTGAAGTGCATTAGTATTAAAATTGCTGACTAAATTTGATATATACCACTAAGAAATGTCACATAATAAAAAGTCCCCCATATTTGAAAAAAACAAAAACTTTTTTCATATGTTCAGTTTCTCCTTCCACTCCCGCCCCCCTCCTTCTCTCCTCTGTCCTCCCTCCATGTATTCACATCTAGAAAGTTGAACAGGACCTATATCTAAATAATTATCTGGCTGTTGTACTAGAATTCAACACATTCTGAGAGTTTACTACTTTTTTCCGTTACAAAAATATTTTTTACCCCAATTTTCTTCTTATTTATTGAAATCAGTCATATTAATGTGTTCAGTATTCATTTGCATTATTGGCATTAATAGTAGCTATTTAATTGTGAGCCTTTAAACAACCATATTAAAAAACAAAGATCCGCCATATAATTTTGTCCAAATGTTATCTCAATGCCAGTAAAACCCAATAAATAGACTAAACACTGTAGCAAATCAAACGTTGTTATTTCACTTCTGGGGCCATAAATCCTTGCCTAACCTGAGGTCTTTTGCTAAAAGTGAGATTGTTTACTCCAGATTAGTTTTAAAAGATAATTTATAACAAAAACAGTTCAGGATAGTCACATTAGTAAACAAGGACAGAAAGAGTATACTAAGTGGGGGTGACTGAGGGAAAGGGACTGAAATGAGACCATGGCAGGGGGTATGTAGAAAGAGGAAGGATGCTCTGTCAAGTTGCAGTACATATTTCATGCTATGGGAACTGGATGCATGAAACAAATAAACTTAGTTTTAGACTAATATCAGATACATGCTCGGATGTAAGGTAATTTTTCTACATTAATGAATCTTTCAAATTGACCATAGAACAGGGGTTTGAGTTTCTGTATTGATTGTGAAGGCATATTGATGAGATATTCAGAATTGGGGAATTTAAGGTCTTTAAGAACATGGCCCAAGTCCAGACATTGTGAGGTAATTGCCTACCTGAGCTAGCACTTGTAATCACTTTTTGATTGTGTGTCATTTGATCAGATTGTACATCCTGTAAGTTTAGGGTTTTGGATAGCTAGAGGAAAACTGTCTATAAATAGACAAGAAAATTGTTTTATAACATAATTTTTGACATGGATTTATTTGACTTGAGTCATACTCTGTCACTCTTGATATAACACATATGCTACCCGTTTTATAACCATATCTTCAAAGCTATAGATATCTCTGCAGATAAGTATATAAATTAAACATTTTGATTGTTTTGTTCTTTCCTTTGGGCATCCTGTTGCGTGTACCATTGTCTGTATCAAAACAGGAGCTCAGGAAGCACTTGGTCTGAGTGCAAGGTACCGCTCTACTTTTCTCCCCAGGTGTCTTGTATCAAGCCACAAGCCCAGGAGACTTACAATAAATAGAAATTTACTGCTACAACTACAACTACCAGATATAAAGATCAATAGAATAAAAAACTGAGTCCTACCCCAGGCTGCATGGTAATTCTGTTTTGATAAAACCCCAGGGCCAGGAAGGAGAAATATTTGAGAAGAAATTGCTGGAGAAAGAAAATTTACCTAGTTTTTTTATACTGGCAAAACAAACAAACATGGAAAAGCTCTCCTATGTATCTTTTGTGGACCAAGTGGGAAGGAATGAGAAAGAGATAGATTAAATTTCTCTGGAAATACACATGAGCTTAAAAAATGAAAGGGAGGCTGGGTGCAGTGGCTCACGCCTACAGGCACTTTGGGAGGCCAAGACAGGTGAATCACCTGAGGTCAGGAGTTCAAGATCAGCCTGACTAACATGGTAAAACCCTGTCTCTACTAAAAATACAAAAATTAACAGGGCATGGTAGCACATGCCTGTAATCCCAGCTACTTAGGAGGCTGAGGCATGAGAATTCCTTGAACCCAGGAGGTGGAGGTTGCAGTGAGCCGAAATCCCACCATTGCACTCCAGCCTGGGCAACGAGGGTGAAACTCTGTCTCAAAAAGAAAAACAAAAAACAGAGGGAAATGTGTTAGGTAGATATGTGCAAATTTGTCAAATTTTTTCCTCTCACATCATCCAAGAAAATAAATGTAGTATATTATCTACTCCAGAATATGTTCTATACACCTACCGTGTTCATCACATTTGAATCATTAGAAATGCTTTGTCATTCAGAGGTACAACTAAAAGTTCAAAACTTATGATCCAAACTACTTGATGTCATTCCCATTATGTAGTTTTGCTGGTTTAGTTTATATTTAGAAACAAGAGGCCCCTTTTATCAAAGGGAACAGAGGCATGGTGATTTGAAATTCTCATTCACAATCTGTATCTACATGTAATTCCAATGCTTTTTTTGTTTTACATTTTAACTATATATTTTTATATGAAAATCTAGCTAATTTATATCAGTATCAGAAGGAAAAACACACTGTGGGGTTTTTAAACTGTAGGGCCTTTGTAGAGGAGGTCTCCATGTTGCATTTTTCTAGTTTCCCTCTCCCTTTTTATTATGCACTGTAACAATATTGAGTTTTCCTTTGACTTTTTTTCATTGCTTCTGGGAAAATTAATCCTTCTTTGTATTTTGTTCCCAAATCTCTCCCAACTCAATGTATCTCTCGGCACAGGGCTACAGATACACACTTCAGAAAACAGAGCTAAACAAAAATATTCAGAAATGTTCTTGGTATCCTATTTATAATAGCAAAATGAAACTTTAATGAAACACATTGTATTATTCCCCAACATTTGATATTATGCTGCTATTGAAATCATGATTATGTTAGTCAGGGTTCCCCAGAAAAACAGAACCAATAGGATATCTATATAGATGTAGATATATAGAAGATTAATGATGACAATTGGCTTATGTGAATATGGAGGCTACAAAGTCCCATGATCTGTTGTCTGCAAGCTGGAGGCCCATGAACCAAAGACCCGAGAACAGGATAGAAGAGGGGTGTAAGAGAGGTGGGCTGTGGGGAGATGGGGTCACTAATGGTGTCAGTCCCAGAGTCTGTAGGCCTAAGAAATAGGAGCTCTGACATCTGAGCATAAGAGAAAAGGGATGTCCTAGGTCAAAAAGAGAAAGAGATAATTTGCCCTTCCTCTACCTTTTTGTTCTATGCAGGCCCTTCCGAAGATTAGATGATGCCTGCTCACATTGGTGAGAGTAAATCTTCTTTCTTTAGTTTACAGATTTACATGTCAATCTCTTCTGGTATACGCAGACATGATGTTTTACCAGCTATCTGGGAATTCGTTAGCCCGGTCAAATTGGCACATAAAATTAACCATCATAATAATTAGAAAGAATTTGTAATGATACAGGGAAATATTTATTATGTAATAAGTTATTTTAGCAATTACAAAACAATGGATAAGAGAATCTCAGCGTCATATAAAAGTATATACACAGAAAAAGATTGAAAGATAGTATACAAAAATATACAAATATTGCCTCTGTTAGAATTATTTTTCATGTATTTTGACATGAGTATGTATTTCTAGTATGAATTACTGACAACTGATTTACTCAGCACCTACTGTGTGCTAGGTACTCTTCTAGGTTCTGTAGCTATTTATCACATTTACTCTTCGATATAACTCTATAAAGTAGATATTCATTTCATTTTACTTGGAAGAATCCCACATCTCAGAAATGTTGAGTAAATTATATTGGGTCATATAGCTAGTAATAATAATTACTATCCTCAATTTACAGGTGAAAATCACTGGGGTTCAGAGAGGCTAATTAACTTTCTCAAGGTTGTCCTGCAAACAAGTAGCAGAACAGATTGAAACTAGATCTTTTTGACTTTAAATGTCCTGGTCCTTTCTATCATATGACACTGCTTCCTCAAAATCAAATGAACAAAGACAATAATAACAACAAACTGCATTAAAAAATTGTGATAAAGAGAGAGAAGAATGTTTAATAGAAAAGAGAAGTGTTTTATTCCTGCATAGGTATATCAGTTAGTTGTTCTTGCTGCGCCTTCTGATTGTTGAATTTAGATCTGTGCATTATCTGTGAAAACAAAATATGTATAATATTTGCATCATATCTATTTTCTGAGAATTTCAAAATTCTCATAGTAAGTGTTCTGGTATCTCACTTAGCAAATGCTTTTTGTTGTTCTATTTAGTAATAATTCTTGTTTATAGAAGGTATAATTCAAGAAGAGAATGGAAAAGTTTGTATCCATTCTCAATCTGCAAATAATGCATGTTCTGGGATTATATTCATATAATGTGTTTTTCTTTATTAATGGTTTTCTGTCCATGATTGGGCTCAGAAAATGCATATAAAAAGTGCAAACATTACTGGCATAAATATGGTATGTCACCAAAAACTGCTGTGGAAATTCAAAGATAGATAAGAAATAATGAGGTTTATAGATTCATTAGCATTTGAATGATGAAACATGTATATGTGTTACTCCTTTGATCAATACTGCCCTGGAGGGAAAGTACTGTATTTAATTGTCTTTCCCAGACCTTCCACTGTGGACATCTGGTTGCTATGCAGTCCTGTAGCAGGACGTTTTATTGCCTCAGTGTTGTAGAATTCAAGGTCCAATTTTATTACTAGCGATGGCATATGTTATGAGAAAATGTATGGAAAGGCATGTTCAGAAGGGGATCGCCTGTATTCTATCTGCTTGTCTAGACTTCACTAGCAGACATCATATGGGTGAATATGGCATATCATTCTATGTAGTTGTTAAGTTTCAGTGATTTTATTACATACATTGCATTATATACATCTGTGGACTGTTTTACTAAAATAGTTTCACTTACTAGGAATGCTTCATTTTTGTAGATGCCTTTTATTTTGCAATTACCCAAACCATTTGAAAACTTTGCATGTGCATACAAGGCCAAGACAATGTTTTACTGTGGAAAAATCAAATGCATTAGAATCGGAGACACCTGGCGTTAAATGCTGGCTCAATTATTTTCTGGCTATGTGATATTCAGAAAATTACTTAAGCTATGTATGCTTTAGTTTCCTCATCTGTGAAATGGAGACATTGATGCATATCACATGGAATCTTGAAAAGAATTAAATGAGTTACACAAATAAAAAAAGCCTGACTCCTTGTGTAAAATTCTCCCTTTTTCACCTCTTCTCAATTAGCTTAACTGACAAAATGGTCAGAATAAATTTGATATGTAATAATACAGTCTTCCTTTGGTATCCACAGGACATTTGTTCCAGGACCCCTGCAGATATGAAAATTCATGGATGCACAAGTCTTTTATATAAAATGGCATAGTATTTTCATATAACCTACATACATTCTCCTGTATGCTTTATCTCTAAATTACCTGTAATACCCAATACTGAATACAACGTAAATACCTAAAACAGTATAAAGACTATGTAAATAGTTATTATATGTATTTTTACAATTGTTGTGTCATTATTATTATTTTTTTCCCAAATATTTTTGATCCAAGGTTGACTGAATCTATGAATGTGGAACCCATGGATATGAATGGTTGACTGTGATCTAAAACAAGATTTGCCACAAAAGATTATTTTTTAACTAGATATGTACTGCATGGCATTTCTAGGTGGGAGAGGTTTGCCTACTTTACGCTTGGATTAGAATTATTTGTCAAAGTGCTATCCAGTTGACGTGGAGGAACAGTGTTGCAGAAGCAAGCAGGTGGATGATAGTAGCCAGTGTGTGATATCAAGTGAGCCTTGAATAAGATAGAAAGTGCACATTCTGTAAGTGAATAATTAAGAATTTCTTATACTCAGTTCCCATGCTTATGACCTGGTGGCGTACATCTGAGGGACAGGGTAATCCAGGAGTAAATGGAGGGCAAATTCTAAAATGCCCTGAAACTTATCTTGCTATAGAGAATGATGCCAATGTCTACTAGGTTTTTGCTTGTTAATTTCTATGGTTGCTGCTACTGGGGAAATTGTCTTCATTTGCATTGTCTTTCAGTGACCTACCTGGAGGCAAACACCTGCAGACACTTTATGTTCACAGAGGTATCACTTGGGACAGAGACCCACATCCATTCAGCGCAACCAGCTATGCTAAAATAACATTATGGGCAAATATTTCAAAGTTTAGCATTTCAAATGATCGCTTCACATACGCTTTTACCCCTTCTTATTGCTCCTGAGTAATATATATCACTGCCAACATAACTTCTTGGCCTATCCTTTGCCCTGTGTATTTTTAAACTTCTCAGATGGAATTCTTAAAGCGTTTTAATTGTAGAGATTGAATTAACTGCATTTGCTTTTTTTAGAGGGAGAAAAAATTCCCTGGTGAAAAAAATGATTAGATTTTAGTGGAAAATAAAGAATAAATAAAATAATAAAAAAGAAATGCATTTGGAAATGTGCATCAGTATATATTGCTTATAAATTATGTGTATGAGTGCATGATTACATATTCAAGAAAAATTGTTAGTCATAAAATAACAAATTTCATATTGTACCATACATGTTTATTCTAAGTACAAGCGTACCTGGATATATAAAGAAAAAGACATATTGTTCACATTATTGTAATTCTAAATTTTACATTTAAAAAATACTCTGAGAAAAAAATTCTGAATGTGTATTAGTATGTTTCTTAAAAGGTGTGTAAGTGCCTTCAAACAGACTTCTTAAAATAATAATTTAGGGTCAAAATGTTTCTTTTCTCAAACAACTATGCCGTCTCTTTTTATTTATCTTGTTTGTATGTATGTGCGTGTGTGTGTGTACTTATTAATTATGGCAAAATGGATTGAGCTGATTTGCAATTTCAAGAAGCTAAACAAAACAAAACAAAACAAAACACAGCCCCTGTCTGCCCCAGTCCCAGCCAAATGGTCAAGATACTACTTGCACCAAACCTATACGCTTTATGTTTGGCTTAGTTACAGAGTCCACTGAAAGAGGAAAACCAAACCAAATTTAATGAAAATTGCTTAAGTATTTTCAAAGTGATCGTGACTTAAAGTAATATTGTACATGTGCAGTAAAAATGTAGTTGGTTATTGCTACATATATATATATATATATGGATGAAACAATTTAAAATTCTGCACTGAAAGACTTCTTTCCCTTAGGCAGCCATATTTAAAGGTGCTTGTGTTGAGAGTTTGGCCGCTCACCTGGGGCTTTCTCAACTATAGAAATAAACAATAAAATTTTGGATAATTTATATCACATAACATTCATCAATCTTTTTATTAGAATCAAGAAACATCAGGTAAAGCCTCTGACAATTACTGATACAGATTGTGTGTATCTGTATATTGAAATTGAAGAAACTGAGAGACAGAAAGGAAATACTTCACTACATACAAATGGAGAGATAGGATGTGGCCATAAATACATTTTACTAAATGACATAGGGGTTCAGGTTTGAAGAGCAACCAACAGAGAAGTTCCCATCTCCAGTGAGGCTGCAACACCTCTGACCAATCACCTTCACTCATGTGTTAATCTATTTATTACCATGGAATTGTCATCATGCTGCTTAAGCATATGTCTTTTCTCCTCAACTAGATTGCAAGCTTCATGAGGATTTATACTTTCCTGTTACTTTCTGTATCTATTCTGTCCAACATTATACTTTTCATAAGAACAGGTTTATTAGATACTTGGATGAAAAGAACTTCTTTTCATAGTACAATTCTGTATCATAGTGCAACTTGAATGATCTACTGTATAGAGTTAAAATATTTAAAGAAATGCAGTAGATGCTAAAATAATTGAGACTTTTTAGAAATAATTATTGATTTGTATGGATGTGATTCACACATCTCAGGACTAAAGCATTACAGATTGTGGCTTTTAATGATGGTCACTTTCTATTTTCTTCAAAGAGGTCATCACGTGTCTCTTGGGCCCACATAACAGAATCTGTCTTCTCTTCATGAGCAGAAGTTGAGATTCACTATTCTCACAAGATATGCCTATTAAATGGGAAATTGAGGCATTTCTACTTCTTAGATCAGGTAATAAACACTACCTTTAAGAAAAGAGCAGTTTGGTTTTGTCTGAAGCTGAAATTTCCATCCTAGAGAACTATAATAATCACATATTGAATATAGTTTTTCTTATTTTCATTTCACTTGTTTGGAGTAATCAAGCAAGACACAGGTTGAAATTAAAAAAAAAAAAAAAATCAAAACTGTATGGACCTACCAGGAAAAGATTCACTAACCTCTCCACTAGAAATTGAGACCTGCTCAATTCATTCGTGGATAGACTTGATCCCTCCGTCTCATGGAGTTAATATTAATTTTGAAAATCTAAAATGAAAGACTCATTGATCACTGAGGGTGTATTCTAAGAAAACAAGTAGGCAAATGTACTTTCATTGGCATGCAGCGGAATTAGAAGTTGAGAGGGTAAATCTCTCCCAAAACAGTCTTACGAAGAAACCTCACACAAATCTGGAAATATTAATAGACTAATTACCAGTGCTTTCATTTGCAAGTCCTATTCCTTTTCCCTTCTTAGCTTCCCCGCCCACCTCCTCTAACCCTTCATATATATCAGCAAGGGAAGAGCAAAGAAAGGAAGGCGCGGGGTGGGGGGGGGGGGGGGGGGGGGGGGGGGCGGACAGTGAACTTAGCCACAAAATAAGTCAAGGGAGAAATGAAGTACTAATTAAGAAAGCCGGGGTGTTATGCAAATGGCTCTTGCACCGAAGGCAGCCTAATGAATGTGCCCGGAGTGGATGGGGCGCCTTCGCCGCGCCGACAGCTGGCTCCCAGGAAGGTCAGGAGCAGGCAGGCGCGCGGGAGCATAATCCTTCAGATTGGCAGCTCTGCCCCCTGGTCACCGTTTGATTATCTCCCAAATTGCTGTATTTCACAGAGATAATGATTTTTTATGGTCACAGATTTGAAGACAACTGCTGTATCCTCAGGGTTGTCGTTCTGCAAGGAGACACTGCTGCTTCCTTCAGAAGAGCGAGAGGGGGAGAGAGAGTTTCTTCTCCCTTTCTCTCCCTGGCAACTTACTTCCTAGAAATGTTTTATTATCATAATGAAAGCAATGTGTATTAGTGAAAGAACCGCCTCCGTTACGATTAATCCCCAGCTTTCTCCTGTTCCTTAGCCAGTGTGGAAGTCTCTTTCTCTGAGCTTCCCAGCGTTCCAGTACTTTCTCATACTATGAGAAGGATGTGGTCCTCTCTGCAAAACTTAAAATAGTCTGTTCTTAAAAAGAGAAGGTGACAGTTCATGCTGGTAGCTCTCAAGAAGTGTGTGTGTGTGTGTGTGTGTGTGTGTGTGTGTGTGTGTGTGTGTGTTGTGTTTGCCATGCCTTTTTACTTGGGGCCCTTCCTCTGAGGGCTCAAGACACTGGGAAACCTGCCGTTAACCTCCTCTAACCCCACTTGGCATTTGCCAAGCACGGACGTTGGGGAATGAGGCTTTGACCTATGGTCTCTTCCATGTTCTTTTGAAATAATTTTAAGGTGGGAACTTTGACTAGAGCTCCCAAGCAGCATATTCATTTAATTCCAATGTCAAAGCAATCAGAGAAAAAAGAGAAAAGTTTATGTGGTTGTTCCCCTTGAAGATTGGGCATCTATAGTTAGCATGAGTTATATGACTTTGGGTGTATTCAAGGCTTTTAGGAACATGTTTACTTTTCTTTAAGAAATTGACCACTGAAGCTCTTGCAGAAACATGATTTTCCATTGATACTGGGAACATCTTTGTAGTAACTGAACTTCAATTCCTGAGAGAATGCTCTTTGACGACTGGGCATCTGACCTGCTAAGGAAACATCAAAGTTTAGCCAAGTACTGTAACTCGAAACTATTTCTATTTCAGTTCAGCCTTAATTATTCCAGCATTGCTGGAATTTTCATATTTATGAAGCAAAGATTTGTTAGGAATTTATACTTGAAATCACTTGTCTCTTCATAATTGCAGAGAAAGGTAAATAGTGTAAATGAATCCCAGTTGGCTTGAGGTCTTGCTGGTGTTTATCGAGAAAACATGAATTCAAAAGTGGCTTGCTTATATCCTGTTTCCCATGAAATATTAATTTACTCATTTTAAAATTATTTCTATTCTATTTAATGTGCATTTTATTTGAAAATATACAATTTATTTCTATGTGGAGCTCTGTGTGTTTATCTACAGAGCTGTCTTTCAAAATAAAAAAAGGAAAGATTCTGATTATTACTTATCTTCCCATGTCTGTAGAAAAAAAAAATGCAAAATAGAGTGCTTCTGCAAGCCAATTACCATGCATCAGTAAGTCCTAGCCCTTTTTTTTCTTTAATCTGAAAGGCCTGTCTCTACTCCCAGATGAGTTTACATTGAGAAATAAGTTACCAGCTTCATTATAAAGATGAGATTCTTCTCTGCCAGTGGGGGTATATGTATATTTTGAGTAGCAAAGCCTGTTTTTAAAAAACATGTCAATCTTCCAGTAGTTTCAATGATTCTCACCAAGTGTTGCTCTAGAAAGAAAAAGAGTCCAGGAGGGTGAAGAAGTGGTGTTGCTGTTTTAAGTGGAGTGGCCAAGCCTTTTGAGCCACTTGTAGTTGAGCTGAGACATGCAGTGAAGGAGAGAGACAGCTACATTATGGAGGGGAAGAGTGTCCAGGCAAAAGGAATGGCAAGTTCAAAGGTTTTGAGATTATGTCATGCATGGCTTGTTTGAAAAATAACAAGGAAAACAGTGCATTTGGAACAAAGTAAGCCAGAGGACAAAGGTGGGTGATGAAGTCTGAGCATAGGCTTGGGGGCAAATCATATAAGTTTTATAGATGATGGGAATGAGCACGGATTCTAATCTAAGTGGAAAGGCCAGCCTCAAACAATCTTCTGCAGATGAACACTGGGGATTTACACTGTTCACAATTAGAAAGAAACACTGAAGTGAACATCCTTGTATATAGAACTTTGCATTTGCGTTTATTCATTTGATAAATGTTATTCAGTGCCTTCTCTGAACCAGCTGCCATGCTAGGCACAGATAATCAAACTGTGGAAAGAACAGTGTTGTCCCACACAGAGCTTACAATATATGGGGCATGTGATCATAGTTATACTTGATAAGTTTCAACTATTTCTTAAGGAAATAGCTTTAGAAATGGAATTACTTCATCAAAAAGAATGCAGATTTCAAATTAAATATATGTGAGTTTTATATTGAAAGATAAATATCCACACTACCCTCCTCAAAAGTTGTACCAATGCTTATGTCAACTACCAGTGGATGAAAGTGACTATCTCCTCCCCTCCACAAAGGTTGCTTCGAATAAGAGACATTGATAAGAGAAAAAAGGTATTTCATTTTTTTAAAAAATGTATTTCTCTAATTATTAATTTAGTTGATTATTTTTACATTTTTCATTTTCATTGTCTTACTAAATTCAAAGGACTTCCCTTTGTTGCTAATTCTCAACACAAAGACTAGCTATTACTTGTGTTTTATTCATAGAATTAGCTAACTACAACCACAGAAACTCACATTTATAAGGGATGTGTTAAATGCCAGCACAGTGAGCATCATTTCATCTAATCCTTACCAAATCAAGGGAAAAAGTACAATTGTTTTTATCTCAGCCCAGTAAACTATAAGCTCCCTGAGACATGGACCATATTTATCTTGCTTACCACATTTGCCTCTGAGTCTAGCACAGGAACTACCCTAGATAAGAGGCCATATATATTTGTTGGATATTATATATACATATAAAATTGAAGCATAGGAACTTTAAATAACAAAGCCCCATAGCTCATAAGTGGTGGAGCTGAAATTTTATTCTGACCAGTCTTAGTCCACAGGCTGTGTTCTTGGCCTAGGTGATCTTAATTATTCATTAATAAAATTCTCAGCAACTAAAATGTATGCACACTGCCACTTCCTGCCCTCCAGGTTCTCGTGGTCTGATTGTGCGGCAAATCTACCATCTTACATTTTCCAAGGGACATTCCTATTTGATGTAACTTTATTCTTTTCAATAGAGACAATGTGATCAACATATAGTCCAAAATTTACTTCTCCAGCCATGACCTCTCTCTAAGCTCCACATTTCCTAACTGCCTATTAATTACTCTATCTACATGTTTTCTGAGCAGCTCAAACTTAACGTATCCAATGCAGAATTCTTTATTACAACTCCACCCTCCCAACCTGCTCTTCCCCTTCAGTCCCCAATTTCAATAAAGGGCACAACTATTTATTTAGGTCAAAAACTGAGCAGTCATCTTTGATTTCCATTCTTCTCTCACACCTCAACACATTCCTAAGAGAGTCTGCTTTCAAAATATTTCCCAGATCTGAAAGCTTTCACTTCAATTTCTGCTCCCACCAGGCTAGGCTATCATCATTTCTGTCTTGACTACTGCAATAGCCTCATAATTGATCTGCTTCTACCTTTGCCTGCTTATAGTCTATTATCTGGGTGATATTCCAAAACATAAATCAATTCCCTACTCAAAACGTGCAATGACTTCTCATCATATTTGGAATATCTGGAATCCCAAGTCCTTTGAAATCTGCCCCCCTGCTTTCCTCTCCTGCCTTATGTCTGCCTTCGTCTCTGTACACCGCCTACAATTTTTTTTTTTTTTGCTGGTACTTGAGCCTATCAAATTGATTCTCACCTCAGGGCCTTTGTACTTTCTGTTCCTGCTGCCTGGAATTCCTCCCTCCGCTTCGTTCAGGTGTTTACTCCAATGTCTTCTTTTTAGAGAGCCTTTCCCTGACCACTTGACCTTAAGTAGTGTTTCCCCCAGCCTGACTCCCCTTCATTGTCTCTCTTCTCATGCTGCTTTATTATTCTCCATAGCACTAATTCCCACCTGACACTTATTACTTATTTATGACTCTACTTGTTTATTGATTATATTTTCTATTAATATGTGAATTCCAGGAGAGTGGAAACTTTGGGTTGTTCAGAACAAGAACAGCACCTGACATCTGTTGTACAATCAGTAAACATGCTTGAATAAGGGAATGAAAGTAACTGAATTTTATGCCTTTACCAGATCCTTTTCTAATAAATGATTCAAATCAGTTATTTAAAAAAAAAAGCATCAAATCACGTGATCTGATTGACTTTGAAAAATCTAGTTATTATTTCTACCGTGTGAGGCAAATTAATGGATGACCAGTAAGGAAACTACTATTTGGAAATCTGAGGTTAATTGAATTGTTTTAATAATAGCAGCCAATGCTTGGATAAAAGTCATGAGATATTCAGTTCTGAATGGTCAGATTCTATTAGTGAATCTGAAATACCTTTGTTGTCCCTAGAAATAATGGATGAGCTCAGGTGCTTCATGTAGTCATGTACTGATGGCAGACTCTAGGAACAAGATAGAGAGAAGTGACCATTTATAACTGGTGTGTGTGTATGTATTATGGCTTAGAGGAATGTTAGGATAGAAAAGCACACTGTCATAAGTGCTCTAAACTCAGGGCCTTCCCTAGATACCGACCCATCTCAGATTCCCCCTGGGGCTTGCTGAGTTAGGAGAAGCTGGTTGGTGTTTTGTTTCAGGTACAAATGCATTCAGATGGCACTGTTACCCCAATTTTGAGTACTCTCCTACATTACAAGAAGATAGTACTCTCACTCTCTTCCCATTGTGGACATTTCCTGCTTAGTATGTAGCACAGGTTTCCTGCTGAAGAGCCAAGTAAAGATCAAGCTCATAGCTGTCTATTGAGGTGGATTAAGGGTACACATAGTCTAAAAGAGGTGATATCTCTGAGATGTAAGTTTTACCATATCAGAGTTAAATAAAAAAACAAACAAAAAAACAAGCTGTTTTTTTAAAGTGTATTATTTTCTCAAAACATTTCAAAATTCAGATGGTATAAAAGGTTATACAGTAAAAAGTCTTCCTTCTATTCCTATCCCCTAGATACATGGTTTCCCTCCTAAGGCAATCAGTTGTGCCAGTTTCTCATATATCCTTCTAGAAAGAGTTTATTCATATATACGAAAATATGTCCATATGAAGTGTGTGTGTGTATATGGTGTCATTTCCACCATTTTCCATTTAATATTTTAAGTGATAGAAAATGATATTATTCTGCACCTTGTTTTTTTAGTTGGAAAAACCACAGTGTACTTAAAAAAAAAAAAGAAGCAGACACTGGAGCTGGACTATCTGAGTTCAAATCTTGACTAAACCAAATACTATCTAAGTGAGTTTAGACAAGTTAGTTAACCTTTCTGCACTACAGGTTTTTTCATCTGTAAAGTGGAAATTGTAATAGTATGTGCCTTATCAGGTTGTTGTGGATAATTTGATATGCATGGAAAGCACTGAGCACTGTTTCTGTCATATCAAAACCACCTAGTGTTACTAGCTATCGTTACTGTAATTGCTTTCATTATTTTTGGATCTTGTAGATCATTCCATGTTGGCATTTTTTGTACCTGAATAGCATTCCAGTGTATGGCTGTTTTTAAACATATTTAACCATATCATATTTAGGATTTTACCCAAGTATTTTATATTGCAAATAAGGCTATAATGAATGACTTTTCACATTGATCGTTCTAGTATGTGAAGTTTATCTCCAGCATAAATTCCTCAAAATAAAATTGCTTGACCACATAGTATGTACATTCATATATATTTTTTTAAATATTGCCAAACTTCCCTCCATAAAGGTTGTACCAAGTTATGCTTTCACCAGCTGTGTACAAAAGTGGTGTTTCCCACATACCCATCACCTCATTGATAAATGAAAAATGGTATCGATATATTAAATTTACATTCTCCTGATTAGGAATGATTCTGAACATAGCTCCATATGCTTACGGGACATTTATATTTCTTGTTTTGTAAACTTTCTGTTAATGCATTTTCTAAATTTTTTTCTATGGTCGTGTTTCTATACGTGTATATATTTATATAAGCTGCTTATGTTTTAGAGAAGAATATATTACAAATATTTTCCCCTGTTGGTAATTATTATTATTATTTTTTGGCTTTACATGTGGAAGTTTTTGCCATGCACACAGTTTTTATTTTCATATAATTGAATTCCTATATCTTTTTTATGAGTTTGTTGTTTTATCTTTTAGGGAAAAGTTTAATGAATTGCAGTTGATGTCTATAGATTCAAGGGACTCGATTTGGAGTTTATAATTACATCTGACTTCATCTCTTCCCTATTTAAATTTTTTTTTTGAGACGGAGTTTTGCTCTTTCACCCAGGCTGGAATGCAGCGGTGCCATCTCAGATCAGTGCAACCTCTACCTCCTGGGTTCAAGTGATTCTCATACCTCAGCCTCCTGAGTAGCTGGAACTACAGGAACGTGCCACCATGCTTGGCTATTTTTGTATTTTTTTAGTGGGGCCAGATTTCGCCATGTTTGCCAGGCTGGTCTTGAACTCCTGACCTCAAGTGATCTGCCTGCCTTGGCCTCTCAAAGTGCTAGGATTGCAGACATAATCCTCCGCCCCTGGCCACTTCCCTATTTAAATTTAAGTTGTGTGAGGGCAGGATTTGTGCAAATTAACTCATACAAATTGCTTTACATTAATTAATCCATTTAATCCCTGTAACATCCCAAAGAAGTTGGTACAACTATCATTCCTATCTTACAGAGGAGTAAACTGAGACTCAGAGAGGTTGAGTCACTTGCTTAATATCAAACAGCTACTCAGTGCCAGAATTCCAGCCCATGCGCTGGGCTGCATGGAAACAGAAAAAAGTAATGATTTTTTTTTTTTTTTTTTTTTCTATAGAGCAGATTCATTTGTTGTAATGTGTGACTAAAGGACTCCAGGCCTCACCATATTCACCCTCTCTCAAACCCCAACTCTAACCCAGCATAGATACACTATCCTGGGAAAGTATATATTTTGAGAGTATATTTTCTCAAAATCATATGTACAGAAATCTCAAGCTGAGCTTGTTGAACAATGTTTCTCCTTCTCATATAGTGATATAAAAAAAAGGGCAGGGGCAGGGGTGAGGGCAGGGAATGTCTTTCCTTTCTCTCCCTATACCAAGAAGAGTCTGCATGTCAACCCTCTTCTACACTTATCTATGGAATTGAGTTTAAGCCATCAGTAAATCAGAAATCGAATGATGACCTAAAACTGGACAGCAAAGGGCTTAGGCATGGGCACCACCGAGATTTATGAAACACTGTGTCTTTAAGGTCTTATTTGCTACATCCTTTGGAATTGCAGAACAAAATCCTGGTGCTACATTTGATTAGCAATGACATCTGCGCAGACAGAGAAAGTAAAAGAGGTCCTTGAAGTAGCAACATGTTGGCACTGCCCTCTTAAACTGTTTAACGAATTGATCAATTGGGCTATTTTATTCCAACTGAATATTCATACTAAACAAAGCAAAAAATACGTGGCACATTTTACCAAACAAATGTATCTTGGAAGTTCATCTTTGTGGCATCCTCTGTGTTCCTATTCCAAAGAGCATCGTTAAGCATTTCATTCAATATTTAATAAGTTTATGGTTTTTTTCACCCCAGAAACATTTTTAATTATTTTTAAGTGATTAATTCTAACACTAAGCATTAAAATAAAATCATGCAGACTTGTCTCTGGGCTTGATTTTTCTGGGTGTAAGCATTCACTTTCCTATGCACAGCACTACTGATAAAAATAAAGGAAATTAACCCAAATTTATCAAACATAATAAACCTGCCATTTATCAAGATGCCTAAACCCTGAACTCTAGCACTCAGCTTTTTCAGGGCATCACACAGAGCTTTAATAGCTTATCAGCTATAATCATCTTATGAGATCTTACAGAGAACTAGAAGAAGGACTAAAGGATGTAAGGTAGAAATTGGAATCATGGTTTATATAATTATGTTACAGATTTAAAATACGGAGTTAGATTGAACATTGCTCTTTCACATAGAAATACTACTTTTTATTATCATGTTTTTGATAAACCAATTTGTGATGTGCTTTTTAAAGCAACTCGATTGAGATAAAGCTCACGTATGAACAATTCACCTATTTAAAGTGTACAATTAGTGTATTCAAAGATTTGTGCAACTGTCACCACGGTCAATCGTAGAACATTTTTAGCTCCCTCAAAAGAAATCTCATACACTTTAGCTATCAGCCCCTACACTCCCAACCCCCAGTACCCAGCCCTAGGCAACGCCTAACCTACTTTGTGTCTGTATAGATTTCCCTGCTCTAGAGATTTCAAAAGAATGGAATTATATAATATGTGATCTTTTGTGACTAGCTTTTTTTCCTTAGCATAATGTTTTCAAGGTTCATCTATGTTGTGGCCTTTATCAGTGATTCATTGTTTCATGGCCAAATAATATTCCACTGCATGTATATGTCATATTTTGTTTATCCTTTCATCAGCTGATGAACATTTGGATTTTTTTCAACCTTTTGGCTATTACAAATGATGCTGCTGTAAACATTCATGTATCAGTTTCTGTGTTGGCATATGTTTTAATTTCTCTTGAATATTTATCTAGGAGTGGAATTTCTGGTTATATGATAATTCTGTGTTTACTCTTTTAAGAAACTGCAAGACTGTTTCCCAAAGTGACTTCACCATTTTACATTTCCACTAGCATTGTGTGCAGCTGTAACTTCTCCACACTCTTACCAACAGTTATCTGGTTTTTTGTTTTGTTTTGTTTTTTAATTATAGCCAAGCTAGTGGATATGAAATAGTATGTCATTGTGGTTTTCATTTGCTTTTCCCTGATGACTAATGATGTCCAACGCCTGTACCATTTGTATATATTCCTTGGAGAAAAGTCCTTTTAGTCTTCTTTGCCCATTTTAGAACTGAGTTATTTTTCTTATTACTATTGAGATGGCACTGTTCTTTCTATATTCTGGATACAAGTTCTTTATCACATAAATGATTTGAAAATATTTTCTCCCATTATGTAGGTTGTCATTTCACTTACTTGATAATGTCCTTTGAAGCAGAAAAGTTATTTTTTTATAAACTTAAAATATTTAATGAATTAAAAAAATATTTAATGAATTTAAAATAGCAAGGATAATCTCATTGCATATGAATGTAAATACTATTTTCTATAAAAATTTACTATATATCCCAACCCCACCCCCTACAAAGTTATTGGGAAGAGTGACATTGTTCTACATGTTTGCAAATGTCTTGAACATCCGGGTTTGCAGAAGCCACGCAGATTCTCCTACCTGCTTCCTCATTCAGTCCTCACCAATTTTGGTTGATGTATATGGAAAAAAATCTGCCCTCACAATATGTAGTTAGTAAAAGCACGAATATTTTAGTAGCCTTTTAAAGGTAATTGTAGATATTCTTTTCTGATACCACAACAAAACTTGGTAAGTGATAGTTTCTTTTATTCTCAAAAGTTGTTGATATTGATGAGTTCAGTAGATGTTTTTCTTTTGCTGTTTGTGTTTTTGGTGTCATACCTAAGAATTTTTGTCAACTCTAAGCTTATGAAGTTTTACTAATATGTTTACTTTTAAGATTGTATAGCTTTAACTCATATTTAGAACTTTTGAGTTAGTTTTTGTATATAGTATGAAGAGTCTAACTTTATTTTTATGCATGTGGCTATTCAACTGTCCCACTACCATTTGTTGAAATGAGTGTTGTTTTCTCATTGAATTATCTTGACACCCTTATTAAAAAACAGTTGGCCAATTAATTATGAGGGTTATTTCTGGGTGCTCAATTCTATTTCACTGATCTATATGTTTCTCTTCGTGCCAGTATCACAGTCTTGATCACTGCTGCTCTGTAATAAGTTTTAAAATGAGAACTCATGAATCCTTCTACTTTGTTCTCCTTTCTGAAGATTGTTTCGGCTATTCTGAGACCCTTGCAATTCCAGATAAATTTTAGGATCAGCTTGTAAACTTCTACAAAGAAGAACTGGGAAGCTGATAGCAATTCTGTGATATTGTCACAAATTTAAATGTCCTCAGGACAAGGACAATTCAGACTGCATAAGCAATAGAGAATGGCAGGACCTGTGGTTGAAATGGAGAAGATGAAATTTACATTTTTAAAAAATGCTGTGCTGATCAGAAAAAACTGTGAGCTCTTGAATGCCATATAAAACTGGTACTCTGCTGACATCATTATGTGAATTTTCTTTTCCACTCTTTATAATAAAATGTACAAAGTAGGTACTATCATATCCTCTTTCCCATTGAGAAAACTGGGGTTCAGAGAAGTAATTTGCTACTAAGAAGCAGATTCAGAATGTGGATACAGGCATTCTGGTTACATACTCTGTGATCTTAATCACAATAACAAGCAAATTATATAAGATAAGCAACCAGAAATTTTTTCCCTATAGATTAGAAATCATGTAACATTTGAAAACATCTAGAAGCAACATTATCCTATAGATATGCAATGTGGGCTACATATATAAACTTTCTTGTAGCCTTATTTTTAAAAAGTAAAAAGAAACATTAATTAATTTTAATAATATGTATTATTTAACCCAACATATAAAAATATTATTGTAACTTGTAATTAGTGTAAAAATTACTAATGAGATATTTTTAATTTTTTAATACTAAGTCTTAGGAGTCTGGTGTTGGTTTACACTTAAATCACATCTCAATTAAGAGTAGCCACATTTAAAGGGCTCAGTAGCCACTTGTGGATTATAGCTACCATATTGTATATTAAAGATGCAGATGATTGGCTACTTTTTACTATTTAATTTTTCTTTGGTATCCTATAGCATTATAATTTAATTAAACTTTCATTTTCTTATATGTAAAGCAGAAACTCGCCCAATGTAATAATTACAGGGGTGGGGCTGCCAGCAGGTGCCTCTCTTCTGATCTCATTAAGAAGTTTGTATGAACTCTCAGCACAAAGAGTTTGAGGTTCTGTAGATTTATGACCTAAGTTATATAGGGTTTACACATATGTACTGATGTTACCTAAAATATCCCTTCCTATAACATTCTCTTTATGAACCAGTTTTGTGGATGGAATATTTATATGCTTTTACTATGAACATAAGCATTATAAAGGAACTATGCTTTGTGCTGCTAACTTAAATGAATTTGGAAAGCAAAGTGGAAAAACTATAACTTTATGATAAATGTTACCACCTTCCTTTAACACATGATTATATTTTATAGTTCAAATTGAATGAAACATTGAGGCACTTGTGCAGAATATATAAAAGCACAGAGGTAGTGAAGAAAAACAAAAATTACATTTAAGCTTATTAATTTATGATAAAACAAACAAAATATTCTCAGACAGCTGCAGCATCAGCTCAAGTGAAAAATATGCTAACATGTCAGCAACCTCCACCCAATAATCCTGCCAGGACAAAATTAAACAAAACAATCTCCTCAAATTATTAAAGTCTAAGTCTTTAGGGGAATGCCCTATATTATAACTTAAATGACTACATTGTAAGCATAACTGTGTAGCCACATGTCTTTTTACTTCTGTACTGTATAATTGTATACAGATGTATCCAGTGTTATGCAATAGACTTGCTCCTTTAAAAATAGAGTGCAAATTCTATATTAAAAGTCCTTTACATGCTATGAGGGAGCTTACTATTTTAACGGTTCTTTTATAATACAATTAATTATCCCCTAATTCTCCTCTTTGGCAAGGTAAAGTTTTAATATAGGATTTTTCTAGTTTTGAAAAATAATGTTTCAGAAAGTATGGAGAAGAGAGAAAACTATTACTATGTGCACATAATCAAGGTTGCCACTATTCCCTCTCATGTACACAAACAGGTCACTCACGCGATTTTCTTTTTCCTGCAACTGGATGTCCTATGAGCATATAAACATACTGTTATTTTTCCAATCTTGACAGCAAAAACAACAAAAAGGAAACCCTCTAATAAACCCATTTTGACTTCCATTTACCACTTTTTTCTCCCCTTGACGACAAAATGCCTTGAAGAGCATTGAACTTGGTGTACCGTACTTGGAGTTCCAAGTCCTTTCCTTAGAACTGATGAGTTCTGTGCTTCGTACCATTGTCAGAAAGCTTCTAATTATTGCTATTAGTTTTCTTTAAAAGGAATAGCAATTAAATGATCAAGAGTCTTTCCCAGAGTAAGGAAAACTGGCACAGATGAACGTTTAAATGTTTGTCTTCCTCTGTCAAAAATATCTTGTGGGCTGGTCATGGTGCCTCACAACTGCAATCCCAGCATTTTAGGAGGATCAGGAGAAAGAATCACTTGAGGCTAGGAACTTGAGACCAGATGGGGCAACGTAGCAAGACCCTGTCTCTACAAAAAATTAATTAGCTGGGTATGGTGACACATGTCTGTAGTCCTAGCTACTTGTGAGCTTAAGGCAAGAGGGTTGCTTGAGCCCAGGGTTTAGAGGCTGCAGTGAGCTGTGATCACACCATTACACACCAGACTTCCTGACGGAGTGAGACCCCATCTCTAAAAAAAAAAAAGAAAATTACCACTTTGCCACTGCATTAGTTTGTTACGGCTGCTATGACAAAGCACCACAAACTGAATGGCTTAGAATAACAGAAATTTATTGTCTCACAGTTTTTGATACTGGAAGTCCAAAAGCACATTTGTTGGCATGGCAATGCTGTCTGTGAAGGTGCTAGGGAAAGATCTGTTTCATGCCTCTCTCTTTCCTTCTGGTGGCCTCAGACAATTCTTGGCTTATAGATGGCTGTCTTCCTCCTGTGTCTCTTCACTTGACTATGTCTAAATTTTTTGTTTTCATAAGGACGCCAATCATTGAATCAGAGCCCACTATAATAACCTCATTTTAAATTGTTTCCCTCTCCGAAGACCCTATTTCCAAATAAGGTCACATTTTGAGGTACTGAGTGTTGGGACTTCAATATATCTTTTTGGGGGACACAATTCAAGTCATAACAACTGCAATCCAAAATCTGGTTTTCCTTTGACTCATCTCTAAGGATATGGCCCTCAAATATGTTGGAGAAGTTTGGTCAGTTCTTCATAAGAGGGTCTGCAAATTCATGAGGACTTTAACTAGATAAAGTAATTTTTCAAAATTGTCTTTCTAACTGACCCTAATGTCCCTTATGATAAAATGCAGAGATTCTATGGAAACTTTTTTTATCCATCTCTCTATCCACCTATCTCCATCTATCTATGCATTCATCTAAACATCCACATGTTTATTTCTTAAAAATGTATTGGGCACCTACCGTGAATTTACTATTGTGCAAGGCACTGAGGATCGAGGCATACACTAGCAAAATTCAGTAGTTTTTGCTTTCAGGGAATTATGATGTCGATGATAAAAACAAGCTATAACATGAAAAGTAAAGTAATACGTTAAGAGATGTTATATCTCATTTTGTAGTTTAAGTCATTAATGGCTGTGTATTCTAAGTGGCAGTATCACTGAACAATGGTGGTAGCAAAATTCTTGAGAAAAGTGTGACCTACATTGGCTCAAATCAGCTTTTTGCTTTTCTCGAATTCTCCTTATAGACAATCTTCTCTCCAAATTGGCACCCTGGTTTTGAAGCCCCTGCTATAGCTTGGTCAAGTTCTACATAATCTCAAATTCCACATTGCTCCTTTCTCCTGTCGGGGGTGAGGACAAGGTGGTCACAGTGCCAGTTGTAAGCCCTGGTCAGTCTAAGTTCTAGGCCGAATTCCCATGTGAACAGCATCAAGACACTTAAACTCTAAACTGGCTCTGCCCATCCATGACACTTTCATTAACTGACCTGTTCCCTCCTTCTCACAGCAGCTCTTGCAGGAAGTAGATATGATCTAGAAAGTATAGGGTCAGCCTCCTCCATAGAATTTTTGGGAGTTCAGTGGTCTGTGGGCATATGGGAATATCTACTGTCTTACTCACCTAGTTCTCCACACTCCATGGTAATTCTATAGGTTGCCCTTCATCCTTTTAGTGCATATAATTTCCACTTAAATTATCAGAGTTAGTTTCTGTTACTTCTGAAAAGAACTCTGATTAATACGCTCCCTTTCTCTGAATCTGAAGCTTGAGAAAGTTTCAAGCCCTTCACAATTCCTAAGGGGATAACATGATATGATTTATTGCCTCCTCCACATTTCCAGAAGGACTACCTAAATAATTACCCACTGCCCTGAAAACTGCTGACTTTTTCCAATTAATGCCTGCTAGGATCTCTGATACTCTGTATTCCCATCCTTGTCTATCATTCATCCTCTCTGATATGTTTAGAGTATCCTTTGAATAATATCATGGCCTTTCTTCCTAGGTGCATTCCCCTCCAGTTCTGTCAGCTGAGCCCAGCATCTCCCACTTCTATCTTTTTGTCATCAATTATTCTGTTTCTACCAATGCAACATTTCATATCTCCTTTTCTTTCTCTTGTGATCATTGCTGTGCTTCCATATTACATTTGCTGCTTGCATTATTCTTGCCACTATCCTCATCCTTCCAACATCAATCCAAAACTAAACTTCAGAATCCTCGAGGAGAAATCCCACTCACATCTATTTAATCTGAATCTTTGTCAATGGAGCCCTGTGAAGGGAATATATATTTTTATAAATCCCCCAAATCATTTATTCATAGCCATTTAGAATATGTCACTCAGATCATAACATTCTTCTCAATAAGCCTCCCTTCTCTTTTCATTTAGAGCTCTGCGTACTCAGCTTTGATTACTAACATCCACAGTCACACCAGAGCCAAGGGATTTGGACCTTCCTTCCCTTCAAAGAAGAAATGAATTCTAATCTGTTTTATGACACCATTGACTTGTTCATATCCACATGGAATGGAACCACATAGACCAACAAGAGTTGTATGGGCTTTTCTTAAGGCCCAGGAATGGCTCCTGTCTGTTTATTATCTACTAATTCTCAGTTCCAGAATAACAAACCCAATAGTTTTCTATGTATCATGTCCCCTCTAATATCATTCTGTATCATCATCCTTTATAAATACTGATGCATAACATTATACCTATTTATATAATTATTTGATATACATTAGTCTTTTTCATGATAGGTTTTTGGAAAACAGGGGCTGCATTTTGTAGTATGCATAGAGTAGTTAGTTCCTGGCATATAGTAAACATTCAATAAATATATATTAAATAAGTGAATAAATATCTCTGCCTAAGTATTTCATGGGTCCCTCAAATATAACATTTTTACGTGTTTAAAAATGAAATATTATCTTTTCTCCAAAGTTATCTCCTGCTTTATGAGTTGTCTTTTTCCATAAATTTTTAATTTAAGAATAGTTTTAAATTTACAGTCATTCATGTTTACTGTCTCTATGGTTTTGCCTCGTCCACAATGTCATGTACATAGAATAGTACAGTATGTTGCTTTTCAGACTGACTTTGTTCACATGGAATATGCCTTTACATTCATCCATGTTTTTGTATGACTTGTTAGCTCATTCCTTTTTATTGCTGAATGTTCTATGTATGTAGCACAGTCTGTATACCATTCACCTGCTGGAGGACATCTCAGTTGTTTCTAAATTTTAGCAATTATGTTGATAATTGTTGATAACTGCCATCAACAGTTATCTGTAATTTTTGTGTGGACCTAAGTTTTCAAATCAGTTGGAATAAATTTTCTAGGATACAATGACCCAATGAGATTGCTTAGTCCCTTTAGTCCCTTAAACTGCAAACTATCATTCAAAGTGACTGTACTATTTTACAGTCCCACCAGCAGTGAAGGAGAGTCCTTGTTTCACATCCTCAGCAACAATTGGTATTGTCATATATTTCCCTTGATTTTGCCATTCTAATACATGTGCAGTGGTATCTGTTGTTTTTGTTTGCATTTCTATAATGACAAATGATGAGCATTGGATTGTGTTTGACTTTTTGACTAGCTACATCTTATTCAGCTCTGTCTTCTCAATTCCTAGACTACCTGGCACAGAACACATAGTCCTTAAATTTGTCAGATAACTGACTGACTGGGGATCTAGGGTCAAATTTGTGGTTATGGTCTTCAGAATGGAATTCATGCCATATTTTGCCCATTCAAGGCTTAAAGCAGTGCCAGGAGTATAGTAGCCTGATGATATGCTTGCAGATATTAACTGTGGAAAACCCAAAATTAAATATGAGCCTCATTCATTTGCTTATTCTCTAGTATTTTCTGAACACTAAAGACTGAATGCTTTTTTCCCCCTCCCTGACTCCCCCATCCATCTCCTATTCTATGGGCTAAGATGAGAGCTGCAAAACATTTGTTTATTCCTCCTAGCATGAGACTATTTGTATTTTCAAAAATGAAATGAAAATAAAATCCATCTCTGTTTTTCATTAATGGACTTCCCATTTGGTCTCAGTGGAATGCTGTTTATAGCTGTCTCAAATATTAATGCATACGCTCTGAGGATTTTATTCTTTTCCAAAATGTAAGTCCATAAGAGCTTAAGAGTGAGTTCTCAGGAAGAAATAAACAGCAAAGAAAAAAAAAATCCAAAAGGTACACAATTAAGAAACTATACCAGGCATCCTTCCACATGCTCACAAATCCAATGATTTGCTTACTGAAAGTGTATTGACTCGTATGCCTCTCACATCATTTGCTCGACTCTAGTATTACACAGAAGGACACATATACACATAACCTCAAAGCTCTGCTATTTTAAAATCCCAAAAGGCCACTGGATTTGAGTTGGTGGATATTGAATAAATTTGGGTGAAGGGGAGGCAGAGAGCAAGTGAGAGCATTTTAACTGTCAAGCAAGCCACCCATATGAGGCACTGAGACTAGGCTGGACACCTTCCAGGAGTATCAGGATTGCAATCTTACAATCTTAGAGGACACATTGTTTGCCAAGCTTAGTGTCCTAATGAAGGGGTGAAGCTTTTGCTCTTGGTTCCTGTCCAGAATTACCTCAGTTACAGTTTTGCTTATGTCTTAAGATTTTAATCCCTTTAAAAATTACTATGAGACATTTGTGGTATACTGGGATGGGATGCTTCTAAGAATGGTATTCATGAGGACACCAGATGACTAAACATTAGGAAAGGGGTACAGAGAAGGGAGAAGGTGGGAGGAAGAGGAAAATAATTTAATTTCTAGGGGTAGCTTTGCTTTCCCATAAGCAAATGTTATCTATCACATAACTACATTTGAAATAGTTTCTCATGAATAAATTAAGTATTTCTTTTATTCTATGGTAATTATGATAATGTAAACTCCAATAATTTGCTGTTTTTATCTAAACTCATACTGGATCCAGAAGCCTCCCCATCCCCTAGTTGCCCTAATTCTTATAAATGATCTTCAGTTGGCATAAGTGAAAATGAAAGTCTCATGAAAAATACTTAATGTGAGTATTATGCATTCTGGCATCTTCTTTTTCTATTCACCTAACTTTGAAGTCCTCTTTATTTTGATCCCGTGAGCTTTTTGTGCTGTTCTCCTGTCATATTGTACTGTAAGATTCTCCTGCTCATGTCTATAAATTCTTAGCACTTTTCTTCTTCTTTCCTTTGTTTACCTGTTCTTCTACCAAGAATGTTCTCTCTCCCAAATGTTTGAAAGTTCTGATTTACCTGTGGGTTCCTGCTGGGCACACTCTCTTTCTCCTCTAGGCAAGCTTAGTGGTAGTAAAAGCAAGCATCAGTCCTTGCCAAGGCATGTTAATCTTTTAAGGCTGTTAATAGTTTCTGTGTTATTTTATACTTAATTGTTTTTTTTTTTGTTTCTCCGTGACTCCATTAGATTATGTGTGTGTGTATGATTCATCTTTGCTTCTGCCAGAGCTCCTAGCCTAAATTCTATGTGCAGAAATGGACCCAGCAAAGGTATAGCATAAACATTCATATGTTCATTTGTGTGTGCATTCATTTATTTATGTATTCATCCAATGGATGATACATACTTAAGGGACTTAGTCTTAATGGATAATGTCCATTGAATGAATACATAAATAAATGAATGCACAAACAAATAAAGATATGAATGTTTATGCTATACTTTTGCTGGGTCCAATTCTGCTTTTCTATCCAGCCACTTTTAAAGCCAGCTCACAAGTTTGTTTTTACTTGTGGAAAATCATTATGTTCTTTTTCTTTCCTACAAATAGTTCCAGAAGGTACACAGAGGAACTCTTCTTGAGGCCTTAATGAAGCAAGTGGCTATGTTGGAGAAGCCTATGTGGCAAAAGAACAACAGAATAGCTCTAGGGACTGTGGGCATCCTATGAAACCCAAGGGTGGCCTCTAGCCAACAGCCAGAAAAGAATTTGGGATGTTCAGTCATATAGTTGCAAAGAAATGAATTCTGCCAACATCCTTAATGAGCTTGCAAGTGAATTCTTCCCCTGTTGAGTTTTCAGTTGAAAGTGCATCCTGTCTATAAAAATTGAAAATAAAATAAATTAAAAGAAGAGAATGTATCCTGACCAACACCTTGATTACAGAGTTGTGAGATCCTGAGCAGAAGACCCAGTTAGCTATACATGAAATAAACTGATAATAATTTTTGTATTGTTTTAAACAGCTAAGATTGGGGGAATTTGTTATACAGTAATAGAAAATTAATATAATGCTTTTGGTCATCTACATGATATAGGAATTGTGTCTTCAGACTTGTGTTTTGTAGCTGACAACATCCTAACTGATACCCTCACCTAAGGATTATAGTGTCCCAAGGCAGGAGGAAGAGGAGGGACTGTATCTTCTCACATGTCTCTTTTTCTAAAACAAAGAAACCATTTTCCAGAGCTACTCCTTCCTAACTAGCAGTTTTGACCTTCCATTTATTGCCCAGAATTGCACCTCATTCTCATTCCTGAACTGGCCACTACTAAAAAGGAATGCTAATATCCTGATCACCTTGGATTCATCCAGAATTATCCCCTGGGCCTGGAGAGAGTCCAGCTACTTCTGTTACATGTTACTATTTGCAAGTTGAACAAAACTAGGGTTTTGGTAGCAAGAAAAAAGGAGTAGGTGATGATGTGCGTAGACAATTACGATGTCTGCATCAGAAAGAACAATGTGGTTCCAGTTTTCCGTTCGTAAAAGTAGGGACCTAGATTAGTTCAAGTTCTGTAGAAAGATCTGAACATTGATGGTTTCTTCCTGGAGCAACTATCAATGATAGACACCTGGACTTCTCTGTGGATCCCAAAATCAAGCCCACACTATTAAACCCTGACACCAGACTGACCCCTGTGCCCCCAGGCTCTAAAAGACCCTGGATCCGGACCAATTCCAGCAGACCCCAGTGCCAGTATGGCCTCTTACATGCTCAGGTGCCAGGACTACACCTGAAAATTGCAGACCCATGCACCCCTGCGAATCCGAACTCAGATTGGTCCCCATGGTTCCAGGCAACAGACCTACCCTCTTGGACGCAGGATCAAAGGCTGCCCCAGCACCAGCTCAGCTCCTATGAATCCAGGCTTTAGGCAGGGCCCCACAGATACAGGCTCCAATACCCCTCTCTTCCAGCAACCTAGCACCCAGGCCCACCACCATAAACTACAGTCCTGAGCCTGCCTGCGTAGACCCAAACGCCAGGCATGTCGCAGTGGAACCAGGCAGTCTACTGATGATAAAAATTATAAATTATACAGTGTTATATGTCAATTCTACTCAATAAAGCTGGGAGATAAATAAATAAAACAGAAAAAATAATTTAAAAAAATTAAAAATTAAAAGAAAGCTTTCTGCACCAAGGTAAGATTCAGGGATAATTGTCAAAAGAATAGTTTCACTCAGGGCAAAGTTTCACTACCGACAACACTAGCATTGTTGATGGGATTGGTTTGCCTAGGACAGTCCTAGTTTTCCCTTATGTTCCAGTGCAATTATAATTACTTCCTCTTAAACACTTTTTATTCTGATTTGGATGATGAACTATATGATAATCCTAACTCTTGTTCCTGATAAGGTGTGATCAGAGATTTCCTATGACTACTTCTCTTTTTAAAAGACATTTAAGGTTCTGGACTGCTCCCATGTGAACTTCATAGTCCACATATTAGTTCTGGATACTACATAGAAGTTACAGTTCTTTTTGGTTTTGTTTTTGTTTTTTTGGTGGAATATTAGGACCATGTAGAAAATTTTATTTTTACCAGCTATAATCTTCATTAATAACTACAATTCTACATTTAGATATACATCTTTAATTGTTTTCCCCCAAATTCAAATGCAGATACCCTTGGCCCAGAAGAAGTTAATTAGAATTAAAATTAGGTTAGATAGGAACTTCAAGTCAGTTAGACCTATTGAATAAAAAATGATTCCTTATTTTTAGATATTTATCATTCTTTCTCAATTATGAAATGATTTCTATGGGGTACAGGCCATTCATGGGAGTGAAGTCTTTCATGAAATCTAGGAAAATTCTATATCACTGATGCAATTCAAATGAAAGTAATTCAAAGTGAATTTACAGTATTATTGAAAGTGTAAATGCAAACAAGGTGATTTATCATCTTTCCACAAATAATTTAGACTGAAACTGTTGATATATTAACCTAGACATTATCTTACATTTCCTGAGAACTGACATTGACTAAGGATCCTTTTGATCAGAGTATATAAGAAAGGAACTAAAAAAAAAAAAATTTCGATAAAGCGAAAAGCAATATGGACATTATTTATTTATTTCACAGCAAAATACAGTATAACTGGCAAAGTGTTGAAGCTGATAACTATTCATCGTTAGGTAACTGATTTATACATTACAGACCAACACAAGTTTCTGCTCTCCTGTCATTACATTTTACTATAATTATATCATTATGCATATAAACTTAGAAATTATCATACTCCAAAAATGATTTAACAGCACATTTTATGCATCTTAATAATCACAGACTCAGACTCTTAATCTTTTCATAAACAGGGATATTAAATTCTACCCTTGTTCTGAACTTCATAATGCTTTTCATAGAAGATTACCATCTCTTTGTCTCCAACATTTCACATGCCTCGAAAACCTATGTATGGAATGGAAGGTGGACATTTAGGGGTACTGTAGGTCATAAAATTTGCTTCAATTTTTCTTAATCCTAAATAAGCCTCATTTTCCAGTCTCAGTTTAAGAGGAAAAAATATATCATCTTCTACTACTAAAGTACTAAAACTAGAAATTTTCCTTAAAAGATATTTTAAATATAGAATGATTGCAAAACATTAGGCTTTTCCTTTAGTGTAAACGCCATAGGCAGCACATGACCCTGTGCCTGCTCTGACCTCTGTGCATTTCCTGAATAAACATCTAGAGTTTGATATTCTATCATAAGCATGTAACTCATCACCTTAAAGGCATGATTAAACTAGAGAAACACAAAAGCCATTGGTACAAACTACAGGCATATAAGCGCAACAAAGGGAAATTTTCTGTCAAAGCAGTACCAAATTAATTTGCCCCTCCATACTTAATCATGCATGATAGGTTTTATTGCTGCTTCTATCATCTTACTTTTATTAAGACTGCTATCAAACTCAAAATCCAATGATTTTATTAGCACAGGTGCCTAACAAATAAAAAGCAAAACATATTTTTGCATAGAAATTTAGAGTTATACCTAATGACTTAATTTTTATTTTTGTCATTAAAGTTAGACTACAAAGGTAGGAAAATCTTATGGCAAATATCTTAATGTCTTTAAAAAGCAAACAAATATTATTAATATTGGTATATGTTCCTACTATTACTCTGTTCCACAATAGCTCTTTTAAAAAAAATGTCCCCCAAAGCCTCATTTGACATAAGTTTTAGAGAACCACCTGTGTGAAAACACAAAGACCAAGTATGCATAATACATACATTTAAAGTGACAATAATCAGAAGGTTAAAATGACCATGGAGTGAAGCCAAACTTAACACAGAGAACATTGCTCAATTTGCTCTTTTGTGCTCAGAAATTCAGTGACTTAAGACAAGACTCCCAAAGCACAAACAAGTGTCTTGGAAGAATTTTTCCCCACCTGTGTGAACTCCACCAACATTTCCCCTAAGTCACCATAAATAACTATATGTTAAAAAACAAAAATAAAAATAAATACAACAAAAAAGTGCTTCTTATGCACAAGCAACTTTAAGACAAGATCAAAGATACAACCACAGAACACATAGGAGTAACCTAAATAAGGAAAGTCTTAAAAAATGTACTATAAGAAGGGTTTTTCTGGTGTTATCTTCTAGAATTTTTGTAGTTTTAGGTCTTAGGTTTAAGTCCTAGCTCCATCTTGAGTTGATTTTTGTATAAGGTGAGAGATGAGGATCCAGTTTCATTCTCCTACATGTGGTTAGCCAATTATCCCAGCACCATTTGCTGAATAGAGTGTCCTTTCCCCACTTTATGTTTTTGTTTGCTTTTTCAAAGATCAGTTGGGTATAAGTATTTGGGTCTATTGCAGGGTTCTCTATTCTGCTCCATCAGTATATGAGCCTATTTTTATACCAGTACCATGCTGTTTTGGTGACTATGGGCTTATAGTATAGCTTGAAATCAGGCAATGTGATAGCTACAGATTTGTTGTTTTTGTTTAGTCTTGCTTTGGCTATGCAGGCTTTTTTTTTTTTTTTTTTTTTTTTTTTTTTTTTTTTTTTGGTTTCATATAAATTTTAGGATTGTTTTTGCTAGTTCTGTGAAGAATGATAGTGGTATTTTGATGTAAATTGCACTGAATTGCATACTGCTTTTGGCAATATGGTCACATTCACAATATTGATTCTACCCATCCATGAGCATAGAATGTGTTTCCATTTGTTTGTGTCATCTATGATTTCATTCAGCTGTGTTTTATAGTTTTCCTTGTAGAGGTCTTTCACCTCATGGTTAGGCAAGGATTACATGACCAAGAACCCAAAAGTTAGTGCAAATAAAAACAGAGATAATTAGCTGGGACTCGAGTAAGCTAAAGAGCTTTTGCACAGCAAAAGGAACAGTCAGCAGAGTAAACAGACAATCCACAAAATGGGAGAAAATCTTCATTCACAATCTATACATCTGACAAAAAACTAATATCCAGAATCTGCAAATAACTCAAACAAATCAGCAGGGAAAAAACAATCAAACTCACCAAAAAGCGGACTAAGGGCATGAAAACATTTCTTAAAAGAAAATGTACAAATGGCCAATAAACATGAAAAAATGCTCTACGTCACTAATGATCAGGGAAATGCAAATCAAAACCACAATGTGATACCACCTTACTCCTGCAAGAATGGCCATAA
Source organism: Papio anubis (assembly GCF_008728515.1). Classification (NCBI taxonomy): domain Eukaryota; kingdom Metazoa; phylum Chordata; class Mammalia; order Primates; family Cercopithecidae; genus Papio; species Papio anubis. The sequence goes on from NC_044981.1 coordinate 49,549,168, forward strand.
TAAAAAAAAAAAATTTAAATGCATGTTGACATGGACTCGGTGAACAGGGAACACTTCTACACTGCCATGGGAATGTAAACTAGTACAACCACTGTGAAAAACAGTGTGGAGATTCCTTAAAGAAATAAAAGTAGAACTACCATTTGATCTAGAAATCCCACTACTGGGTGTTTACCCAGAGGAAAAGAAGTCGTTATACGAAAAAGATACTTGTGCATGCATGTTTATATCAGCACAATTCACAATTGCAAAAATATGGAACCAACACAAATGCCCATCAATCAACAAGTGGATAAAGAAACAGTGGTATATATGTGATGGAATATTACTCAGCAATAAAAAGGAATGAATTATTGTCATTCACAGCAACCTGGATGAGATTGGAGACTATTATTCTAAGTGAAGTAACTCAGGAATGGAAAACCAAACATTTTGTGTTCTCACTCATAAGTGGGAGCTAAGCTATGAGGATGCAAAGACATAAGAATGATACAATGGACTTTGTGGACTCAGTTGGGAAAGGGTGGGAAGTGTGTAAGGGATAAAATGTATAAATTGGGTGTAGTGTATACTGCTCAGGCGATGGGTGCACTAAAATCTCAAAAATCACCACTAAAGAACTTATTCATGTAACCAAACACTACCTGTTCCCTAATAACCTATGAAAATAAAAAATTTATATATATATATATGTGTGTGTGTGTGTGTATACTATATGAATGAAAGTCTAAAATCCTATCAAAAGATGTAACTGGAAAATGCAAAGTTATATTTTGTTCCAAACATTCTGGAGATTACTAAGAAATATCATCTGAGGCAACTGTTCTCCTCTTCTCCCTCATTTTTTACCTTTACCCTCACCCACCTCCATCTCCTTCATTGCTCTTTTTCCCCATCATGGTTGTTGATTACTTACAATCTCACTTAGAAATAAAGCAAAAGCACACAAAGCCATAGAAACAACACGGTAGTCAAAGAATAGTGTCACAAGATCTTAGGCCAAACCCGTGTCTTCTCATCAGGACCAGAGAAAACCTAACTTGTCTTCCAGCCTCCAATGTTGCCATTGTCCCTTCACCCACTTCTCTTTCTCACATAATTGATAATTCAAAAATGTCTACCACATCATCTTCCTTTCCTGTTTCAACTTTCCAATATATTACCTTTACTTCTAGAATGAAATTTAAAAGTTGTACCTGCTCTCACCTCTGCCTCTTTTTCTGACTTCATGTTTTATTCATCTTCCCAGCTGTCACTGGGTTTTACCAATCCTGGGTTCCTTGATGTTTCTTGAATACACTGTGCATATAAACACATAAGGGCTCTTCTCTCTGCTTTGAACACTCTTCACCCATACATTTGTATGAATTAACTTGATTTAGGTCTTGGCTCAAATGGTATTTCTTTACAGAGGACTTTCCTGACCACTCTCCTAAAATGGTGCGCTCTCCCCAGAAATCTTTGCCCCTTTACCCAGTTTTATTTTTCTCCTTAGCATTACCTGACATTTGTAAATATTTATGTATTTGTTGTTTGACTCTTCCATTAGAGTGTAAATTCCAAGACGGTAGGGATTTTATCTTACTTAGTTTTGCATACACAGCATCTAGAACAGTGTCCGGCATAAAGTTAGTGTTCACTTAATACACATTGAATGAATAATGTCAAAGGCAACTATGTAACTGCACGTGGGATGACCAGTGCTAGCTCCCAGGTAGTCACTGTGCACTTGGAATTGCCAGAGAAGTCCTCAAAGGAGGAATCACACTTAGAGTTGGATGGGAAGAGTGGGTAGGTAACATTTACCAATCAACTGATCTCTAATAACAGATTAATACCCTGAAGTTGTGGGGCACTACTGAAATGAAAAATCATTAGGCATGTCATAGACTACCCTTTGGAAGGGTTCTACATCTTAGCACCTATTTTGGCCAAGTTCAGGACAACATACTTAAGTAAAAAAAGCAAAATGAAATGAGTGTTTGGGAACACATGCTGTCTTAAATTTGTAAATTATTTGCTGGCTGGAGTCACTGATGGCTAAGCTTGCACATGAGGATGTTGGCAGTGCAGTAGGCTGTACTTGAAATGTTTCAGGGAAGCAGGCCCTGAAACAAAGCCTGTGGCAGGGGCAAGTGTTGTTCTTTGAATAATGAATACTTTCTTTGAATAACAAGTTTAGAGGGAATTTGGATTACTTTTAAAAACAGTTGTAATACCAAACCAACCAAACTGGAAAGGGCCCATGATGTCCCTTGGCTTCTTTATGGGAGGGCTAGAAAGCTGGCCTGGCATCCATGGACAGTGTCTCTGGGGGCATGGCAGGGTGGGCTCCTTGGAAGACAAGCTAAGGTGGAGTATGTTTATATTCTAGACTTTATATTCACTCTCATTGTAGAAGTCAAGCTTCCAGTCCTGCTTGTCATTGCAGGAATATGTACCTTCATTATGCTCAATACTCCATTGAAAACCAACACTTTTGGAGGAATGTGCATTGAGTTTGGGAGATAGAGTAATAGAGCAGAAAGTGCACAGATGCCTGGATCAGGCTGGCCTGCCTTCATACTTCAACTTAAATGTAATAGCTGTGTGATCTTGGAAAAGTTGCTTAACTTTTGGTAGTCTCAAATTTAATATGTTATTCAAAAAAGGGGACTATTGTAAGAATTAAATACCTAGCAGAGTACTTGAACCATGGTAGAAATTCATGATATATAGTAGTAAAATTATCAATAGCCATTTTTATTAAGCAACTACTATGAACAAGACACCAAAATGTATTTTATAATTTATTACCTCAATTAATCCTAATCTAATGACAGTGCTATAAAATAAGTACAACTATTAGCTTCACTTAACAAACTTAACAGGTCTGGAAACTGAGATTTCAAAAAGGTTAGTTTTTCCAAGTTCACAAAGATTATAAGTGGTAAAACCTGGGTCTAAATCCAAGCAGTATGACTGAGATTGAAACTGCTTTCAGTCGCTCTTAAACTTCCTTTCAAAATAATAGGAAATTTGTAATAATAATAATAATGTGGTATAACGTTATTCTTTAAGCACAATGGTTTGATCGTATGACAAAATAAAAGGAAAAGAATTCATTTAACAACTGGAATTTATTGAGTTACTTCTATGCTCCAGGTGCTGTGTACATTCTCTCTCTCTCTCTCTCTCTCTCTCTCTATATATATATATATGTGTATATATGTGTGTGTGTGTGTGTGTGTGTGTGTGTATTCTCAATCTTCAGAATGCTGAGGTGGATATTATTATTCTGTATTTTACAAATCATGAAGCTGAGGCTTATAGAGAGGTTGAAAGCACTTGCTTCAAGTCATTATGCAACTAAGAGCCAGAATTAGAATCTTAAGCTCATGAGAAGCAACGGGACAGAGAGAACAGCAGAGTTGAAACCTGAAGAGAAGCGAGACATGACTAGATGTGTGGGAAGAAAAATAGTTAAGGTTAGTGATCAAGGGCATTGAATGCTTTGTTATGAACCTCAGTCTTTATCTTAAGTAATAGTTTGGAAACAGGGAACTAGCATGATCAAATCAGACATTTTACAAAGATCTCTCTGACATCAAGGTAATAGATTGACTTAGGTAGCTCATGTGGCCCAGAAATATGGCAGAAACTGTCTTGATTCCTACCAATGCCATTTCCTCCTTCTGGGCACTAGGGAAGACCAAATTTCCCAACTTCCCTTGTGGTTACGTTGAGCCCGTGTGACTGAGGGACTACTTCCAGGTCTGACCATACACCACCCTGGACAATCTTCTACACTCTTGTTTCTCTTTTCCAATGACAATGGTAAATCCCTGATTCATCACTTGGAAAGAGACTCTCAGAAGAACCAACAACCTTCACTGCTCCTTGCAATATTAATTTAAACAAAGGAAACAAAAAAATTCATATTAAGACACTAAAATCTGGTGGTTTATTTGTTGTATCCAATCCTTTTCTTTTCTAGCCTATCCTGACTAATATTCTGTATTCTCCCCATTGGAGGGAAAGCAGATTCTATAGAGTGCATGGGCAATAGAATTAGGAAATGGGAAAGGATTATCTCCCTTGGAAAACTAAGGTTGAGCACACACAATCTTGCATCATTCTATTTTTTCAGGATAGGCAGTTTTTGGTTCTAGAAATTTTGTAGGTGTTTCCTAAGAGCAAAGTTCTTTGATTCTGCCAGTGTCATAGCCAGCATTCAAGATGGCCTTCGTTAGTGCTTGCTTCCTGGTATTCATGCCTTTGTGTAGCTGTCTTTCACATTGAATCAGAGCTGACCTGTGTGACCAAGGAAATATTGTGAAAATGATAGTATGTGACTCCAGATAATACTATGCATTGCAGCTTCTACTTTGGTTTCTTATTTACTTTAGGAAAAACTAGGTACTATCCCAGTGAAGGCATTCCAGCAGTCCCATGGGGAAGCCCATGTAAAAATGAAGGCCTTCTGCCAATATCCAGCGCCAGCTTACCAGTCTCACAGTGAGCTACATTGGAAGAGGATCCTCTAGCCTCAGCCATGCCTTCAGTTCACTCTAGCCTCCAGCCTCTTGAGGTATCCAGCTGAGCTCCTAGATGTTGTAGAGCAAAGATAGCCATCTCCATTGTGCCCATTTTGAATTCATGACATATGGAAACCAAGAGAAATAATAACTGAATATTGTTGTTATAAATAACTAAGTTTTGGAGCAGTTTTTCATGCTGCAGTAGACTAATACAGCCACCAAAGAAGCTCAGAATGGAATTAGAGAAGACTCACAGTAAAATTCCTGTGCACAAAGTGACTGTGGAGTAGGCTTGTCTGTTCCCTCGTATGGCCTTCTCGATTCTATGATAGTTCTTTGGCAGAGCTGTGACTACTTTTCCTCTTGTTATAGTACCTGGATCTAGGAGCAACCACAGTAGTTACTGCTCATGCCCTTTAACTGGGGAAAGAACCTAGGGGCACCTTCTCCCTTTTGAATGATGAGATATCCAAGTGGCATGTCAAGACATTTCCTTTAAGATGTGATGTCATTTCACTCCTAATTTGAATGATCTTCAAAATCAAATGCGATTAGATAGTGTTATCCTGGTTTAGACATGTGTTTCTTGTAACTGATTGAACTAAGATTCCTTTCTATGGGGGCAGGTTGACAATTATCCTGGTCAGTCCATTTTTTTCTCTTTTAAAAGCTGCAATTAAGCAGTTTTACAGTGAAAACATTACTGGATCCAAAGTTAAATGACGTGGCCTCAAGCTGTGACTTTATCTCTAAGTAGCTGGATAGCCTGGGAGAAATAACTGAATATTTTTTATCCACAAAATTCAGTTGATGCTGATGATGCCTAAATACAAAACAACAAGAATGTCGTAAAAGTTGATAATATACTGAGACTGTTTTGGTAAAGTATAAAATGTTACATCAATATTGCATTTAAAGGTTACATGCAAAGTGTTTGTACTGGCTCAAGCACTATTCTAAGCTTAGGAAATACGGCAACAAATAAGTCAGAGGTCATGCCCTCATAGAGATTACATTCTACTGGAGGTAAAGTGTATTAGTTTTCTATTGTCACCATAAGAAACTATTACAAGCTTAGTTACTTACGACATATACATTTATTATTTTACAATTTGGTATGTTAGAAATTCAACATGGATCTCACCTGGCTAAAATCAAGGTGTCAGCAAAGCTGCTTTCCTTTCAGGGGGTTCTAGGCGAGAATCGTTTTTCTTGCTTCTTCCAGCTTCTAAGAGGCTGCCTACATTCCTCAGCTCATGGCCTTCTACATCCATCTTCAAAGTTAGCATCATTGCATGTCTCTGATCAGACTTCCATAGTCACATTTCCCTTTTGTTCTTCTCTTCTGTCTCTCTCTTCTACTTTTTGCGATTACATTGGGAATACCTGCATAATCATAGTAATCTTCCCATCTTAAGATCCTTAAGGTGTAATTTTGCTACACCTTTTGCTATGTAAGGGAACATACGCACAGGTTCTGGGAATCAGAGCATGGACATCTTTAGGGGCAATTATTCTGCCTACCACATAAAGTACACTTTATTTTGAATAGAAATGCTCTAAATGACTACTTGCTTTTCAGTTTATATTAATATAGCCCAAACCATATGCCATATCTCATGATTTTATTCTTGTCATTTTGTTTTTGTACCCTAGGCTTATGTCTGACTTACAAGGCAAATTAGATTTTGACTAAGAAATTTATTCCTTCCCAATTCTGTCTAGGATTTTTGCAGTTGTTTTTCTCCTTAAACTATTGGGAGGTGGTAGTGAAAAAGAACCTGATAGCCAGAGGAGAAAACTCGAATCCATTTATTATTTCTATATAAGGCCTGTGTGCATGAGATCTCATTCATTAACCTGAATCGGGACCGGTGTTGAAATCTCATTGCTGAGATGTGATTCTATGACCCTGAGGAATGAATTTAGTTTTGAATGGACAAGAACATCAGTGGCACTCACTGTCTATTTCTGGCATATTAAATCAAGATTTTCAGAGTGCCAGAATCTGTTATAACTTGGATTGAAATATGACAACCTGTCAAAAAAATTTCTACGACTGATAACGTCCCCTTGAGGTTAATAGATAAAATTATATGATGGCATAATTTGTGTAATAGAATTCCTAAATTATTTGTCATAGAGTCACAGGGGTGGGAGGGATTTTATAAATTTGTAGTCCAATATGACTGCACCGCTGTGTAATACTTGGTCTCTTACACTTGAAACATAATTACAAAAATGTATTGAGACACTTTTCAAATAAATTCAACTTGATGAGAGTTTTTAGATAATCAACAATATGTGACATATACTGCTAGGTGCTATGGTGGGTATATTAGAGAAATAAGAGATGGCTCCTACTCTCCGTGAGTTTAAACGCTCGTTGCTGTAACATGATGTAAACACAGAAAATAACTGAAGAACATAAGTCAATAGACTCTAGCCTGTTAGAGACCAGTTAACTCTGAAAGCTCAGTGGATTCTGAATACTGTGGGAAAGACTGAAGCAATGTGTAGGGACTCAAATAAGGCATTGAAAAATAAGAAGCAGGACATTGTAGGTGGATGGAGCTTTATGAGCAAAGTCCCCAAGATCATAATGAGAATGTGATGCACGGAATACATTAAGGTTATCGAGCTGGAACAAAGGGGAGGAAGGCGTGAAATATAAGTCTGGGTAGCATTTGGGCATATCTATTTGTGCCTATAATCGTTTGTGTGTGTGTGCTTGTGTGTCTTTGCAACATACACAGCTCAGTGCTGTGCTGTGGCATAGCCACAGAAAATGTACAATGCTAATGGAGACCGTAATAATGGGAGTTTTTATTGAGTGTGTGCCAGGCATTTACATGCAGTATCTTCTTTCATCCTCACAGCAACCATATGAAGTATTTTATTTTATTTTATTTTATTTTATTTTATTTTTATTTTATTTATTTTATTTTTGAGACGGAGTCTCGCTTCTGTCGCTTCAGGCTGGAGTGTAGTGGCCGGATCTCGCTCATCAAGAAGCTCACCTCGGTTCCAGCCATTCTTCCTGCCTCAGCCTCCCCGAGTAGCTGGGACTCACAGGCGCCCCACCTCACCGGCTAATTTTTTTGTATTTTTAGTAGAGACGGGGTTTCACTGTGTTAGCCAGGATGGTCTCCGTCTCCTGACCTCCTTGATCCGCCAGCCTCGGCCTTCCAAAGTGCTGGGATTACAGGTGTGAGCCTCCGTGCCCGGTCAAAGTATTTTTAATATCTTAGTTTTACAGTTGAAAAAGCTGAAGCTCAGAAATGAAGGATCCCATGGTCACATGATCACACAACTAGTAAGCGACAAAGCTGGGCTTCTAATTCACTTTATTGGCCTTAGGAGAACCCATTTCCTCAAAACAGTGCAAATTATTGGCAATACAGCAATATAGTCTGCAGTGCTTTTTTGTTTGGTTGGTTCAGAGGCTTTTGGTAAAAGGGAATAATATCAACAAACTCAGGAAATGTTGTTGGTTCTTATAAAATTTTCCTCAGAATGTTATCGGCTGGTAGCAATTAGGGGTAAACTCTCATAATTAAAGAGAAAACATTTTCCATATCTGATTATTTGAGTAAAAATTTGAAAATTCATCATAGATACCCTCCTTTAGTGCAAGAAGTGTCTCACTTTGCAGTTTCAAGAACAACTTCCTTTTTTACTCAGTTAAACTATCTTAAAAGATAGCCTAGTGTAAACACTCTTTTGTACTTTGCATTTTTAAAATTTTAACTCAACCGTGTATCTTAGAAATCACATTGCATAAATTCGTAGAGATCTTCCCCCTCCTCCTTTTCTTTTTTAAACAGATAGTGCTCCATTGTGTGAAAAATGCATCGTGGTTGTTTTTAACCACTATTCTATATTTGGGAATCTATATTGTATCCAGTATTATGCAATTCAAAACAATGATGAAAGAAATAGCCTTCTGCATTCACATTTTTATATTTGGAGAGGTGTATCAGTGTAATTTCCTAGTTTTGATAGACATTGCCAATTCAACCTCCACAGAGTTGTATCAATTTGCATTTCCTCATATGTAAAAGTGTCTGTTTCCTAACTCACTAATAGAACGTGTTGTCAAGTTTTTAAACTTTTCCAATCTGATAGGTGATAAATAGTATCTCAGAGGAGCTTTATATTGCATTGCTCTTACCATGAGTGATATGAAACATCTTTTTCAAATGATTAAGATCTAATTTTTATCTTTTGGGGTAAATTATCTATTCATATATTTTGCCCACGATTTGGATCTTTATTCCTTCAAGTTTTAAGATACATGCACACATATAGACACCTACACAGACCTATATATGGGATGTATTCACATGTATATAAATACATACATATATATGCAAGATTAGCTCTTTGTGATAAATGTTACAAATATTTTCTACTGGTTTGTCATTGAATTTGAATTTGCTTATGGTGTTTTCTGTCATGCAAAGCTATTTTTTTAATGTTTATTTAATCAAATGAATCACTCTTTTATTGGCTCTTTTCTTTTATCTGGATTTTGACTTACCAAATAAGTCTTTATCTAACTATATCTTTGCCCCAGTGATTTGAGGTGCCACCTGAATTATCTTCTCCATTCCCATAGGTAATTGTCTGTTTCTGGAATTTCTTTTCTACTGTTTTATCTGACTACTCATGTGCCAGTGCTATGCTGTTTCAATAATAGATACTTTAATATGTATTTAATAACAGGTAAAATTCATCCTCATGCAGTTTTTACTTCACAGTGTTTTCCTAGCTATCTGTGCATGTTTATTTTTCCATATAAAATTTTATATCAACATATCTAGCTAAAAAAAAAGATTGTTAAGGTTTTTTATACTAAATATTTTTGCATTAAACTTATAAATTAACTTAGGGAGAACTAATATCTTTATACTATGGAATCTTCCTACACAAGATAAAGAAATGTCTTTCCAATTGTTTAAGTCTACTTCTATGGCCTTCAGGATGTATTTTAAAGTTTTTATTATATAGGTTTTGCATATTTCTTGTTAAGTATGTTATTAAATTATTGAAAATGTGGTTTTCTCCACTACTGTGTCCTCTACTTACTATTTGTGTATATTTAGGTTGTTAATTTCTGTATGTTTATTTTTTATCCTTTTACCTTACTTAATTATTTCACTGTTATACGTCATTCTTTGATACGCTAGGCTTTTCCACTTACTATCATATCATCCTCAAAAGATGATACTCTTCTTTTTACCCCCATCTCTAATTCATATGTCTCCAGTTGATTTCTTTTTTCTAAGTGCATTGGCAAATGCCTCCCATAAAATGTTAAACAGTAGTGAAGATGGTGAGCATTCTTAACCTCTTCTTAATTTTGATGGAAATGGATCTCATGTTTTCCCATTAAGTAAGATGCTGGTTTTAGGACTGAGGTATGTGATATGCATGTATTTGTTTTTTTCTTAAGGATGAGAGATGAATTTCATTAAAAACTCTTTCAGCATGTAAACATATTATTATATGATGTTTCTCCTTGTGCTAATTTTTTATTTAGATTGTTGTTTGTTGAGGCTCTGTTGCGAAGTTCTATAGTAGAACTGAATTTCGAGCTTTGTATTAGAACAGAATCAATTCAAAATTCTTTCAATAAAGTGGTCTGGTCAAGCCCATATTTTTCTATAAGCCCTCTATATTTTTAATGCATGTTTTTGCTGAGTGCTATAGTTTTCATAGGAGCCTTCAGTTGATTCAGGGAAATTTTATGGAACATATAGGCATAGTTAATCTTAACTTTCAAATCTTATATATATCTATGAACACTAGTTTTGCTTTGCCTCTTGTCAAGGATTTTATTTTCCCATATTAGTAGCACCCAGAGAATTTGATTTTATAACTCTTCTTCAGAGTAAGTTATTTTCATTTATATTCCTGAAGTTGATCCAGGGCCTAACTCGTTAACTAAAATGGTGATGCTTTGCCAGGTAATATTGCACATAATGAGAGAAAGAGACAAAGGGACAGAGAGAGGGAGAGAGAGAAGCAAAGGTGTATAAAGCAAAGGTGTTTAAAATAGAATTAACATAAAAAGTTTCCAACTATTGATCTTCTAGTGGATTAGGCCCAACATACCATTTTTGAGGTGAATTGCTTCTGTCTGTAACATATATAAATACTTTTAGATACTTGTTAGCAAGCTTATTCCATGTACTGGGGACACTCAATACTCAGAAATTCACTCATTTTTAGCTATGATAAGATTACTGCTCTTCACCCTTGGCCCATGATCAACTCTCAATTTCAGAGAAAGAGTGGGAAGTACAAACATCCCTGAACATTGAGGTCCACTGTGGTCTAGCATTTCTCAGGTCCTGGGAGCTAGTCCTGCTCCATTCCTCTGGAAGTGGAGGGACCCGAACATGAGAATATGAGGAAGTCACCTCTCTCTTGCCATCATTAGGGGCATTTTCTCTTCCCCCAAAGAAAGGAATGGAAAATCAATCAGAGGTCCTGGGTATCATAATAGTTTACCTGTAGCATGTTTTAGAGGTTCTCAAGTACTCACAAATGCATTATCTCATTAAGTAGAATGCTTCAACCATGCTGGAGGCAGTCAGGACAGGTAGTTTTATTTACACGTCTGAAAATAAATAGCTGTATCTTAAAGAGGTGAAGGACAGAGATAGGATGAGAAACCATGTCGAGTGACTAAGCTTCTTTTTTTTTTCTCACTAACCCTTTCTGTCTCTTGAGGCTTTTGCAATATTTGACTTCAATTTTTCAATTTATAGAGTTGACTGACGGTGGGAGGGTGGGGAAGATTAGAAGATTTATACTGTTTTTACCACCTCTAAAACTCTGTTCCTCATAATCACATAAACACACAATACACACACACTTCTCATGAATGCCCCATCCTCTCTATTTGAGCTATATAGTCATCCCTTGATATCCTCCAGGGATTGGTTCCAGGCCCCTTAGAATACTTTTTTAACCCCCTAGTCTCTACTTTAGCCCCAGACAATCTGTCTTCCCTGCTTACAGCCAAAATATTGGCTTTTAAAAACCTAGATATGATCATGTCATTCTGAAGCCCAACCCCTCACTGGCTCATTGTCTTCTGTGCAAACCCAAGTTCTTTAGCTTGGTGAGCCAGGCTGTCCTTGTCTTACTTCTCCTCTTCTCTGAATCTCTACCTCTGCAGATCACTGCGGGTTTCCTTAGCAGGACAGCCTGTGTGTAATGTCTCCATGCCTCTGCTGTGCCACCTCTCTGAGAACAGCACCTGCCTGTGCATTGTGCGATGTTCACTCATCTTAAAGACTCAGCAGATGCCTCTTCTTAGAAGTTTTTTTCTGCTGCTCCCCTATTCAGGTGGAATAGATTATTCAACCTCTGTGCTTCCATTCTGCCCCAAGCAGAATTTCAATTCATTTATAGTATTTTATAGTATGTATTTCTTAACATGTTTCTCTTTGGGACTAGTTTATTTTTTATCTTTATCCTTAAAGTCTAGCACTGTTCCTGACACATAAAATTGGCACTCCAAAATATTCTTGAAATAAATTCAGCCTTTGTTACCTGGTCTCCCTTTATACCAAAGGTAGGCATTTCTGAATGGATTTGCCAGAGCAAGAAGTAAAATCTTCAGTTCGGGAATAAGAGAGAGGGTTGGATCAGAGTGTTTGAGCCCATGATGACTCTGATCTCACTGTACACTTAATAGTAACACTTTTTGATTGGTTCATAGATATTAGACTATCCATGAGTATGTGAAATGCTAGCTTTAACTCTATATTCAAGAATATTATTAGGGTTGACAATAGAAAAATAATAGTAAATAGTTTTATAGTGATTGCTATATGCCAGGTGTTTTTCTTAGTACTTTGCATATTTTGGATTATTTTATCCCTGTAACAATCCCATGATATTATTTACTGGCTATTAGGCCGGGTTTTATGGATAAGAAAAATAAAGCACAGAGAAATTAAGTGCCTTGCCAATGGTCACACAGCCAGTGAGCAGCAGAGCTGAGATGTGAATGCTGGTGACTGGGCCCCAGAGTCTGTGCATTCCCCACTGCGTTCTACTGCCTTTCCAGTAGGCCACATATATACCAAAGGCAAATAATGACAATGATAGTTGACTCATAAAGTTCTGAGAATTAAATAAGAGAGCATTTGTGCAAATTCCAGAGCAGGGTTTGTTATACTGTTGGTGCTCAGTAAACTACTGATGAATTTTAAGAAAGATGCTAAACTCACAGTTCTGTAGATCAATCACAGATATGACAATGCACTTAATTATGAAGAACACTTAATCATGAAATCTTAATTTCCTTAACTTTAGCTCAGCTGAATACTAATTGATTTAGTCCACTACTGTCACGAAATTCATGGATTTGTTAGATCAGTCTAAACAAATAAGTTTATTTTGCCCCAATACATGTTGCAGTTATGTAACTGCAACATTTATTTTCAATTATTTACTGCATTTGAAACCCATTATGGTTCATCAAGAAATGGAGCAAAGGTAAGTATGTAAAGGGACTAAGAAGAATTTTAGGGGCCGTAAAAACCCGAATAGCAGAGGAACGGAGAGTGGCAAGGGAGAGATACAGACAAATATAGCCCTGGCCCATGTTATCCTTCAAACCAAGGGGAGGAATGGAGGAAGATGGACCCAGTATTAACCTCACAACTCCATGGATCCCTTCTATTAGGCCCTTCAGTCACAACTGGATGTCATTAAAATCAGGGAGCTCATCCAGCTGGCATAGGGCAGAATAACAATCATCTACTTATATTCAGAAATTTCTGGAACATACAGAATCTCCTTGCTTATTACTGAAGTCCTCGTCTTTTAGAAATTAAGAAGAATAGAAAAAGAATTATTGCTTATCCAATCTGTAACTGAAGAAAGAGATAAAGGGAGAGAATAAGTCAGGGAGGTTTCCCTTCCTCACCCTAGGTGCACATTTACTGAAAAATTTATCTCTGACTATGAGCCAGTGCTGCAGATCCCCATGTGGGAGATGGCTTCAATTCATTTAAATTTGTCAGGCTGAAGAATCTTGGTGGTTTTTATAGCTGGGGGGGAACAGCAATGGATCTTTATTTTTCTGCTACTCTAAGTAGGCTTATATATGGAGGAAAACAGATTTGAGGGAAAAAATCCAAAGTGCACAAGTTTGATTTATTTTGAACAGAGTACAGATGCCTTAAGATTAAAATATAATCTCAACGTTAGACGGTGTGTGTATGTGTAACGATCATTCACTCTGTGAATGAAAAGTAGAATTTTATGTGAAGGGCTGTTAGAAATTGTTCATAGGTGTCCTGCTTAGCATATTTTCTTGTAAAATCAAATTAGGAGAAGCAATAAATTTTCATTTTTTGGAATTAGTGCACTTAAAAATAAACGAGAATTTATTTCATCATTTTTACACACCTTTTGCCTGTCTGAGGTTGTCCTCATCTCTGTTTCTTCCTTGGTAGTTTTTGGTCTAGTTTGAAGCACCCGTGGCTTTTTCCTACCACCTTCCATTACAGCCAATTCCACAGCCCAATAGACTGTTAAGAAAGTTTGAGGGGTTTTTTTGTGTATGGTTTCTTTCCCTGAAATTTTTCTTCTTCTTCTTTTTTTTTTTTTTTAACTTAACAGTATTTCTCCATCCAGTTATATCTCCCTTTAGTTATGCTTTAGTTATGCCTAAATAATTCTTTCTCCACTTTAGTTTTCATGCCCTTAGGATATTTTAAGCAATCATCATGTCTCTCATCAGCTATGCTTTTAAGCTCGAAATGGCAGCCTTATTTACAGATGATGCTATTTGAAATCCAGTGTTTGTAAATAGAGGTTGGTGATGGTAAGCCTGCTAAAGCACTGGGGAAAGAAAGCTTTTATTTATTTATTTTCATTTACTTATTTGCTCTGCCAAAGGAAAAAAGGACAGAAAAAGTATTTGCTCTGAAAACTGAAGAAGAAAATGTTTGGCTCAGTTCATTCTTTCTGTAATTCCATGGGAATTTTATCACAGAGGAAGAATCTAGCCCTGTCGTATTTCTTTATGAAACACTATTCTGTGTGTATTTTTAAATAATAACTAGAAATACTCTTCAGAGAATGTTAGAAGTAATTCATAAAAAGATCTTAGTGCATCTGAGAGGTGTATGAATTAAGAAAAAAGAAGAAATAGCTGTATATGTGTGTGTGTGTATATACATGTATATTTCTGTAAAGTTAAATTTCATATCAGATTAAATTACTTACATGACCGTTACAATAAAATTTGAGTGATTTATATGTGTTAAGCAATGAAGTGAAAGAAATACAAAAGTCCGGGACCCTGACCTTCAAAAGGATACTGCATTAGAAATGAAAACAGGTAAACAGATAATAAGGATGAAAATACAATAAGCTCTAAAATAAATGATTATTTATTGCATAAAAATTTCATTATCCTATACGTAAAATAAAAAATTCCAAGGAAATAGAATGATTATTAGTCCCACTAATCTACTTTTAAAATTTGGATAGTTACACATTAGATTTTCTAAAGGGGGAAGGTAATGAATTTGTTTAGAGGCATTCAGTTGCAGTTTGTACTGCTATTAGAACTGGAACTTTTATACCTTAAAGTCAATGTAAAATTGTATAACATGGGAAGGAATATCTTAAATATAACACTTAAAATTGGTTCATAATTCAAAGGAAGTTTTAAAATGTTATTTAAAATACAGTGCAGAGAACTAGTCTCATTTACAATCTCATGTTGCATTAAACTGAGTTTGGTGTTATGACCACCAAGTAATCTATATATAGAAACAACCCATTGAAAATGTGAGCAATATTTAGGATTACGTGTACCATACTCCACTCAGATAATCCTGTTTTTAAAGGCTAGATGTTTAAGTACCTATGCCCGCTCCAATTACTTTTTTCAATGTCCTGACCAAAATCTGGTTGCTTTGCCTCTGGGTTGAGCTGACCATTTGTAGGTAAATTATTAATTGATTGATAGGATTATCACAAGATGAATAGAACTCATCATTAAGTTAATTAAAAATAATAGGAAGAAAAAATGGTTGGTCTACTTACTTTGACATCTGTGCATCTAAATCAAAATAACATTTAAATGAATTGGTCACTATGCCGGTTACCAAACTGAAAAAAAAAAAAAAAAAACACATTTTGTTTAATATAATAGAAGCATAGTTTCAGCCCAGTTCAGTCCGATATAATAGCAAACTAAATATCAGCTTTCAAGATGTTTTTACAGATAATATTTTCACAGGCTCAGAGCACTATTTAAGCACTAAGACATCTAGGAAAAAAGTTAGATTCACTTTAATCTGTTTTGCCAAAAATAAGGGAAATTTCCAATCAAATTATTTAATTAAAGGTCTTCGTAATGAAGAGCATTTGGAACATATAAAGTTAAAAAGTAAATTTAAAACTTTGGAAGATGATGTTTAAGACTAGATTAGGCTATTGCTTATTCTTGGACTGATTCTTTAGAATACAATAAGAAAGTGTTCTAAGGTCAGTTTGGGGAATAAAGAACAATTTAAATAGGTTTATTGTCTAAGTTTCTCATCTTAAATAATGAGAATAGCAGTTCATACTTGCAGGATTGGTCCAAGGATATAATGTATAATGTGTATGCGGGGGGCTAGCACATAATAAGCTCTCAATAAACAGTAGCTATAATAATCAGAAATATTTTTCTCAGGTACAATTTTTTGCTTTTTTCTGTAGCCCAGTTTCCTGCTCCATGTCATAAAACTCAGTGCCGTATAAAAATGACTGTAAATTCATATGAGAGGGGAAAGCCTATATGAAAACTGCTGAGAGGCAGACTCTCCTACTGTCAGCATTTACAGTCATCCTAATCCACATAGAAAACCCAGATACAAACACCAAGAATGGGCAGAAAATGGCGTGATGGAGGCAGACACCAGGGGGCTTGTGGTGCTTCTTCCCACCTGGGTGCACTTGCCTGGCTCTAACAGAAACCTTTATGGTGCCTCACACACATCTTCCCTGCCATTGCCGGAAGCTCTACTGTGAGGACAAAAGTGTCCCGTGGTAGCTAGACCATCACTCAGCTGCTGCCATAATTAGTCACCTACAGCAGATTCCAGAATTCTCTGCTCCTGGATTCAGGGGATATGTTGTTAGCCTCTTTGAGCCTGGAGGCAATTAGCAGGAGACCAGAAAAAATGAAGATGATCGCAATCAAATTGTAAAAGCTGAAACCAACTAGAAATGTGAGGTTGAACCTGATATTTTTGAGAGAAAAATACATAATATAATAAGAAAGTGTCTCGCTTGTCTCCTTTTTCTCAACAATTATGAGTAAGTGTGTAATAAAAAGTGTTGCTTTTTACTTTGCCATTCAGTCGTGTTACAGACTGTAGCCCCATTGCACTATTTAAAAAATAACAAGTTATGACCGATTTTCTGAATATAAAAATAGTAAATTTTTAATAAAAAGAGCTAGTAATTGACTAGTCCTAGAGTTAGATTTTGTGCAAAAATAATAATAATCTTTTCTTGGTTTTGATCTCTTAAATTTTACTTTAATGTTCTCAATGAAATGAAGAGAGACAGTAAGAGAAGAAAAGAATTATAATTGAAGAGAAAATATTCTATTTTATTTTTTGAGTTAAAGTATGTTACTTTCACTTAGAATTCCATGTGAACCTTCTTCCACACCCAATCCCACTTACCTATTTTTTTCTATAATAAAAAGAAAGTGATAAATACAACTGAAAGGTGGGGTAATTATCTCACATGGAAGATGGGTGAGAGTACACAGGTAAGCACAACACACAACAACACACACAGAAACCATTATAATGCTGGCTTCTTTTGAAAAAGTACTAGTCAGGAAAAGAGTAAATAGCATAGAGTAGGTTTTGCCCTTTGCGGCTGTGATTAGAGTCCTAATGCTGTGTTGCCTTAAAGCGTGCCAATTTCATTTCTACAGTGAAATACGCTTTAGAGGACAGAAAGAAAGCTGATTATTTAATCAAAGGAAGGAGGAAAGCCAAAATAATCCACTGTACCTCATGAAGGGGTGGGGGTCGGGGGAGGAAAACCTTCTGAAAGCGTTATACTAAAAATGCTTCTTTATTTTAAGTAACAAATAAAATAGCAAAACATTTTTTTCCCATCATAAAAACTGACTTTGATCCCCAGTACAGCTATTGAGTGGAAAATTGAACCACAATATAATTGCTTTCCCTGTGACCGATAAAGTGGTGTAACAAATTTTGTGTTTGAATGATAAAATCAGCAATCGGCCCCTAGCATTTCCCTCTGCCATTCCTCCAAGGACACTCAAGTCCCATCAGGCTTCAGGGCAAGAGAAAGGGTAGAAGAACTAACTGTAAATCTAGTCCAAGTTGTTGCTGGATTTCTCTTGCTTGCTTGCTTGCTTGCTTAAAAATTAAAAAGAAAAAAAAAAAAAAACAATAAAAATGTCTATGTTTGCCTTTAAATGCCTAATATAAATCATTTCCGAACATGGGGAAAAATCTACCCTTCAGTGAAAACTGATTACTGGTATAGAAAAAATCTGAAGCCATACTGAGAAAAATTATTTTACTCAAGAGTAAAATCTTGTTAGAATGGGGAAATTGTCTTAACAGTCCCAGCGACAAATGCCACAGTTGTTTGATACAGAGGCAGCAGCCAGAAAGATGCTGGCCACAGGAAGGAAAACAGGCTGCATTTGTGTGCTCATTATGATAGGATTTAACTGCAAAAAGATCCAGCATGTTCAGTGGAGAAGCACGCAGAGCTTGTCCATCACTGCAGCTGACTTTCCCAGACCATTTGGGATAACGGTCTTAAATGGCAATGACGATGGTAAAGTTCTGTGTAACTTTCCTCAATTTTTTCTTTTTTGACCAATTCTCTAATAGAGGGTAAATTCCAAGTTGCAGGCAGAGCTGCTTGATTATAGTGTTATTGTACCCGGTATAAGGAAAGATAAGAGGGAAAAAGTAACAAGATCTTATTTAAGTGATGTAAGTCCAGCAGATGTTTATATGGGAGCTCATGCTGGACTAAAACTTTTGGTTTGCAAACCCGGACCCAGATTTGGTCCTCTGCAGCTACTCACTGAAGTTCATTTAGGAGAGTTTATTTCTTGGTTAGTGCTTCTGTTTTGACCTGGAGGTATGGGAACATGCAGAGACTTAGATAATGAGAAATATTTTGAAAGAATTTACTCACTTAAATAATGAAAAATATTTTGAAAGATCAACTTCTTCAAACTTTGCAGAAGCTCTTAGTTCTATTTGGTGAGGAATATCTATCTGTGACTCATGTAAGAATGCAGTCCCTGAAAGCAGGCAGCCAGCCTCCAAAGCACTTGGTGCCTGATCTAACAGGGAATCATAACTAGGCAACATTATGAGTAGTTTTGGAAAAATTATTTTATAGTTTTCTGTGCTTTACAAATTCTTCAATGGGTATAGGTTTTGTTTCATCTCTTATATAATCTTTAGGACTTGTTAAGGTGATTTCTTAACTTTAATGTTGGAAATTTTTAACATGAATAAAAGTAGAACAATATCATGATCCTGATGTGGCAATTACCCACTTCAAGAGTTAAAAGTCACATCTGGGCTTGTTGCAGGAACACCCCCACTCCTCAGATTATTCTGAAGCAAAACCAAGACACACTATTGCTTCATATGTAAATATTCCCAGATAATATTTCTAAGAGGCAAGGACTAAAAATATGACCATAATTTTATTGTCACACATAAAATAATTGACAATAAATAATTTCTTATTCTCATCAATACTTAGTCATGGTGTTACTGAATATATTCTCTGTCCCTTGTAGTTTCTGTAAATTTGTAATTGTATAATACAACTCATTAACAGTCTGTTTGCTTGCCATATGTTATGGTTGGTTGGTATATCTCTTCACTCTTTTAAAAGTTCATTTTTAATTTTTTAATATTTTTCAATAAATTTAGTAAATTGTTTTGAGAGTTTCTCACCATTTGGAGTTTGCTGAGTGCATGCTTACAGTGTTGTTGAATATGCCTTGTATTTCCTATAAATCTATGATTAGATCTAGAAGCTTGATCATTTTAGATTTGATTGTTTGGAGGGCAGGAGGAGCAACACGACTTCCTGGGTGTACTTCCATCAGGAGATAACTAGTCTATTTTTGTAGGATCAAAATAGCCACCAATGTTCATTAATTCTATAAGTGTTACCAAATTCAATATTTTAAATATACTAAAAATAGAAATATACTATATGTAATTTTTTTTAATATACTAAAAATTACAAATGTAGCAGTGAATCTCCATTAACTGATTTCCACTAAAAGAATGGTAATGCTAAGAGAAGGCCAAACTGGGGAGGATTCAGGAGAAACTGGTTTAGAGTCAGTCTGGTCTTTGTTCCTCTCATCTGTAAAATGAGAAGATTCTTCCTTAAGGACTGTCTAGAACCTAACACTATAAAAGTACTTGTTTTACTGTAAGAAGTACATATGGCACACCTGCCACCCTTTCATATTGGAGAGGACCACTTACCTCCGAAATACGATAAACCATTAGGAGGCAGAGTGGGCAATACTTTTACCCAAGTTCTCTTAGTGGACGAGGGGAAACAGCCACATCTACATAGTTATTGTTTAGGTGAGCAGATTGAATTGTGAACTGAATCCAGACTCTGGTGAAATCCAGTATTTAAAATGTGCAATTCAATACTGATACTAAATTAGAATTTTCAAAAATAATTATTGATAATGATGCAGGTTAGTGGTTAGAGCCCAAACTGTAGCTCATAATAACTCCAATTTGAATATCCAAACTGTAAGACCTTACAAGCTAAATAGAACTGATGATATCTGCCTCACTGAATGTTATGACCTAAATGTTTGTGTCCTCGGAAAATGCATGTTAAAATTCTAACCATCAAATTGATACTATTAAGAGGAAGGGCCTTTGGAGAGTGATTAGGCCATGATGATAGTGCCCTCAGGAATAGGATAGTGTCCCTATAAAAAAGGCACAGGAGAGACCCCTCCTCCCTTCTACCATGTGAAGACACAACAAGAAGATGCCATCTATGAGTCAGAAAGCAAGCCTTCATCAGATGCCAAATCTTCTTCTTGGCCTCCAGACTGTGAGAAATAAATGTCTGTTGTTTATGAGCCACTCAGTCTAAGCTATTCTGTTATGGAAGTCTGAATGGACTAAGACATGAATATTGCAAAAATTCGATGCAAAAGAATGTGGGTGAAGCAATTAGATCAGTGCCTGGCACTTAGAAAGTACTTCATAAATAGTCACAATTACTGATAATTATAAACATAATTTTCTACAACATGATTGCATGAACATTTTGCTATGTAGGTGGTCAACTTTGAGCTTTTCTAACTGAAACTTTGGTGAATATACAGTATTGCCTGTCATATTAGAATATTAGTAATTACCCTCCTGTGTGTGAAAAAGAAATCTGTTGTTTTCTATTCTTACTTAAGTTCTGCAATTAGGCTGTCCCAAAGCCTTGCTATCCCCAAACAAAAGGGCAAATGAAAAGCAGTGTAATCTGTGGGAAAGCATGTGTCATTTGCCTTTTGTTAGGTGTCCAGGCTTTCACCCTTGTTGCCTCCAGACTATACAGTAGACAGAATGATTCTTTAAAACATATCAGATTATGTTGACTCTGTTCAAATCCTCCACTGGCGCCCTGTAGTGGTCCCTCCAAAAACATGTCCTTTATACTGATGCCTGGAACATGTGATCGTGACCTCATTTGGAAAACAGATCTTCATGGATGTGATTAAGGACTTCATGATGAGATCACCCTGGGTTTAGAGTGAACTCTGAATCTAATGACAGATGTTCTTAGAAAAGCAAAGAAGATTTGGAAGACGCAGAGAAGGTAATGTAAAGACAAAGGCAGAGATCAGAGTGATGGAATGCATCTGCTGGGTTCTCTGAACATTGTAGAAAGTGACTTTTTGGCTCATACTGTCCCTAGTCCCATTTCCTTCCTTCCACAACATTGTCAAACACCAACTGCAAACCTTCTCTCCTCGCCTTTCCCCAGAGACTCACTCACACCCCCCTGAGGCAGGTATGCCAAGGAATACCAAGGATTGCCAGCAGCCCCCCAGAGGCTTAGAGAGAAGCATGGAACAGATTTGCCCTCACAGCCTCCAGAGGAAACCAACCCTGCTGACAACTTCATTTAAGATTTTTGGCCTCCAGAACTGTAAGGGAATATATTTCTGTCGTTTTAAGCCACTGGCTTGTGATAATTTGTTACAACAGCCATAGGAAAGTAATATGTACCTACACAGTTCTTCCCACAAGGGTCCACGTGGTCTGGCTCAGTTTGTCTGTTGGCCCCTGTTTCTCTCTGGCTCTGCACCAGTCACTATGACCTTGCTGTTACTTGGCTGTGCTGGATTTGTTGCCATCTCAAGCCTCTGAACTTCCCCCAGATCTTCACCTGACTGGCTTCCTCTTTTCGTTCAGATCCCTGTTAAATACTAGACCTCAGGGAGATCCTCCTTCGTCATCCTCCTTAAAACGGCCACTTTATTTCCTTACACCATCACTCGCTATTACTTGCACTGCTTTAGTTTTCTGAATAGTGCTCACAACCTCCTGTCAATATACCAGCATTTCCTCATTTCTTAGTTTATCTCATCCCATTAGAATTTTAGACTCCATGGAAACAGGAAGTTTTTCTCTTGTTCAGCACTCCATCTTCAACACATAGAGTAATGTTGGAGCCATAGTAGGCATGTAATTAATATCTGTTGAATAAATAATTTAACCTGAAGCCTAGAAAAATAGGTAATGATTGATATGGGCATAATTTCATTTTGTAGGAAATGCATCTGTGGACTGTATCTCAAGGCTCACATTGTCAATGATCTCAGAACTACATTGCAATAATTGTCATCTGAAAATAACCTGATTCTCTAAAACTGGGTTTGGGAAACCAGTTTTCAAAAGGAAAATCTGGCAAGTTTGCATGCAGGACAGAGTGGTGTGGAAAGGCTCCTTGCAAAGAATGCCTTGATTTTTTCCATCAGGTTCCCTCCTGGGCAGTCCCACAGAACACTGGGTAGCTGTGGTATACCTGCCTCACATGTATCTGAGGGATCCTCTGAGGAAAGATGAGTAGAGAAGGTTTGCAGTTGATGTTTGACAACATGGTAGAAGGAAAGAGATGGGACTAGGGATACTATGAGCCACAATGTCACTTTCTGTGGTGTCTAAGGAACCATGCAGATGCTTTGACAGTTTGGCCACCTCTGATTTAAGTTTAAAAAGGGTATAATGTTTTGAGGGTCACCTTACAGATCACTCGATGCTTGGAGTATTGGAGAACAATATTGCACAATTTGAGTTGCTAAACCCCCCCACTAAGGTTTTAGCCACCAAGAAAAGACAATGGAAGTATGTAGAAATATAGTTAACTTTAAAGATGCTGAAAACTGCTATTAGAAACCACATTACCTTTTAAGTAATTAAGAACTTGAGCCAAGAAACTGGAGGCAAAGTTGAGATAAATGGCAGTGCACCCAGCTGGGCAAGGTGCCTGGTGGGGGACCACAGGGAACAGGCGGAGCTGTGGTTAGTGCTATTTAACATTTTTATTTACAGTCCTGTTGAGGGAACTACAAACACATGTTAGACATGTGCAGATGCTACTGAATTCAGAGTCATTATGAATCAAAGGGAGGACAGAGAAATGAGAGCAATGGGCAGGCAAAGAGAAAATGAAGGTCCACTTGGAAGATCTACAAGAGGAAACAGATGAAGCACTGGAGGCAGTAGTGCTGAAAAGGAAGTCCAATAAGTAGTTCAAGAATGAAGGATTTATATTTCATGTAAAGTACTAAAAAGGCTAATATGGGCTACCAGGATCTCTAAAATCCCCATGTCACATAGAATATGGGTCTTAAAATGCAAGACAGTGGAGAGAAATGGAAAACTTTCTGAATTTGTCTCCAGCCCACGGGTGAGGGTAGGAGGCCAGCTGGCTTTTTCTAGGTTTCTCACCCTGTTAGGCTCCTCAGAAGACACAAACTTGTAGAATTGTTTGATGTCAGGTTAGCCCAATTCCAAGGGTTTGACAAAGTCACTGTATCAAATTGTCCCTTTGATCAACTCAATTGACCCAACTCAGAGTTGTCTAACATGGTTTTTATGGAGGTGAAAAAGAAACAGACCCCTTTATTATTATTATAACAGAAGCATGAAACTTTCCACTCTTACAATTGAATGTTTAAAAAACTAAGTTTGGTACTTAACAGACAGAAGAAAAAGAGGGACAGGAGAAATAATAAAATAAAAGAAGAAGGGGTGCAAAGGATTACAAGTGTATGAGCCCTAGATCACAATTTCAGGATAGTGATGAGAAGATTTGAGGGGTTTTTTCATGTCTAGTGAGGGTACTCTGATCTCAATTAGTGAGAGTTTCTCAGCTTTAGCACTACTCACATTTTCAGGCATATAATTGGGGTGTGCATGCCCTGTGCATTGCAGAATGTTTAGCAGCATCCCCAGCTTCTACCCAGGCAATGTCAGTAGCATATCCCACCCCTGGTCACAGCAACCCAAAATATCTTCAGACATTGCTAAATGTCCCTTGGGGGCAACCACCCTGCACCTCTCTGATTCAGAACCACTGACTAGATGGATGGATTCAGGAGGAGAAATATCCTCCAAATTGGGAAATATTTTTATGGATTTCTAACAGAAAGATCATACCTTTTCTCTACATCTCTATGTAGACTCTATACAGACTTGGGTTGCATAGTCTTTGAAGTTTCAGAAAGGATATAAAGATATTTGGCTGAGTCACTGAGTTTGAGATGTTCTTTTCATTTTATCCCAGACAGGCACGAAATCTGGGAAACTCAATTGCAATACGAGATTTCAGGATCCACTCACAGCTTTCAGGCTTCTAACTTTCTGGCCCTGGGTTGATCCATATTAGGGGGCTGATATATAAGGGGAGACACATGGTGACTTCCATTGGTACATCCTTCACAGAGCAGAATGTTTTTCTGTCCCCTGAGACTTGCTTCGGCTGAGCCCGTGCCTGATTTTGAAAAGTAGGGTGGCTGGGTTGTAGCCCGACCAGCCTTAAATCCCTAAGCCAGGGAACATGTCGCCAGTACTGAGCTCCCATGGTCTAATGGAGGCTCCCGAACTTCGCTGTTAGAAAACATGATTAGATGGAATCAGAATCACTGCACGTCCTAACTGTATAAAGCAGGCTTATAAAAGCACATTGGAGGATTTTATATATTGATTAAGCAGAGTAATATTAATATGATTTTTGCCTCTAGTCCACATCTTTCTTCTGAATATTTCCACCTAGGATTGAGAAAGTTTCTCTGATTCCAGCTGAATACTAATGCCATAAACTTCATGATGACCATTTGACCTATGTCTTTTCTTTCTTTCTCTCTTCTGCACCTCCCCTTTTCCCCCATTCCTCCAGAGAAAACAGCTTTCCAGGTTTCACTGTGGGGCTCACGTGTCTCCTCGGCTCACCATTGAGGCAGTGACTGATGGTTTGCAGTGCTGCCTCCCTTGACCTCGTCAACATCAGAAACTGCTCTCAAATCTCAGTCATCTCTGACAGCCTTTGAGCAGAGAAATGAGACAGTCTCCCTGACACAAAGGCTTCTGGCCTGAGGTAAAAAATTCCTTTTGGAAAAAAAAATTCGAACACTCTACAGACCACACTGCTTTCCATTTATCTTGCAGTCTGGCCCATCCATCCCCAACTCCATATTAGTTTTCAGACATTATAGCCTTTTTCTATTTCTTGGAGGCTAGCCACAGTAACTGAGATATTTTTACATGGTAATAGGCTTATTCCTGGCATAGCTTTCAGAGCCAAGAAGAAAGCTGGTCAGTTTATGTAATAGCAGTTGGTTAGTTTTAACTTTTAGTTAGCAAAACAAGGGTTAATCTTATTTCTCAGTATAACAACTAGTAGTTAATCCAAATAATACGAAGAAAATGGAATGATAGAACTGAGAATTAATACAAAGAACAACCAGTCTCATTCAATCAGAATGACATTCTAGAATCTTTTGAGTGAGGATAGAGTATGTAAATAGAGTCAATGTATGTGATCTGAAAATTAAAGCAAATGAAAAAGAAGTATATGTTGATTCTAATTTATTCTCATAGCAGTAGTAAACTGTCTTGATATATTTAAGCTCCATTTTCTTAACCTCAGAATGGGATAAAATATCTGTTTCCTCCAGTATTCAGCCTCAGCCCATTCATGTTAAGAATGCCAAATCTTTCAGATCATAAGAAAAAAGGATATGTAAACATAATTTATTTTTCTTTGGGCTCTTCCTCAGTCAGCCAGGCTTTTATAATACTATGCAGTGGCATAGGTGGCTAGCTGCCCTCTTGAGCAAATAAAACTATAGGTGTAGAGTTGTTTCTGGAAGCAGTTGCCCTGCAAGGTGTTGCTTGTGCCTAGCTGGGATCGCGTGACTAATTTCTGATTAATAAAAGGCTAGTGGCAGTGATGAACACCATTTTAAGGCTTGACACATAAAAACTTTCTGGCAGGGTTGTCAAATGTAGCAAATATAAAACACGGGATGCCCAGTTAACGTGCATTTCAGGTAATTAAATACCACACACATCTACTATAAATTATTCATTGTTTATTTGAAAATCAAATTTAAGTGGGCACCCTGTATTTCATCTGGAAACTCTACTTCCTATGCAAGAACCTCTCTCCCCTCTCCCGATGTCTGTTCCCAGGGAGATTTTGGAAGCCTTGTTGAATTTGAAGAGCCTACATCTATCTGGGCTCCTGACTGGTTGTGTGGAGCACAGCCCAGCTCCTGCCACAGATTAGATTTTATGCAAGCAAGAAATTCACACATATTGTGTTAAGTCACAAAGATTTCAGCATCATCTCTTTTAGCATATGTTAACCAATAAGCATGCCACTCTAAAACAGAGAAAGTTTCTTTTCATGTTACTGACTTACTGGTAGATCTCAGAGGAAAGTTCAAAGGGACTGAGAGGCCATCTTGTCTAAGCCAAGATTTTTATAGAAAAGGAAACTGGGTTCTAGACATAGGAAATGACATGGCCACAGTCTATTCATTATGACAGAGCCAGGACTGGAGCCCCCTTTCTGTCTCTCCATTTGGTCTTACTCTTACCTTACCACAATGACTTTCTCTTGTATGATCTGTTTACCACTAAATAACAGACATGCACCAAGCCCACAATTATTAGTGATAGTATAAATTTTCAGATGATTCTCTGTTCCTCATATGACTTGTTATTTATGTGGGAAGAACGGTGTCTATGATGGCAATTAACCATGACACATGTTGTATTTTTTAAAAATGGCCGATGTAGACAATATCTAGAGCAAATGTTGCTAGTATTCAGAAGACAACAGCATTTTGAAGAGGAATGCTTGTTGGAGATTATTGAACTAGAACAATGCCTTACAAGAAGCACAACATTTAGACCCATGGAGAGGTCTGGTTACAGAGGGCATTCCAGGCATAGGAAATGGTGAAAGTGAAGAGCTTAGGAGCAGATATTCACAAAATAAGACACGAGCAATTAATGTCCCAGTGTTTTGTCCCTTAGATGGCAAGTGGCCAAGTAAGGCTATACAAATGAATATGATCTCCTTGGATTCACTGGGACAGACATCTGCAGTGAAAAACTAGGAGGTTTTTGCACTCTCAGGCTCAAAACATCTTGGCTAAAAACCCTTTAATAAATCTTTAGTAGCCTAGTGCATGTGTGCCTGTTGTCCCAGCTACTTTACAGTCTGAGGCAGGAGGACTGCTTGAGCCTAGGAGTCCAAGTCTGTAGTGTGCCATAATGCACCTGTAAATAGCCACTGAATTCCAGCCCATGTAACATAGTAAGTCCCTAATATGGTCTGAAAATGAATCCATGCCAAATCTCATGTTGAATTGTAACCCCTGACGTTGGAGGTGGAGCTTGTGAGAGGTGTTTGGGCCGTGGGGTGGATCACTTATGACTTGGTGCTGTCCTAGAGATAGTAGTAAGCTCTTGCAAGATCTGGTTGTTTAAGTGTGTGGCCCCTTCCTACCACAATCTCTCTGTTGCTTCTGCTCCAGCCATGTGATGTGCCTGCTCCCACTTTGCCTTCTGCTGTGGATAAAAGCTCCCCAAAGCCTTCCCAGAAGCTGAGCAGATGTTCCTGCCATGCTTCTACAGCCTGCCAAACCATGGGCCAATTAAACCTCTTTTCTTTATAAATTATCAAGTCTCAGGTATTTCTTTACAGGAATACAAGGACAGCGTAATACAGTCTCCATGTCTTAAAAAAAAAAAAAAAAGAAAGAAATGAGAGAGAGAGAGAAGGAAAGAGAGACAGGAAGAAAGAAAGAAAGAAAGAAAGAAAGAAAGAAAGAAAGAAAGAAAGAAAGAAAGAAAGAAAGAAAGAAAGAAAGAAAGAAAGAAAGAAGAAAGGAAGGGAGGGAGGAAAAGGGAAAGGAAAGTAGAAAGGGAAAGAAGGAAGGAAGGAAGGAGGCAGGGAGGGAAGGAAGGAGGGAAAAGGAAAAAGAAAGAAGAAAGGGAAAGAAGGAAGGAAGGAAGTCATTAGCTTACACGTTCCTCTGGACTTTGGGGATGCATCTTAGCAATGATAGATTATCATAGGGTTTTCTATTCTTCTTTAACTTGCAGAGAACAGATACAACTCTATTTTCTGTGAGGGTCAGGCAAATCAGCACCCATTGTGATATGAATTCTCCCAGTTGTTAATGGGAAGTCAACAAACCATGAATGTCAGCGTGCTGAAAAAGTAAAGGGAATTGAGGGTGCTTTTTCTCCCCTCTTCGGGTTGTGAGAATGTATTGATGTTTGTCACTGAACTGCAATAGGGACAGACTCCAGACTCTCAGCACTTCAGTAATAATATTGGCTTATATGGGACCAAAGCTTACCCTGACCTCATGACCAATTAACATGGTTAGTTAGTTTGTGCTATGGTTCTCTGTTCCTGAGGTAGAATAAGGATTCTACGCTTTAAAAAAATAAAAGGAGAGGGGTTCTTGTTGAATTTTGTTAGAAAGTACACTCATTGTCTGGATTTGGGGTTAAACACTAGCCTGAACTTCAACTTGGCAAGGTAATATGTGAAAGCTTTTGTCCATTTCGATGTGGTTGTCAAAGTAGTCACAGACCCTCTTGGATTCAAGGGCAGGGGACCTAGGCTTCATCTCTTGTAGTGATGTTGAAAACTTCGACCGTTTTTTCAAATGGGGATGGCAATAATAGTACCTCTCTCATCCCTCATGTGATGTTTTCAGGCTTACATGAGCTAATGTTCAAAAAGTGCTAAGAATGGAATATGGTACATGATATGGCATTCAAGAAAGGGTAGCTCTTATTATTTCATGTACTGGGCTAAATGCTGAGGCTTCATAGATGAAGGAGACTCATCTGTAAAGTGAGAACCTCACAGTGAGGTGGTCATGAGCTCATTGTGGTCCTCTGTGTGCAACCTCACCCTCCCCTAAAAATCTAGTAGTGAAATGTTTTCCAGTGCCATTGCTGAGCTTACTTCAGCCTCAGATGGTCCTTTGAGGTGAGCAAGTTTGAACATCAGTCTTATCCTATTTAACCAAAGAGGGAATTGAGGCTCAGAGAGGTTAAATGAGTTGCCTAAGGTCACAGAGAGTCAGTGGTGAAAGGCAGGGCTGGAGGCAATTTAACAGGCCCCCATCTTTGGTTTCTGTAAGTTCCCCAAGGGAAACTGCTGTCTTCCATGTGCCCTTTCCTGTGAGGAGACGGGCTTAACTACCACCACAAGGGGCACTCAGGCTGGAGGCACAGGAGCCCAAGGGCTTTACCTTGCTCTTTGGCCTCTAATGAAGCTGTTGTCACATTTCCTCCCTCTTTGCCCTGCAGGAAAACACCACAATACTGGGGGACCTCATTAAAAGAGACACTTAGCAAGAGGCAAAGTGCAGAGGAGAGAAGAGGGAACAGCTCCTCATACCCGCAACCCTTTCTGTGGTTACTTCCCTCCAGCAGTTCCCTTGTTTACTCTCTGTGCAACTCCTTCCCATCCTCCCCACTTCCACTTTCACTAAAAATAAATCTCCCATTAGCTCCACCACTGACTTCTGAAGGGGCATGGCAATAAATTGAATTTCCAATTTAAACTGAAGCTCAGCAAGTGGAGAACAGATTTCACAAGGGCTGCTGTCTCTCCTCCTGAAACGGTAGCGATTGTTCCCAGCAATGCAGAAGAGAGGCGCCTGCTACCCTGATGCCTTGTGTTTTCTTCCTGGTGGAGTCAGATTTGCATTCTCTTCTAATCCAGTCTGACTGCCAGGGCCAGGCCCTGAGGGCTTGCATTCGGCTTGGGTTCTGTATGGCTTGTGCCTGGGAGAGTTGCTGGTATAAAACATGCAGGGGCCTGGGAGGCTTGACTTTAATCCCCAGCTGTGCCTTGGTATTTCTTTCTCATTAAGGGCGTCAGGGTTATCGAAGCTGGGAGAATGGTTACAGATAAGTTCTGCAATTCATTTTTCCCCATCCTTGCACAACCCTTGAATGTCTTTGTTATTTAGTTTTTTCTCCTGAGAGCAAACTGATTATTGTGGCAATCATCACCCACCACCTGGAATTTAGCATCCCAGATGAACTAGAACAAGGCCCCAGAATAAGACTATTGCTAGTAACAATGGACAGAGATTGTGTTTATATTTTTAAAAGCTTCACTGGTGGGTGTATCAAGTGTTGATGACTGGTGTTCTAGTTGATTCTTTTGCATAAGAACCTTGAGAATTATTAGTGAGGACCTACAAAATTAAAATACCCATATTACAGATAATAATAGAACTAGAATGCACCCCAAAAGGAGATCTTTTGAGGGGAACAAGTCCTCCTTCATATTAGCCTACCAAACATAGGTAATGCATTACTTCTAAGAGTTAAGTTCCTATATTCCAATGAGTTGTCAGATTGGTTGGTGAAATCTTTGTTGAGTACCAGTTGTTCATGATTTACTGAGCTGTGTGCTATGATTCAAAGATGATTAAGACATCATATTCATGTTTAGGAACAGCTGTTCTCAACCAGGAAAGGTCTTTTATTTACCTTCCACCCCAAGAAACATTGGTCAATGTGCAGACACATTTTTAGTTGTTACAACTTGGTGGTGGTGTGGTGGGGTGCTACTGGCATCCAGTGGGTAGAGACCTGGGCAGCTGCTAAACATCCTGCAATGCACAGGACAGTCACAGAACAAAGAATCATTCAGCCCCAATGTCAATAGTGCCACAGTCATGAAACCATCTTAGGAAGCTGGGAATTTTGTTGGAGTACAAGCATCTAGATAATTATAACAAATATGTATTAATAAGAGCTATCATGGAGATATAGGTACAGGGATTAATTTAAACAATCAAAAACAGAAAAGCGTGGTACTAGGACTGAGACTTCCTCTCTTGCCAGCCACCAACCACTCCCTTCTGTTCAAGGCCAACAATTTTCCTTCTGTTGAGGGGAGGAGATCTTTTAAAAAACTATATTTCCCTATTGGAGGTGCCTGACAATTGTGTTACTAATAAAACTCCATATAGGTCTGAACAAAAAAGCTAGAAAATGAGGGGAAGTTGGGGTGCTTTCCCA
This sequence comes from Papio anubis, assembly GCF_008728515.1. NCBI lineage: Eukaryota > Metazoa > Chordata > Mammalia > Primates > Cercopithecidae > Papio > Papio anubis. The sequence goes on from NC_044981.1 coordinate 49,580,372, forward strand.
GTATGTGGGTGGAGTTCTGGGTTATTTGGAGAACCAGGAATCCCTTAACCATTTCAGTCTTCCTTCCTAGTTTTTCTTCTCTGATCTTCAAAAAGAACCACAGTGAGTGGATTCATTCAGCTCTCGGGCTCTGAACATTATTGGAAAAACCACAGGTTTCAAAACTCTTACTTTTGTCACTCACATACTGAGTAGCCTTCAGAAATTATTCCACTCTTTAGGCCTCAGTTTTATCACATGCTAAATTAAGTGAATAGATGATTGTCTAGTTCTCTTATGACTTACTGGGCAAATGAGCAGCTTTTTTTCTTTTTCAGCTCCTAATGCCCACTAGACCTTAGATTTCTTCTTTTAAAAATCAAGAGTTAAAAAAAAAAAAAAACCATAGTGTGACTTCTGCTCCTCCATAGTGACATTCTGTCCCTCCAGTGGGATGAAAAGGAGACACTTGCAAGAGACTAATTGTACACTAGCTCCTGAAAGGAGAAGAAACTGCTTTTCTTGTAGGCTAAGCTTGATCATTAAGGTATCTGGCAGGGTGACAAAGGATGGCAAGAAGAGAACAGAATGAGTGTCTGAGAGAATATATCCCTTCAGGAAAGGAATGGCTGCCTGTTAATCCACCAGGCCCTTTCTTCCCCTACCCTAAAGACAAAATGATTTTGCAAAGGAACTTTTTTCCTTTCAGCTATTTCACTTAACCCCAAAATATATTTCTAAGTGTGAAAAAATAATAAGACATAGGACATAAGTCAAAATATGGACAATGATCAATAATAGAACATGTATTCAAGAGTTATTGGTTTTCTAATTGAGGTATATATGCCCTTTCTCTGCTTTCAGAATTCAGTCCCATGAAAAGTCTAAATGTTATCACATGGTTTGGCAGTTAAATAGTCTGTCATAATATTTTGCATCATTTATTTATTGCTCCAGCTAGACTACGAAGTCTCTAAGATCAGGGGCTGTCTCTCAGACTTCCTTTATAAATTCCACAGGATGCACACCAGTGCTAGGCACATGGAAAACATCATTCAGTAAACAGTCAAGTGGCTGCAACTCTATTTCAATACATACCTTTCCTGCTTAATAAAATGTCTTTACATTTATTTTATGGGACTATGTATTTTTGAACACCAATTGATATTACAAAATATTGGACCAGTGTCATTTGGATTTGTCTCATTTGGATGTATTGAAATAGTACTTAGTTTTTAGGGGTCTGGAGCAGTGTTTCTCAACCTTGGCACTGTTGACATGTTGGTGTAATTTGGGGCATTTGCACTAAGTCCGTTGTGGGGTTCTGCTTTATGCATTACAAGATATTTAACAGAATCTCTGATCTCTATCTACTAGATGCCAATAGCACCCCTTCCAATTCCGATAAACAAAAATATCTCTGGATATTGCCAAATATCCCCTAAGGGATAAAATCTCCCCCAAAAGGGAAGTGCTCACCTAGAATAAAACACAAGAAGACTACCCATAAAACATGTGTCATTTGGTGATCACCTAATGACTCCTGAAAGATTCATTACCCAGTGACTTTTCATGTACTTCTTCAAAACACATCAAATTTACTTATTTACATTCATTTATTTTCCACTTACTGAACATCTGCTGATTTCCAGATGATGTGGAAGAATCTATGATGAATAAAATATAATTCCAGATGCAAAGTATGCACAGTCTAACAGTGAAGATAAGACATAAGTCAAATGTAAGCTAATAGATAACCATTCCTGCTCTAAAACAGAGCTATTCAAAAATCCAGTTTCCATACTACTGGAAGTTTATAAACTTTTTGTTACTGATTCATGAGAAGAGAAGAATATAAATCAAACACATCACTGAGCACACATTTAGATCAGCTGATTTTTTTCTCTTTTTATAACAACATTTTACCAATGAGGGAAGCATCATCTTGATTTACATTCTGGCACATGTTTCTTATTTCATTGTAGACTAGAAACAGAGTTTATGGAACAGCTCTTTCATAAAACTACTCAGAACAACTTACAGGGAAAAGTACTGTACTTCACATAGGGAAGGTGTGAGGACCAGTTTGAAGGAACTATTGGGGAATGACCAGTTTGAAGAAATAATTGGAGAATTAATAAGGTAGTTATGGGGACCAGTTTGAAGGCACAATTAGAATTGAGCAAGCAATTTATCTAAGGTTTGGAAGATAGGTAGGTATTTTTGTCAGAGTAAGCAGTTACAAGAATACTCTCTTGATCTTGGTGGCTTAACATAGTAAAGGATTAATTCTTGTTAAGTTGCCAGTCGTCATACGTCAATAGAGAAGTTCTGCTCTTGCATTCATGTGAGAAGCAGGCTTCCCTTCCATCTAGTGGCTCAATATCTTGTATGGTCTTAGGAATCCTCCACTGAATTTTGTTGGATGCTAAGAAAAGAGAAAGTGTAGAGAGACACAACCATCCCAAAAAACCTCATATATAATTTTTGATCACATATTTACCATATATTTTACTTCTGCTCACATTTCATTGGTAAAACTGAGTTATACACCACCACCCTCATACACAGGTCCTGGACATGTAGTCTCAAAGTATGTCAAGAAAGGATACAAGAACATGGAAATTGTTTAGCATTAGTTGCATCAATCACAGAAACTGCTGAGTAGGCATTTTAGGAGGCAGAATAATGAAAGTGAAAAAATTGGCAGGAGCATTCAGGGCACAAAAGGGGAAGAATCATTAGTTAACTGAAGTATAGTGTATATGTGGAGGGAAATTGTAGTATATGTGGCTGAAGTGTCTTGCATAGAGTGCAATGATATTTTCAGTGTAATGGACAAGTGTTAGGAACTATTGCTCTTTTAAGGTCTTCCCAAAACTTGAGTTAGTAAATAACATTTTTGATCATAAAATAGTATGTGTAGAGTAGAAATTTTAGATATTATGGAAACTAGAAAGACTAAATTTCATACACCATGCGTTTTTATTGTCCAGAGAAAAAACGCTATCAATTTTTTGGTGTTACCTTTCAATTCTTTTTGTTAGTGTTACACATATGCAAACCCTCATACATCATTTTTAGAAGAACCAAATTGGACTGATAGTTTCAGTATTGTTTGGCATTCTGTTTTTTTTTAAATGTGTTTGTCGTATGAGCAAGAACAAGGACTACGTTCAAACTCTCTGGTTTGTATGACTGCTTTACCACTTACCGCTTGAGTAATTCTGGGAAAGTTACTTTGCCTTTATGCTTTTGTTTATTCATCTGGCAATTATTGTAAGGATGAAATTAGAAAATGCACATAAAAGATTTAAGGAGACATTGGTGGTAGGGATGTTGGTTTGTGAGTGTTACAGCTACCTCCTATCAAAGTACCTCGTGGTTTATTTTACTTCCTGGGTATGATCCAATAATGCCATTCAGGAAAGTTGCAAATTCCTCTTGGCAATTCCTATTAGGACTGCCAAAACCCTAAACCAGGTGTTACACATAAATCCTTGTAAATTACTCAAACATCAGACTATCTCTTTCAGAGTAATGAGAGGGATCTAGTAACAGTAAATTTCACCCATGTTATCTTCAAATAAAAAAACTGGACCACACACCTAAAACCATAATAATAAGAATATATCTCTATGAAACCTAAATAATCATTTTGAAAGAGAATCATTTAGTCTGTTTAAAAATTGTTTGGAATACCTTTTACTGATTTTTAAAAAAGCATCCTGCATTTTCTGAAAAACCAGCTGTTTGACATCATAGAATTACAACATATCCCAAGAATCAGTAATTTTTAATCGTGAAAAAAGAATATATAAAAAGTACTATGTCTAGTGCCATAAGAGTTAGTTATTTTTATTATTACTCATTAATTGTAGGGTTTTTTTTTCTTTTTTTTTTAATGTTAGGCTTAAGGCATAGTTTTCTTTGAAGAAGAAAAAAAGTGAAAAGAAGATAAAATGAAATGTAGAATGAGGGATTGGCAGATGTGGAGAAGAGGGAAAGGCAGAAGAAAGAAAAGAAGGAATAAAGTGAAGCGGGGGTGGGGGAGGGGAATGTAGCATTCCTGTTTTACTGTGACCTTTGAATTAGGAATGGAGTGAGTGATTTTGTATCTACACTCTTGCCTTCCTAATTCCTCTGTGACAGACTCCTCCAAGTCACAGTTGCCATCCAAAGGCACATTTCTCATTGAAAAGAGCATTCAGCATTCAGTAGTAATGAGAGTGGACAGAGCAATGGCACAAGTTATCTACCTTCACTGCAGGAGTTCTCAGGAGAAGTCATTTGTCTTTTCTCCAATGGTCATAAATAACACTATGCTCCAGGTGTTTAAAGACCCTGAAACAATTACTTCTTGTTCTCTTCTAACCCCAAATCATAGAAGATTATCAACTTGAAATGACTTTTAGCTTGGAGTGTCTATTTTTATCTATACCATTTTTAATTAATGATGGTGTTGTAGGAAAAGTAGCTGTGAAGTTATGGGTAGAAAAATAAAAACTAGTACTTGCTTTCTTAAAGTAAGGGGAATTAGTGGAGAAGATGTGAATTAAGTGGGACTGATTAAGTTAGCACATTCTATTCAAGATTTTGCAAGCTCTATTAAGACCATTTCAAAATAACTGAGTGAATTCCTCTTGTTTTCTAAATACAATCACATAGACTGTACAAGTTATTTTCCCAATAGATTACTTATAGCAATTACCTACTCAAGATAAAAAATAAAAATG